>NC_056733.1:999952983-1000177983 GCF_019279795.1 Protopterus annectens | reverse complement strand
TACTTGGCTGGACTAGTGTGTGTTTGTGTGAAACAAGTTAAAATCCATTATTGTGGCCATTCGTAATTTTTATTTGATGAAAGTCACAACATCTGAGGTATACACTGTCAATAAAGAGCCTATAATTGGTGGGTGCTGTGGCATTCTGTGGATGAAAGTGAATGACCTCCTTTCTCATTTGATCACAATTAAACATCCACTGACTTGTCACAGCTATGTGTGTTTGCTGAAAGAAGCTATTATTGTAGATTATATATAGTATATAGATATTATTGTTGCCAATATGTTTTTACTTGCTCACACTCAGAAATAGAAGGTGTACACCATTTAAAAAGTGACTATAACCAACTCATTTGACTGAGATTAACTTTCTCAAGGTAGTTCTGGCATGTATTCTGAAGAGGGAGACTACTGTTGGAAAAACCTTAAGCATGTGTGGTTTTGTGTGACCAATTATTTATGTAAAATGTAACTGTTTTATGTAAATTCTTGCCATAATATAACTTTGTCTCATTCTGTTTAACTCTGCATAATCACTTGTTTCCCATGTCCCTTTTGTTTTGAAGTCACCAGGCACAGCTAATGCAATACTGCTAAGTCCTGTGTCATGCAAACTTCATCAGCATTGCCTATGGAAGCAGATGAAATATTTGCTTTTCACATGTACATGGTCTTATTTACATCTCAGTATCTCTGCCATGCTCTTATCCTATATGTATCTTGGTTAGTTGGCAAATGGATTATTGATGTGCACCTACTTTTTAACTCAAGTGTAAGACATTGATGAAATAGGCAAAATTTGGGCATCTCTGAATGGTAAATTTCTCACTTTGGGATAATCCTGTTCTCTGTAATGCTTTGCTGAAGGATGCTGCTGTACCCCTGGGATGGGGTAGCAACAGAAACAGTAAGAGTTCTGTTTAGCTGAGCTAGCTGTAGACATCATTGCTGTTCAGTTCCACTGTGGACAATCAATGAAAAATCCCACAAATGTGAACTTCCCAGATAAACACCTCCCTAAACAAAACCGAAGAAAAAAAGTTTTCTGGTGGCAACTTTCATCTCCATACCCTCATGGGTCCTTTATACTCACATGGACTATGACTGAGTTACACTGGTTTCATGTCCTTTAGTGACCTGAGTACATGTGTAATATGGTACTCCACTTAGTATGGTATTCTCAAAACATTTAACCAATTCATTGAAAACATCATCCTGTACCTATTGTTGATTTCAACTCTCAGAAAGTTTAAGTGAGTTATACTTCTTTTATAGCTCAGCTGTGACATACATTGTTCTCCTTCTGCCCCTCATTTTTAACTTTTCAGGTAAAGAACGCTATTTATTTACTTTGTGCTAATTAGATTAAGTCCATTAGGCATGGACAATATGCAGTGAAGCCTCCAGGTAGTTTTTATACTGTATAGTGCAACTTAACCAGGAAACTGGGGAAATTCTCCTGATCTGCTCCTGCTCTAATAAAAGCAGTAATGGAGGTAGCTGAAGCGGTTAGAGAATAAGGTGAGCTACTTCATATATAGAAGAGAATGAAAATAAAGAAAGCTAAAAGCATGGGTGCAACGAACGTCTGCAGGGTGGCTTTCCCGTATTACTATCATTACATTTTCTGAACCTATATAAGCACAGTCTGAGGCTACTGAGTTAGATGATGGAAAAGATTTTTGCAAAGAAAGCTGTTGAAACCATGGAGAAGTTACAGCCTGGCACTAAACCACAAAGAAGTTACAGCCTGGCACTAAGCCATGGAGGAGTTACAGCCTGGCACTAAACCATGGAGGAGTTACAGCCTGGCATTAAACCATGGAGAAATTACAGCCTGGCTCTAAACCACAGAGCAGTTATGGCCAGGTGCTAAACCACGGAGCAGTTACAACCTGGCACTAAACCATGGAGGAGTTACAGCCTGGCACTAAACCATGGAGCAGTTACAGCCTGGCACTAAACCACGGAGCAGTTGCAACCTGACACTAAACCATAGAGGAGTTACAGCCTGGCACTAAACCACAGAGGAGTTACAGCCTGGTCCTAAACCACAGAGCAGTTACAACCTGGCACTAAACCATGGAGGAGTTACAGCCTGGCACTAAACCACAGAGGAGTTACAGCCTGGTCCTAAACCACGGAGCAGTTACAACCTGGCAGTAAACCATGGAGGAGTTACAGCCTGGCACTAAACTACAGAGGAGTTACAGCCTGGTCCTAAACCATGGAGCAGTTACAACCCGGCACTAAACCATGGAGGAGTTACAGCCTGGCACTAAACCACAGAGGAGTTACAGCCTGGTCCTAAACCACAGAGCAGTTACAACCTGGCACTAAACCATGGAGGAGTTACAGCCTGGCACTAAACCACAGAGGAGTTACAGCCTGGTCCTAAACCACGGAGCAGTTACAACCTGGCACTAAACCATGGAGGAGTTACAGCCTGGCACTAAACCACAGAGGAGTTACAGCCTGGTCCTAAACCACGGAGCAGTTACAACCTGGCACTAAACCATGGAGGAGTTACAGCCTGGCACTAAACCACAGAGGAGTTACAGCCTGGTCCTAAACCATGGAGCAGTTACAACCTGGCACTAAACCATGGAGGAGTTACAGCCTGGCACTAAACTACAGAGGAGTTACAGCCTGGTCCTAAACCATGGAGCAGTTGCAACCTGGCACTAAACCATAGAGGAGTTACAGCCTGGCACTAAACCACAGAGGAGTTACAGCCTGGTCCTAAACCACAGAGCAGTTACAGCCTGGCACTAAACCATGGAGGAGTTACAGCCTGGCACTAAACCACAGAGGAGTTACAGCCTGTTCCTAAACCATGGAGCAGTTACAACCTGGCACTAAACCATGGAGGAGTTACAGCCTGGCACTAAACCACAGAGGAGTTACAGCCTAGTCCTAAACCACGGAGCAGTTACAACCTGGCACTAAACCATGGAGGAGTTACAGCCTGGCACTAAACCACAGAGGAGTTACAGCCTGGTCCTAAACCACGGAGCAGTTACAACCTGGCACTAAACCACAGAGGAGTTACAGCCTGGTCCTAAACCACGGAGCAGTTACAACCTGGCACTAAACCATGGAGGAGTTACAGCCTGGCACTAAACCACAGAGGAGTTACAGCCTGGTCCTAAACCACAGAGCAGTTACAGCCTGGCATTATTGCTTGCCTGACACCATTCTCTAAATTTGTGTCTATGATGAGTGACAACACTACACTGAAATGACCGGAGGCAGAAAAGGTTATAGAGAAAGAGCTCCTGAATCACATAAGATGGAACACTTTTCCATCTGCAGGAAGTAAAATGCATATTAAGTAAAGGGAGGCTGTTTCAAAGAACAAGAAAGATCCTACCATGCTAGCTCAAATACTTCTCTGCCTGACCAGTATGAATATTAACATAGTTCTATTAAACATCTGGGTGCTTGTCTAACATCTGTGTTTAATAACACATCTAATAAATAAGACATTGTAACTTGCCAGTTAAACATTATTCTATGTTCTTATTTTGCAAGACTGTTTGTGGAAAAAAAGGCTCATAGCTGGTTGCTAAATCTATATCCATCGTAGTAGTAGTATTACCAAGAAGATTAGTCAATTATGCTAGAGTTCCCCAATTGAAAAAAAATCATTATCAAAAACTCCATATAAATTGTTTTTAAGATAAGTTGGGAGCTGCTCTGCTTCATGTAAAAACGGAGTTTATTCGAAAGGCAGGAGATTTGCCTGGTCTGGAACCAACTACAACAACTGGTGTATTTTTTTTTCTATGATTAAGGTTAATTACTTTAGTCTGGGTATTTTCAAGATTATGGTTTTATGAAGGTGAAGGACGTTGAAATGGTCACATCTTTCATTGTTTGATAAGCTAAACAGAGGTCACACCTCATCAATCTAGAAGATAAAGAGTAGCAGGTAAAGTGTTTTCTGTTTGTTTTTGCTGATGAACTTCCCATTTATGTGCATGTCTGGGGGAAGCAGACAGAGGAAGGAAGAGTCATCCTATAATCCAGTAGTCGGACTTCACCTAGACAAGGACCATAATGTCCAGAATGGAAACAACAGCCACATCTCCCTCACCTATGGTGACCTACTTCAGGATGAGCCCTAACTGCTTCCCACCCTGGGTCCATACAGCAATTGTACACCTTGGCCATTTCTATTCCATCCAGCATGGCATTCTCACTAAGCCCTAGTGTCCATCAGAGGCAAAGAACACCATACTACTTACTCCCTCCCACCAGAATATTCATGTTCATCCAACCCTGTCCCTGCTACTGCACCCCAATCTGATAATTGAACTTGGGTCACCTTAGCAGTAGTCAGGCCTTCATCCTTCAATCCACCAACAGAGTCGGGGGAAAGGGCTTTTAACTTATCAGGATAGCCTAGAAAGCCTAGCCCAGAGAACATTTGATTTAAAAGTCTTTGGGATCTTTCAAGCTGATCAAGATGCATAGTTAGGCATATCCCAAACATTTCACTTTACTCCAAGATAGCTCTGACCAGGGAAGAATGCAATGGGATCAAGGGTCCTCTGGACGTGAATGAGATACCTAAAAGATGAGCTGCACAAGTAAAAGGACTTCTTCACTATGCTTGAAACATTCTGGTTAAAAGAGAGCTTATTATCAACAATGGCATCTGTTCTGAGGGCTAGCAGTGATGTGTTAAGAGGAGATAGTGGTATGTTGGCAAAGACAGCTACACTACAGTTTTGGAATTTGGTATGATCCATTTAGTGCTACATCAGATATTTGTCTAATCCATGACAAGCGTCACAAACTGATTTGATAGTTTCATCTAGTTCATAGTCATCCGCAAACTTAGTAAGATGAGTCCATCAAAAATCTGTCTCAGTTTGTAGAAATAGTTATGAAAGAGCAAATGTTCTAGAGTGGATCACTATGAAACATTGCTAATCACATTCCTTGGAAAAGAAGGGGTACCCACTACCTTCACATGTGAGTTTTATCTGTGATTCAGTTTGATGTTCAGTGGAAGATTTAGGGGCTAAAGAAAAGTTGGGACAATTTATCTGTTATGATATTTGCATAGGGAATGGTGTTAAAAGCCTTAAGCAGGTCAAGTAAGAAGCATGGATAGATAGAGTTTATCCAGGGCTTCAGTGATCCTAACAAAGAAAACTGACAAGGGTGACCACACAAGACCTGCCTTTTAGGAATCTAGATTGGTTAGGATTAAGGATGTGAAGATTACCTGTGTCACTGTTTGTTAACTCAGGAAGTATGTGTCCATAACAGGACTAAAAGATTTGTAATTTGTCAAATCATGTGTGTGGCCACCCTTGTCAGTGGCACAACTATGGCTGTTCTTCACAATTCCAAAAATTAACTGGTGGAAAAACATAGATTAAAGAGATTTAGAAAGGGTGCAGTTAACTGGTGCTTAACATTTCCTAACTAGAATTCTAGAATGTTAGAAGGTCCAATGGGGCTAATTTTTTTTTTGGTTAATGAGAGGGTTGTCAGAGCATGATGCAGGGTGATTATGAGGGTGGTATGGAAGGGAATACTTGAAAAAAACATTTGGGAGGGACAAACATGAAGTCAGAGCTGAAATTGTCTGCAAGGATATTTGCAATGGTTTTGGGATCACAGTGGGATTGTCCGTTATAAATAAGTTTTTGTTTTTGTCTCTTTCTGTCACATTTCAATCCCTCACAGACTGCAAGACCCCAAGACTCTTCTAACTCCTTCTCTGCTTCTATACCATATCCCTAAGCTACTGCTCAGACTTTATTGCTTCTATTCTTCTTAAATCTCTCTCACTATCTATCTGCATCACTAACTTTCTGACTGCTATTTTCCTAACTGAAACTATTATTCTATTTTGCATGTACTATTACAGTCAATGTCACACATTGCACTACCTATGTACTACTTATTATTTATTTATTTATTTATTGACATTTGTTGACTGGGAAAGTCCACTGGGTCAGAGACCCATTTTCAGTGGAGGCCCAGGGAGAAAAGCTCCACAAGCAAATACAAAGAAAGACAATTTAAAATACAATTTAACAATATTACAGATATAACAGAGAGAAAAAACATTTTACATTTGTTATGTAGGATTTCATTAATCTGAAACTAGAAAGAATGTTACAATTGGTAGTAATGTTACATTGTTACTTTCTTTGGTGAGGTTCTAGTATCCTGTATAGTAAGAATACACTAGTAAATGTGAAGACTGGGTTTTGCAAATATTCTGTCATTGTAGTATTTGGGGAAATATATTGTTTAAGGTGGTTTGCTTTTGAGGCAGGTGCAGGATGGATTGTCTAGATAATGTGTTTTTAGGGCTGCCTTAAAAGTTTTTGGGTGGTCAATTTGGGTTATTTTAGAAGGAAGGTTATTCCATAGTCTAGCTATGGTATGGGAGAACAGACATTGTCCTGCACTTTTCTTGGCTTTGGTTACTGTGAGCATCAGTTTCCAGGAAGATCTTAGTGTTCAAGTGGGGCTGTATGTTTGTAGGATTGAGTTGAGGACAGGGCAGTCCTTTGGTATAGAAATTAGTTTGTGTGATAAGGTTAGTTGGGTGTATTGTAGATGGTGGAAAAACTCTAGCCATCTTAGCTCGGTGATGACATGGCAGTGATGAGAGTGGTAAGGTTTTCCGGAGGTGAATTTGGCTATTTTGTTTGTAACAGGATTGTAATTTATTATAAAGGGTTGTGTGCAGATTAGTAAAAATGGCACTACCATATAGAAGGGAGGGGATGAGTAGGGTATTGGCTAATTTTATTTTGGTATATTTATCCAGGCAGAGTTTGTGGCGATATAGTTTACCTAGTTTGAAATGGGTTTTCTTTATTGCAGTTAGGATGTATGGTTCATATGTTTATTTATTTATTATTTATTTACATTTGTTTACCGGGAAATTCCGACTGGATGCAGGTCCTTTTTTAGCAGATGCCTGCGGAGAAAAGCTCCACATCATGTACATGATAAATAGGGATACAAAGTTGCAGCAATAGTAACAACATTACAGGCTGTTGGCTTTAATACAATAACAAGATATTGATTATCAGCAGTATATACAGAAAATGTTGCAAGTTAAGATAGTTTCTTGTCATTTATAATATTAGTAACAGAGTTGTCAGTTATGTGAGTTTATCATCTATTGTTATACTTAGCAATTTGGCTGTTTTCACTAGTTCAATTTCTGTGCCGTTTTTAGCCAGGATTTTGAAGTCAATGTTGGGTGGTTTTGTTGAAAAAAGTAAGTTTAGTTTTTTTGGGGTTTAGCATAAGTTGTGCATCAATAAGCCATGATTCGATAGAAGTAAAGGCCTGTTGTGTAACTGTGAGGAGGTCCGAGAAATTTTTAGAGGTGGATTTCAGTGTTGAATCATCGGCATATTGGATGATATCCTGGATTAGGGGGGGCTTTGTGCAGGTCATTGATGATGATATTGAACAGTAGTGGACCTAAAATGGATCCTTGTGGAACTCCTATATTGTTAGATTGGTAATGGGATTGTGCATTTAACCATTTTACTGATTGTTCCCTGTTCTGTAGGTAAGAGGTAAACCAGCTGAGGGATTTTAGGGAGCAGCCTAGTGTTGATAGTTGGTTTACTAGCTTAGTATGTGACACTGTGTCAAAAGCCTTGGATAGGTCTAGTAAGATTACTGAGGTTGGATGGCCTGCATCCAAGGCTTTGTTGACAGAGTCTGTGAAAGATAATAGGGCAGTAATTGTGCTATGCCCTGTCCAGAAACCATGTTGGTTAGAGGATAGATAAGCATTATTTGAAAGGTGAGTGATAGCTGTGAGTGAACACATTTTTCCAAGATTTTAGATAGAGGGGACAGTATAGAGATGGGGCGGTAGTTAGAAAGATCATGGGAGTTTCCCCCTTTGGGTAGTGGGGTAATGATGGATTTTTTCCATAGGAGATGAACATAAGATTCAGTGAGAGAGCGATTTATAAGAATGGTAACTGGATATGCTATTGAGCTAGCTGCTATTTGCAGATATTCTGGGGGAAGATTATCTGCAGACAGTGAGCAAGGTTTGAGTTGTTTTAGGAATTTTAAGATCAGAGAGGTGGGCACAGGTTGAATAGTGAAGGAGTTGCCTGGTTGTGTAGTGGAATAATCTGCTGGAGATGGGAAGTGTATGTTTGAGCTGGATGGGCAGTCTTTGAGTAGCTTTTGGATGGTAGCGATGAAGTGGGTATTAAAATCTTGGGAGATTTCTTGCGGGCTCTTTCCTGGTGCAGGGGATGGGTTTTGGATGGTGCCTGGGTTAAACAGAGAGGAGACAGACTTCCAAATGTTTTGGGAATTGTTATATGAGGTGGATAGTTTGGCAGAGAAATTATCTTTTTTATCTTGTATTTTACTAGTTTTTTTATTTTACTTTTTGATTTACTTTTTTGGAGAATGTCTACATCATGTATGGTGAGAGTAACTATTATTGTCTGTAGTGATTTAACTGTATAGAATTTTCTAGATGTGTAGTAATATATTTCAACATCTTGTAGCCGTTTGTTGTTTCAACTTTTTTTGTATAGTATTTCTAATGTAATTTGTATTGTACTGGATTATACTGTATTTGTATTGTACTGTATGCAGAGCTTTTCTCCCCGGGCCTCTGCTGAAAATGGGTTCTGCAGACCCAGTCAGGCCACCCCGGTAAATAAATAAATAAATAAATAAATAAACAAAGTTTGCTACATAGCTATACATTACTTCAAAGTTTCCTGCTGATACTAAAGCCAGTCTCATGGATATCCTTAGCATTGGTGGTTACTCTGAGTTTATAGCTAGCCTTGCCATCTCTGGTAGTATGCTTAAGGGTTGTACTTGCCATTTTAGATCTGTTCTAAATTAGAGACGAGATGATTTGTTGTTGAAGGCTAACAGCTTCTTTTTGTTGCAAAGCTGATGTGGGAATGTCAGCATACAAGTTTATTCTTGAATTTACTCACTGTTTATGGTGGGTGGGTATGGCTTCTTCAATACATCTTTCTGTAAGGAAATAGAATTATGTGGACTATGCTAGAACATATTTATTTATTTATTTATTGGCATTTGATTACTGGGAAAGTCTACTGGGCCAAGAGTGGAGGCCCAGTGAGAAAAGCTCTAAGAACATGTTACAAACTAGAACAATTGAATAAAATATAACACTATACATACTAGCAAAGTTAAAGAAAAACATAAATTAAAACATAGCGATAGCATAAGCAAAATAACATATACCATAACAACAAAGACAAAAGATGTACAGTTGAAAACATAACTGTACATATTAGAGCACTTTCAATAGAATAGCATATAACATATCTACAAGCAGATTGGGCAGTTGCCATGAACACTTTTACATTATATCTAAGATATAGAAGAGGAAAGAGAGTGGGTGTGGTTTGAGAGAGGAGGCTGAGTGTAGTTTGAGAGGGGAGGTCAGGTTTTGTGAGAGGAGGATATGGAACAGTTACAGTTCCAACTGGAGGATGGGTAGTTATGTAAGGAGGATTTAAAGGTGATGAAGTTTTGATATGATCTGAGAGTTATAGAACGAGAGTCCCATTTTTTCACCATAATGTGGAAATATAGAAGTTGGCCAGCTGGGCATTTCGGTTATGAAAATGCAGCACATGTTGATTTTCAGATCTCAGGGGTCTGTTGGGTATGTAGTTAGTGAAAATGTAGGAGAGGGCAGGACATAATGAAATATATACATATACAATTTTGTGTACTGTCATTAGCTGAATATAGGAAAGGTGGTGTGGTAGTTCTAACCAATTTAGAGACCATAATGCTGTACAATGGTGTGTAGAACAGGAGGCATTTGTTGCAAATTGAGCAATTTTGTTGTAGCAGGTTTCTAGTACAGACTTTAGATTGGAGGCTAGGTTTGTAAGTAGTGGAGCACCATACATTAAAGAGGGTAATAGAGAGGTGATGGCTAGGGGAATTTTGGAGGGGGGATAAGGAATTGCTTATGCCTGTAAAGCAGGCCCGGTTTTTGGTGTTTATTTATTTATTTTGAGGTTATGATGGACATGAAGATCGAATTTGAGGTGTTCATCAATTATAACACCTAGTAGTTTGGTATGGGAGACTATTTATATTGCTGTTTTATTGTGGGAGAGTATGGAGAGTTGTTTTTTTGTCTACTGGAGTGTGAGAGTGAGATTTTGGAGTAAAAACAAGTAACTTGATTTGTTAGGATTGAGCAGCAGGTGATGTTTGGTAAGCCGGTTTTCAATGGAAGGGAATGCTAGTTGAGTGATGAGCTGGAGCTTGGGAATAGATTCGGCAGTGCAAACGATTGTAGAATCATTCACCTATTGAATAAGGGAGCCATGACTATAGAGCTAAGTAAAGCTTATTAATGAAGATACTAAAGAGTAAGGACCCTAAAATGGAGCCTTGTGGGACCCTGTGGGATTTGGGAGAGAGGAGGAGAGGGAAGATTTCCAATTAGCAGCTTGTTGTCTATTATATAGATAGCTTGTGAACCAGTTAAGAGAAGGGGTAGATAGACCTGCTTGTGAGAGCTGGTTAAGAAGAAGGGGATGGGAAACAGTATCAAAAGTTTTAAAAAGGTTGAGGAAGGTGGATGAGACATACTTACAAGAGTCCCTAGCTTTATTGATTGTGTCTGTGAAGGAGATGATGGCTGTCATAGTGCTGAGACCTGGCCTGAATCCATGTTGCGCAGGAGACATGCTTTGATTGATAGTTAAGAATTCAAGGAGTTGAGTCTGAACACATTTTCAAGAATCTTGGAAAGAGGAGAGAAAATAACGATTGTACGGTAGTTGGAGAGATCTGTGGGGTCACCGGCTTTGTGAAGGGGGTATAATATCTGCCAGTTTCCAAGTAGTAGGGACAACTGATTTAAGAATGGATCTATTTATAAGAATACTAATAGGGTAGGCAATATCATCTTCAGCAAGTCTTAGGAAGTTTGAGGGTAGGTTGTCTGCTGCACTGGAACATATAAATACGTTTAATAATTGAAAGACCTCTTACCGAAAGATGACTTTACTGAGACGGCAACACCAAAATGTTACTTTACCGAACGATCACAGTACCGAATGTTTTAACAGGGTAAGTATGCACTTGGCTAACATGGGGAAATTTGTCCTTTTCCCCACTCTAGTGAGATCCCAGAATTGGTATATTTATTTAGGGGGGGTGGGGGCTGTTGGGGGCTAAGTCCTCCACCTGGGTGGGTTTGACATACTATGCTGTGTTTTTTAATTGTTTGTTGGCCAAGTGCATACAAGTTAAAACATCCGGTAGTATGATCATTCAGTAAAGTAACAGTTCGGTGTTATCATCTCATAAAATCATCTTCAAGAAAGTGGTCTTTTGATTATTAGAAGTAGACCCTTCAGGTAATACTAGAAGTAGACCCAATGTGTATGTGTATTATATATATATTTATATATTTATATATATATATATATATATATATATATATATATATATATATATATGGGTTCCCTTCAAAACATCTAAAACTCATAACATCTAATTTCATAACATTGAGACTAGAACAGATGTTATGGGTTTTAGATGTTTCAAAGTAAACCTGTATATTTTCCTGACCCCATTTGACTGAAATTTCATTTGCCTGACTCTTCATTTGCCCGACACTTCATTTGCCCGACAAGTATTATTAGCAAGAAAATGGAATATGCCCCCTTCCCCACTGTAGTGCGACCCTGGAGTTAGACTGTATAGTTGGGGGGGGCACAGCCCCCCACAACAGGGGGTGTGGGGGGCAAAGCCCCCCATTTCATTTCATATGATATTGCTAACTTTTGATGTAATATTACTTAGTAAAAGAAAAGTAAGTGGGGGGCTGTGCCCCCCACCCCCCCTAACTATATATTCTAACTCCAGGGTCACACTACAGTGGGGAAGGGGGCATATTCCATTTTCTTGCTAATAATACTTGTCGGGCAAATGAAGTGTCGGGCAAATGAAGTGTCGGGCAAATGAAGTGTCGGGCAAATGAAATTTCAGTCATTTGGTCTCGGGCAAATGGGTGTCGTGCAAATGGGAGTTAGGTCAAAAGAAGTAGACCTATATATATATATATATATATATATATATATATATATATATATATATGTGTGTGTGTGTGTACGGGTCTACTTCATTTGATCGAAAGACCATTTGACCTAAACCCATTTGATCAAATTTTCATTTGATCAAAAACCAGTATTCAAGACATAAAACTGGCATTTGTCCCCCTCCCCAATGTTGTGTGACCCTGGAGTTGGAGTTGGTATATATAGTTAGGGGGTGTGGGGGATGCAGCCCCCTACATTGGGGGGTGTAGGGGCGAAGCACCCCATCTACTTTACTTTAAAAGAAGAAAATAAAATAAAAAGTACAGATTTTAAATGAAAATAGGTAGGGGGCCCCCCACACCCCCCCAATATGGGGGGCTGCACCCCCTCACACACCCCTAACTATATATACCAACTCCAGGGTCGCTTGACATTGGGGAGGGTGACAAATCCCTTATATTTGCCTTGAATACTGGTTTTCGATCAAATGAAATTTTGATCAAATGGGTTTAGGTCAAATGGTCTTTCGATCAAATGAAGTAGACCCATATATCCACACACACACACACACACACACACACATATATATATATATATATATATATATATATATATATATATATATATATATATATATATATATATATATATGTATATCTATATGTATTTTTTTTTTTTTTTATCAAGAATGTCAGTCAGTAGTAAGTAACTGGTTTTGGAGAAGTCTGAAAATACAGTAGGATGTTTTGCCAGGTATGTCTTGCTTGTTTGATAAATTTAACTAAGGTAGCAGCATTGGGGAAGTGTACACCAAGTAGAACAATTGGAAAAGACAAGATCGAGAAGTTTGGTGTCTGTAGTACGTAGAAGGATAATTTGATTAAGGAAATCTGTTGATGTATTTGTTGGTACCTATATAGTTGTCCAGTTAATGGATGGATAGTTGAAGTCTCCCAATTAAATTAACTAAATTTAGTGGACAGCTGTTTGAACTGGCTAAGATAATTTGTGTGATCTGATGGACATAGGAAGGACCTGCTGTTAGCAACTGTGTGGAAAGTGACCTCACTAAAAGGCACTAAGATCTCAACAAGTTCCAGCTTTTAATATTATGAGATTTGGTAGAAAATTATGACATGAGTAACCAATACATACATACATACCCCTTTAGTGCCTGAAGGATACAAATATATGGTAGACACTGCAACCAAGCATAGAGGCAGTTGCATAGCTGCTTTGGAACCAAGTTCTGTGGATATCTTCATGGGTGAGGAAGGCCTCAAGCTTAACCATTTTGTTATTTACACTAGAAGTATTGAGCAGTACTATGTTTGTGCAATTTAAATAAAAAAATGCTAATCAGGTACGTCAGTGAGTTGAACTTTGCCAAAGACCAGAACTATGAAGGCAGCAAATGTTTTAGTCATCACCCAAAAGCCTTGAAATGAGAGTTGGAGTCCATCTCTAAGAAAGGAGAATGGCCTGTTGACCATCTGATTCCAGGAGGACACATGCTGAATGACACTAGTTAGCTAGTTAAGTGTTGTATCCAGTTATTTTGTTTTTGAAATTAGACATCATTTTTGGTGAATATATTGTTCAGTACAAGTGCTTGGTAGAGTACCTGAGGTCATGCACCCCTACATGGGCAACTATATGCAGTCAGGCTTGGAGACAAGCATATGGGTCTGGTAGCCTGGGGGAGACCCAGACAGACCACACAATTGCAGCCAGAACTGGTGAGGTGGTTACTTCAGGGAGGGAGCTACAATGTAGCAGTGAGAATGAAGGTGAGCCACAACTGCTTGTGGGTACTGATGTTACCTTGGACAGGGTGACTGCGAGTGCAAAGGTGAAAGTAGTAGTACCCAGGCTGACAGTGAGGCACTGCTGTCAGAGGATGCTAGACTTCCTGTGGAAGGTGAGCTGGGAAGGGTTACTAAGAGAGGATTGAGACAGGCTCAACTCTCAGACCCTACATTACAAGACTTGAGGGAGATAGCTAGTGAGGCACCTGATTCTCAAGGGAAGGGGGAATCTGTGTACTGGGACAAAGGGTTACTGTATAGACAGTGGACCCCTCAGGCAGGGGTAGGGGGTGATGGAGTACAGCAGTTTGTAGTGCCCAGAGTTTACTGTCTGGCACTTCTAGCCATAGTCCATGATAATCCCTTTGCAGGTCATATGGGGATAAAACGTACTAAGAGACATATTATGCAGAACTTTTATTGGCCTGGGATTTCCAGAGATTTAACAGGGTACTACAGGACCTGTGGGCAGTGCCAAAAGGTAGGCAAGACAGGAGACAAGGTAAAAGCTCCTTTGATGCCTTTGCCTGTGATTTAGTAGCCATTTTAGAGGGTAGCTATGGATATTGTGGGGTCTCTGAGTACCCCAAGTTCCACAGGGAAAAAGTGATCCTAGTGGTAGTAGATTATGCTGCTAGATACCCTAAGGCTGTGGATCTGTCCTCCATTAAGACAGAAAAGGTGGCAAATGGTTTGTTAGAGATTTTCAGCAGGGTAGGTTTTCCAAAAGAAATACTGACTGACAGAGATACCATTTTCACATCAGACCTGCTATCTTGTATGTTGAAGCACTGTGGGGTGAAGCACCTTAAGACCACCCCTACCATCCCCAGACAAATGGTCTTGTTGAGAGGTTAAACTCTACACTCAAGTCCATGCTACTGGTGTTTGCAGACCAGTTTAAGAGGGAGTGGGACAAATATTTTCCCCATCTGCTGTTTGCTTACAGAGAGATGCCCCAGGAATCCACAGGTTTTTCACCCTTTCAGTTATTGTATGGGCATAGGTGAGGGGACCTCTAGATTTGACTTGAGGTGAGTGGGAAGGTCAGTGTGAATCCCACAAGGAGTTTTTTGTGGTATATGCCGTAAACCTCAGGACAAGGCTTGGAAACTCATAGGTTCATAGGTTTATACTAGGCTATCTGCCCTAAGGCATTTATAAGCCTAGCCCAAAGTTTTGTGGCTTACGCCACCCCTTATGTTAAAAAATATTGTGCCCATTAGTTTGTTGTGCCTCTGTCCAGCAGTGACACAGAGATGATTCCCGGGGTAAACCTACGATCTCCCATCCACCGGTCAAGATTTCTCTTGAACAGAGCCAGCGAGGTGCTCTGCCTCACATGGACCGGGATTTTATTCCACAGCATAGGGAGTCTCTGAGTGACAAATCTATCCCTCCAGCATGTCTTATTTATATCCGTGCTAAGGTTTAAGTCACTTGCTCTAGTGGATCTGGTAGATTTGGATTTTTTGAGGTGGAGCATGTCCATTAATTCAGGGTTGGACATGGCCTTGTATGTCAGGCACAGGTCACCTCTGAGCAGGCGGTATGTGACTGAATAGAGCTGGAGTTTCTTCAGTCTGGCAGCATATGACAGATTTTGGAATCCCTTTATCCTTTTGGTGAGGAACTTTTGGGGTCTCTCCAATTGCTGCAGGTGTCGGGTGAGATACATCCCGAATGGGGCATTGTACTCGATCATTGGTCTGATAAGTGAAGAGTACAGGGAACAATGACCTCACTTGATCTGGATGTGAATCCCTTCATGATCAGGTGGGCAATGTAGAAGGTCTTTCTAACCACTTTAGCAATGTGAGTGTCAAAAGAAAGGCCACTGTCAACCTGGGTCCCCAGGTCCCTGATAACCTCTTCTGTGCTTAGTGGATTGCCACCTATATGGTAGCTTGGGGTTACCTTGTTTTTCCCGAAGGGTATGACTATACTTTTTTGGCATTTAACTTCAGGCCATGGCTCTGGCACCAGCTATCAGTTTCCGTGAGACCCCTCTGAAGGATATCTGTGTCCGATGTACTTTCCACTATGGCACCCAGTTTGCAGTCATCTGCAAACTTTGTCAGCCATAGTCCTCCTATGTTTGCCTGTACTTCTGAGAAGTAGATGCCGAACAACAGGGGCCAAGGACTGAGCCCTGTGGGACACCACTTGTGACCGGCTTGGAGTCTGACATGGTGCCAGCAACTCTGACCCTGTGGGTTCTGTCCTTTAGCCAGTTTGCAACCCATCTTGTGACATATGGGTTTACATTTAAGCTGGTAAGTTTCTCTATAATACCTGAGTGGGGTATTGTGTCGAAAGCTTTGCAAGGTCAAGGTAGGCTGTATGGACTGCCTTTCCCTCATCAATGGCCTTGGTGACTGTTTCAAAGAAGTCGACCAAGTTCAAAAGGCATGATCTGCCCTTGACAAAGCCAAACTGGGTCGAGTCCAATGTCTGCAAGTCCCCTATGTCTTTGTTTATGAGTTCCATTATGATCCTCTCCATAGCTTTGCAGACCAGGCTTGTTAAGCTTATGGGGCGGTAATTACCAGGGTCCGTAGAGGCACCGCCTTTGTGGAGTGGGACCACAGTTGCCGTACGCCACTCCTTGGGCACGTATCCTGTGGTAAGGCTAAGATTAAACAGCTGCCTTATGTGCGGGTTTAGTTCCTCATTGAGTTCGTGTAGCACACAGCCGGGGACACCATCTGGTCCCATTGATGCTGTGTTTTTAGCTTTAGAGGGAGCAGCTTTTACCTGCGCATTTGAGATGTCTGGGAGGCTACACACCGCTGGGATAGTTATCTCTCCTTTTGGGGGGGAGAGGGGGGTGAAGTTTGCACTGAACCTGTCCGCCAGTATGTTGGCAATGTCTGTGGGTTCAGTGATTTTTGTATCATTTTGGACTAATTCTGAGCATATCAGGGAGATTCCACCCAGGTTTCTTACATAGCTGAAGAAGGCCTTATGATTGTCTTTTGAATCTATGGCAATTTTTCTCTCAAAGTTGGCCTTGGATGATTTTATGAGTGCTCGTATTTTTTAACTAATAATGATCAAGGGTGTCTTCTCTTTTATGGATTTTGCTCTATCATGTAACAGCTTTCTCCTCTTATTGTAAAGTTTTTTATGGCTGGGGTCCACCAGACTGGACGTTTGCCCTTGGTAGAAAGAGTCTTGGTTTTATTAGGGATTGCCTGATCCATGCAGTCCTGGAGGTGTTCGTAGAAGGCATTTGTAAGGGCTTCCGCAGCTTGGGTTGTGGTTTCCACTGGCTCGGGGCCTTGAAGGATACCACACCAGTCTTGAGTAGTGTGAAGTTTGCTTTAGAGAAGTTCTTCACTGTGGTCTTTTTTGTTTGGGGTGGGGGCGGGATGTGAATTTCCAGTGAGATTAGTTTATGATCTGATCTCACCAATGAGGGATATACTTTCGGTGTGGAGCATTTTGTCCCCATGTTTATGATGATGAGATCTAGTATATTTTCTCCTCTTGTGGGAACGGTGACTAGTTGTTCCATGGCATTTGAATTTATGAACTCCAGGAACCTTTGGGCTAAAAAGTTGGGGCTTGAGTAATGTTCCCAGTCTATATTCGGGTAGTTGAAGTCACCCAATATAATCGTGTTTGGAGATACATTTATACCCTCCAGTGTCTTCAGGAAGGCTGTGTGGGGTTCCTGAGTTTGAGAGGGTGGTCTGTAGCATGCTACAAATTGTAGAGCAGTTTTGCCTATGGTTAATTGCACCTGGATGGTTTCCGATGCTTTGTGCGTTGCCACCAACCTGGAGGTGTGGGTATCCTTGATGAATATGGATACACCCCCTCCTTTTGTGGTGTGGTCCGGGTTTTGGGGCCGGAACACATGACATGAGGTAAAACCTGATAGTGCCGGGGTGCTCTCAGGAGCCTTGAACCAGGTTTCAGTTACAGCACAGACATCGATGTTCTCCATACTGAGAAGGGCCTTTTGAGATTTAGACTTCTGGCGTTGAGCAGCATTACCCTTAGTTTCTTTCCATTTTTGTTTTCTAGGGTGGTAGGTTTAGAATTTGAGCCTTGCCTAAAAAAGGCACTATGGGGGGGGGGCAAGACCCTTAGCCAATATCCGGAATCCCAGGGGTGACAGGTGCAAGACGTCCCTTGCGAAGCAGAGTGGCTTGTCAAGCATGTCATCCCAGGCAGACAGACACTGGATCCCCTTTGAATGACACCAGAAATTAAGCCAATTGTTAAAGCTGATCATCTTGTCTCTATGTTGTGGCATCATTCTTGGTGAAGGAAGGATACTGCTCAGGGTCAGGGTCATACCTGCCTGGGCTACATAATCAGAGAGCTCCTCTATGTCTCTTTTCATGTAGTCCAGGGAGGTACGTCTCAGGTCGTTCACACCAGCATGGACAATGACTGTGTCATATTTGTACTTGCTGTGGAGTGACCCGAGTGCTTGTGTTATGTGGTGGATTCTAGCACCCGATAGGGAGCTTACTGTGACCCTCTCCTTATTCAACCTGGTGAGTGGGACGTCAGTGTGTCTGACTATGGAATCACCTATGACAAGTATGTTTGGTGTTGTATTTGGCCTTAAGGGCTGTGACTGCTTTACACACTGATTTTGTGGTTTATGTGTTGCCTGTGGTGTGTCATGAGGTGGCAGTTGCTTGGGTGTCTGCTTTGGAGGCCTCTGCTGTTTAGGTAAATTTTTGCTCAGAGCCTCCTTGTATGTCTTTGTGTGTTTATGTGTTTGATTCATTGTTGTGATAGCTTTATGTGAGACTGGTTTTGTGGTGTTTGTAGTTGCCTTCTCCTCCTGTCTGGTCTTGCCAGTCCTGAGTTGAGAGAGCTCAGCCTCCAGTTTGGCCAAATAGCTGCATCTCTCGCAAGTATTTGTGTTATGTGGGAGGAGGAGAGGGTTGTCTGTGTACATGAGGCAATTGTAACATTGCCTCAATATTCCCAGATTCACCAACTGGACAGGGGAGGACGCCAGCATCTGGCCCTTCGACATGCTAGAGAAATTAAGAAGTTAGGGGTGTAACTGAATAAGAGAGGACTTAGTAAGGAAGTGGGTACTCCTGGGGGGGGGGGGTTCGCTAGTGAGGGACTTTGTATAATACAGAAATGCTAAACCTGAAAAGAAGATGCTTTTAAGACAAGTGCTGAGCTTTTTTTTTTTTTTTTTTTTTTTTTTTTTGGTGAAAAAAAAAAAAAGCTTTTAGGAACAAGTGCTGCACATTTTAGTTAAGGGATATACTGTTAGATTACTAGTAGAGCAGTTCTAAGGGAAAAAATGAAGAACAGACTTTATGGAGCCAGAAAAAGTTTAACCTTGTTAAACCAGCGCTGCCCGATGCTGCTCTAGTGGCAACTCCACGCTAAAGCGTGCTTGATAGCAGGGGCTGGAAAGAGCCAGGAATTGACCCAAAACGGCCAATAAAACTACAGTTTCAAGTCAGTAACCACTCCCAAGGGGGGCAGGGAAGCTGCTCAATGTTTTTCACTGCCACTGATCAACAGAGAGACGTTCCTTTAGCCCAAGCAAAAATGGCCTCACAGAAACTTACAAACAGTTCAAGAACAGCAAGCCTGTAACTGAACTTTTTTAAATCTCAGAAAAGTGGGAAAAAAACAAGATTTTTTTTTGTTTTTGTTTTTTCAGAGATAGCAAAGGTACACAAGTAATATCAAGTTATAACAGTACAGTAAATGACCCCACATAAGAGTGCTAGGCCAAAGACAGAAAATATGCAAGTTTTGAGAAAAAAACGATTTTAAAATTAAGTGCAAACAGGAAATTCAGTAAACAGCTTTTGGTTGTGCTCTAAATACAGCTACTAATGCAGAAATCAAGTTGCTTGGCCCAGAAGAACCTGGCAGAAGTCCAACAGCAGAAAAATGTCTGGTATGACAGAAATGCTCAGGACAGAGAGTATGCCGTGGGACGGCAGGTAATGGTTCTCATTCCTGTCAGACACAACAAGCTGCAGGCAGCTTGGGAGGGAACCTATCAGGTGCTAAGGAAAGTCAGTGATGTTAACTACATGGTAGAACTGCTAGGCAGGAGGCAGGGGCATAAATTGTAGCGTGTTAACATGATGAAACCTTACCATGATTGGGAGGCCCTTGTACTGAGTATGTGCAGTGGATGATAGGAGGAGTCTGAGGAGGATCTGGTGACTGATCTCTTCAGTGAGGCTTGGACTGACACCTCAGTGGAAGAGATAGCAATGTCCCAGCAGCTATCTCCTACCCAGGTTTGAGAAATCTGAGCAGTGCTACAGGAGTTTGGCGACATGGTCAATGGGAAACCAGGATACACCCACCTGGTGCAGCACCATGTGGATACAGGAACCCAAAGGCCTATTAAGCAGGCCCCATATAGGATGCCTGAGAGAGTCAAACAGACTCTGATAGAGGAGATACAGGAAATGTTTCAACTAGGGGTAATTCAGGAGTCCATCATCCCTCGGCCTCCCCAGTGGAGCTGGTACCAAAGAAGGATGGCAGCACCAAGTTCTGTGTGGACTACAGGAAATTAAATAGTCTCACCGAGTCAGATGCTTACCCCATGCCTAGGAGAGGTGAGGCCCTAGAGCAGCTGGGTGCGGCTAAGTATCTTACCACTGTTGATCTTACCAAGGGTTACTGGCAGGTGTCATTGACTCCCAGTGCTAGAGAGAGAGAGGTCAGCCTTTGTGACTCCTTTCAACTTGTATGAGTTCACAAAAATGCCCTTTAGGATGTAAAATGCCTCAGTGACTTTCCATAGGCTGGTAGATCATATCCTAGCAAGAGCAGGAGTGTTTGCCCTTGCTTACCTTGATGATACTGCCATCTGCAGCCATTCCTGGCAAGAGCAAATTCAGCATGTCAGTGAGGTGCTGGGCAGACTACAGAGGGTAGGGTTGACCATTAAGCCCAGCAAATGGGTGGGTATGGCAGAGGTCTCCTACCTGGGACATAGAGAAGGGAGTGGTAAGATCAGACCATAACCTGCCAAAGTGGAAGCCATTCAGGCATGGCCTGCCCCTGTTGCCAAAAAAAAACAGGTGAAAGCATTCTTAGGGACAGCAGGGTACTACAGAAAGTTTGTCCCCAGTTATAGTACCATAGTTGCTTCCCTCACTTATCTGACAAGGAAAAACAGGCCAAATAAGGTAGTGTGGACCCCAGCATGTCAGCAAGCATTCCAGAAGCTTAAAAGAGCTTTGGGAGGACCCCCTGTGTTAGCCAGTCCAGATTACAGCAAATAACTTGTCGTGCAGGTAGATGCTTCAAACCATGTGTTGGGGGCTGTACTTAGCCAGGTTGCCTCAGAAGGAGAAGAGTTCCCACTGGTTTATCTCAGTTGTATGCTCCAACCCAGGGAGGAATGCCATACAGCTGTAGAAAAGGAATCCCTGGCCATAGTATGGACACTGCAGAAACTTCAACCTTATTTGTATGGAAGGAAATTCACTATAGTTACAGACTACAAACCCTTAACATGGCTACATTGAGCGAGCCAGCCAGCAAAAGGCCAAGTTACTAAGGTTGAGCCTAGGGTTGCAAGCATATGATATGACAGTGCAGCCCCGAAGTGGGGTTAGTAATGCCAATGCAGATGGGCTCTCAAGACAGGGAGTGGGGTAAGGTATTCCCAGATAGGTCCAACCCTCTCAAGCAATGTTTCTCAAGGGTCACTGGAAAAACTAGCTTGAGTTTTCAGGGAAGGGAGAAATGTGACACTGCCAGCCGAGCTATCTGGAATTTTGTAAATAATTCTATGTCATTTGTCAGTATTGATATGATTTATACAGAACTGTATATTATGTACTGAGCTTCAAGAATATAACCACAGCATACCCTGCTGGAACACAGAAGTTTAATTTAGAAAACTTCAAGAAAATAACTTGAAATTAAGTGCTTTATGATGTGCTATAAAAGTTAGTTTCAATGCAGCAATAAGACAGGATGTCTAGAGCTAGAAGTTTTTTCGATTGTCCTGGAGAGAAATAATTACTAGGTTTCAAATGTAAAAGCATTTTATTGCTTTACGACTTCCAAGTTCTGCAAACCTCTGAGATATATGTGCTTTTCACATAGCGATATTAAAATTATGTTCATTTTTGTTAGCCTGGGAACTGAAGGCAGCTGACAAAGAGTGATGTCATCTGTCAGAAAAATATGTATTAATGTATTAGTAATATGCTTAGTGCATTTAGAGCTTGAAAAGGGTTAACACATTTATTCTATTTCATACTGCATAAATCTGTACAAACTGCAGATGCTTTCTGACCTTGTATTGTTAGCTAAAATCCTGCTTGTGCCTTGGAAATTTGCTGAGAAGCAGATGATTTCTGCTTATGTTAGGAAAATAACGAATAGAACAATACTACTTTTATGAAGCTTAGACAAGAAGTTCCGTTTGTGCTGTGAGAAAATACACAGCTGTAGAAGCTATAGATAATTAGGACAAAGCCTGTTTGAAAATATGAACTGCAATCAGCATTTGCTTGTATCTGAGTTAGAAGAGTACCTTGAAATGTAACACTGTACAATGGAAGCTTGTAAACGAATTAGTGCCCACCAAGGCCAGGTTGTTTTTCTCAAAAGTTTCTCACAAATCTAGTCATGTCAGCAGAAAATCTGAGTAACATCTGCTGCAGAACAATACTGAAAGTTGTGTTTGATTATGTCAGCCATAAAAGGCCATGTCTTGTAAAATAGTATAAGAATAAGCATACTTCCTGTCAGTAGTTAGACAAATCCTTGTATTTGCATGTTTTTGTCTCCTTGCGGCAAGTAAATAAATATGGCTTAACTGAACCTTACGTGTATTGGTCTTTGAAGTTTTTTCCTTTGACAGATTGGTCCTACGGACCGGAAACCCTCACTTCGCCTCGGATCAGACAGGCCAGGTGGCTTGAAACCGTACGAGGAAGAAACCACATCAGTTCTTCTTAGTTGAAAAGCCCTCCGACTGAATTGTCATACAAAAGAGGCCAGCCACTTTCTGATCTGCGACTGAAGGACGGGTTTACTCGAACCAGATGATCAATCACGAAGGCTCAGGTAAGGTGAATCTACCTTTTTTTTCTGTTTTAGATCAGGGACTAGATTTGTATTTATTTTGTTAAGACTTTGTTTATACAAATCAGGGACGAAAAGATTACTGTCTTGTCATAGATCAGGGAAACAGAGCAGGTAGGCAGTTATTCTGAAGAGACTATAACAAAATCTGTGATACCACGTTAAAAAATAAGGAGTTACGTAATGATTAAAAGGGTAGAACAAAATGGGTAATAATTGTACAAAAAGATCCCTAAGTCTGCCATTAACTGAAGACGCGAAATACACGCAGTCACAGTGTGCTGATAATATTAAATAAAACTCAAAATGGGTTAATAAGTATGAATTTGATGGTAAACTAGAAAAATCCTCACTTGTCAAACAGCTTAAAACTGATTCTAAAGGTCGGGTAAAAAAGCAACGTCAATTAGGAATTCCTCAGGCACACAGGTGGATTGAGGAAGTAAACCGAAGGGAACAAAAGAATAATAATTCAAAAGCAATGTTTTTAGATAAGGAGGACAATAACTTAGTAATAGCATCAGCCCCTCCACCTCCCTTACCAGAATATGAGGCAAGTGAACAAGTTAGTCCACCCCCATGATATCCTGCTGTCAGTGTATGTAGAGACACTACAAAAGCGAAACTGTTTATTAGAGATCCCGTCGAGACCAGGTCTCGAACACGGGCAGGTAACTCAAAAGGGGACATTGAGTTATATCAAATGGGTAGAAATTCACGATTTATGAGTGAAGAAGACATATGCCCACTTATAGAAGTGCCTAATCCTCAGGCAGGGAAAGAAGGTCAGGACCCAGCTATTCTAGTGTATAGACCCTGGAATCCGGAAGACATCCGGAAAGCCACTGAGGGAATTCCCCATCCAAAAGTTAATTTTAGAAAGTTCTTAGAAGATTTGCAAGGAATGAGGCTAAGTTATAATTTAAACGGAGAAGAGGTAGAAAAAGTAGTCAGACAAATTGTGGGACCAGATTGGCACATGATTAGTGCCGACTGGAATCCCTGTGACGCTGCACTCAGGCCCCTCCCACATAGCAGCACAGAATTAGACAACAGAGTGAAAGGTCTTACAGACTGCATTTCTGAGAAATTGAAGCCTAGGGCAGACTAGGCTTGCATTAATCAATGCATCCAACAGGAAGGTGAAACTATTGACAGATATTATGCCAGACTATTAGAATGTTTTAATAACCATTGTGGAATGCAGGTTCCTGAAGATCAGACACATTATTCCCCATATGAGCAGCAGTTAAAGAATGCATTTTTGAAAGGCAGTATTGCACCCATAAGCAGCTTTATTACAAAGCACATGGTAGATCATTGTACAAGCAGGTTACAGTCATTGCTTGAATATGCTAGGCATGCCGAAAGGCATTTTAATAGCAAAAAGAAAAAGAAAGCCCAAGTATTTTCTGTAGAAGACAGAGCAGAAGTTTATGTAGTACAGTCCAGGAAAAAGGGCAAGAGAAATGCCCAGGCAAACAAACAATCTGATCAGCGATCGCAGGACTTTGAAGGGCGAAAGAAAAGGGGTGAATGTTTTAAATGCGGTAAGAAAGGACACTTGCCAAGGGATTGCAAGAAAAACAAGAAAGTAATCACAGAAGATAAGGAGGGTGAGGACTGACTATATGGTAGTCAGGAATCACTAGAAGGGGATAGCAGAGAAAGGACAAATGAGTATGTGATAGAGGGAGTAGAGAATGTGACAGAGGAAATAGAGGAAGTGCAAGAAGTCACGGATAGTGAAGAAAATGAAATATTACATTTGGCTTTATTGAGCTTAGAGCTCTATTTAGCAGACACAAAACCAGAAGTTACACCCCTGGGAGAGGGGAGGGAAGTCAGATTCTTGTGTGACTCAGGGGCATCACGGACCCTGATACATCCCTCCAAACTGACAGAGAACTCAGAGTCACCTGATTACATATTAGTGAAAGCAGCTAATGGACAGCTGTACTGGGAGCCCCTCTCCCATAATATTGTGATAACTGATCCTGTTTCGGGATTGACCCAGAAAAGCAAAATTGTTGTTTCTGCAAAATGCCCAGTAAACCTTTTGGGCAGAGACCTTATGCAGCTATTTGGTATAGCAGTAGTTCCGACTATGCAGGGTATGGAAGCACAGTGACAAATTGATACCTTTGCAGTGCAAACTGAGGGTAAAATGTTTTATTGGTACAGCCAGGACTTGGTTACGACTGGTCCTGGGGCAGTGACCGAAGAGTTGATGAATGTAGCCATCAGCAAATTCCCCTCCCTTGACATTTATAAATAGCATTTGTTGCACTGTACTCTGTATTATTGTAACACACCAGGGCCTGATAAAGAATATGAGCAAGAATTGTTTAGAAATCGTACAAACAGATTGATATTACGTAATCTGTACTGGGACACAGAAGGGAACAGTGTAGCCAGCTGTTCATTGCCCCAGGAGTTCTTTGCACTCTATAAATCTAATCGATTATCACACGTTAGCTTAACTAAGGATAAGAATGTAAAATGGGTAGACTTAGGAGAAAAAGTCACGAGATGGGAAAAACAGACAGAGTTAGAACTGTCAGAACAGGGAATACAAATGCAGAAGTTGAATTGGATAACTCAGACCCACCCAGCTGTACACTTGCAATCTAACAAGGACAGCTGATTAGCACTCCTATTGAAGGAGGAAGAGAATGCCTTACAGAATATACCAGAAACTCTCTGGTCAACAGGAAAATCAGATGTAGGACTTATTCGTACAGCAGGACCAGTTACTATAACACCAGAGTCAGCATTTAGACCACAGAAAAGACAGTATCCCTTAAGAAAAGATGCAGAGGTAGGAATCAAACCTATTATAGCAGCTTTACTTAAGGAAGGGGTGCTGGTGGAATCTCCTGATTCACCATGTAACACACCCTTATTTCCTGTTAAGAAAGCGAATGGAGAGTGGCGTATGGTCCAAGATTTACAAGCTGTGAATGACACAGTAATATCAAGGGCACCTACAGTGCCAGACCCACATACCCTGTTGAAGGATTTAAAACCTCAACAGAAATATTTTTCTGTGGTAGATATCAGCAATGCGTTCTTTTCAATACCGATACACCCGGACAGCCAGTATTGGTTTGCATTCACATTTCAGGGGAAAAGGTACACATATACGCAACTACCACAGGGGTATTGTGAATGTCCAACAATATTCTCACAAGAAATAGACAAAGAAATCCAAAATTAGGATCAAAACTCAAACAAAATCCAATAGCCACGACCACTGTGTGAGGCAGGAAGGCACAGGCACCAAAACAATGAAGGTATAAAAATTTAATACACCAAACAGTTTGACTGAGCGCTTTCACCAGTAACCTGGTTTCATCAGAGTCATAAATGACATTGCAACACAACACATATATATACCCACTACCCCTAAAGAATAAGTTAATAATTAAGCCCAATTAGCAAATATTACCTAATTTATAATATAATAATTAATAAATACCAATGAGCACTAGCAAAAAAAAAAAAAAAAAAAAAAAAAAAGTAACAAATATATCAAATATATGACCAATAATTATTGAACATCTATAACATCATGTAGAAAAATTTTCAAATAGTAATACATATTACAGTTGTAGTTCTATGAATTTGTTAAAAAACAAAATAACATAAAGTAAATTAAAATAAAAATAATATCAAACCCACTATTAAAATACCCTAAGCGATGAACACTCAATTAAACTCACTACCAAGGCATGTAAAGTAATTACATTAATTCATACTAGCCAAATGTTTCAGCTGAGGCTTTAAAGAAATGTATTCATTGAGCCCTGGATGCCTCATGGCATTTAATCTTAACTGCCACTCCATTTCAAGCATCGCTACTCTATTACTAATATCACATCTTGTATTAGGTTTAACCCTGTCAATAACAAAAAATAAAAATTTGTTAAAACCAACACAATTTCTAGCATGTAAGTAAAGTGCATTATGCTCATCCTTCCTCTTGATGGAACTAATGTGTTCCCTAATCCTATCCTTCAAACTTCGTGTAGTCATGCCAACATAAAAAGATTCACAAGACATACACGAAGCGAGGTAGACACAATTCCTCATGTTACAATTACATAGCCCTGGACTTGGAATTGTACGCCTATAACCTACCACACATACATAAGTCCCTACTGCAATGTACCTACATCCCGAACATGCACCCCATTTACTCATATATGACCTGACGTACCCTTTACTATCCTTTTCCAGAATGTTTTTAAGATTTTGACCCCTGCCAAAAACAATAACTGGGGCATTACCCAAAATCATTTTAGTTTCCCTACACAGACAATGTTCCCATAAATTCCTTAAACTTGTACAAAGCTCATTTGCCTTACCATTATATTTAAGTACAAACTTCGGTCCATCAAACCTAGCATCAGAACTACTATCCGAGCTTGACACAGTTACCTTCCTGTCACTCTCCTTTAATATCGGGATATACATGTTCCTTCTTTTTTTGTAAACTTCTTTCTTAATTTTAACTAGCAATGTTATTGGATAACCCCTTTCAAGAAACATCCCAATCAACTTATACATTTCTTTTTTAAAAAGCTCATCACTACTGATAAGTCTGGACATACGAACCATCTGACCTTTAACCACCCCTTTCCTCTGATGGAAAGGGTGGCAACTCATGTAATGTAGCATGGAATTTGAATAACTTGGTTTTCTATATATTGTACTGACTAAGCCCTCCTCCGTTTTGAATATAGAAATATCCAAATAGTTAGCAACTGTCCTATTCCAGGTAAAGGTGAATTTGAGAAACTCTGTGGTACCATTAATATATGACATGAAGTCAACCACACTCTCCTCATCCCCTTTCCATAAAATAAGCACATCATCTAAAAATCTATTGTACATCACAATGTTGTCCTTAAACCTTGATTCAAAAATGTACAGTCTTTCCCATGCCAAAAGTACTAAATTGGCATAGACTGGGGCACAACGTGCACCCATAGCCACACCAGTCAATTGTTGAAACGTTTCACCTTCAAATAGAATATAATTATTATTCAAGGTGAGTTCCATCAAATCATGACAAATATCTAACCTTTCTCTATCAAAACTAGGGCTAGCCAACAAACTACTATAAAACAAATCCAATCCCTCCTTATGCGGAATCACTGAAAACAAGTTTATCACATCGATGGTTAAAAAACCAAACGTGTCCATATCCACATTTTGAATAACTCTAAGCCTCTCCAGGCAATGCCAAGAATCTTTAAGAATATGTGCAGCATCATTAAGAGCTTTTTTACAAAAATGATCTACAAAGGCCACTAGAGATTCTGTTTTTGACCCTTGAGCTGACACTATGGGTCTAAATTGCAAGTGATCAATTCCTTTGTGCACCTTGGGTATCCCAAACATCCGAGGGATTTTGGGAAATTTGACAGAAAGATAATCAAATTCACTCTCATTGATTGTCCCCTGATACAGTGCATCCAATAGGAATATATCAATCTTAGCATACGCTCTGTTGACCTCATTCAAAGAAACTCTAATATATATATTTTCATCACCTAGCAACTCCATAATATGACCACTGTAGTCAATTCTGCTCATAATAACCATGCCCACTCCCTTATCCGGTCTCATACATCTATACTGATTCGATGTTACTAACTCATGTAACACCCTTCTCTCACCCTCAGTTAGATTATCCTCCAGTTGAGACCTTTGTGAGCAAATTCTCCTAAAATCGTATTCAACCAACTGCTCAAATACATTTATTTCGGGGGGGGGGGCATGAACGTACTCTTTCTTTTTAAAACAGCTGCACCTGTGTTTTCACTAGTAACGTCTACCCCAGGCCTAATAGCTGAAAAATACAATTGGAGATTAAGTTTCCTCATATAAAATTTTAAGTTGATTAAGACCTGAGCAATGTCCAAACTAAAATTAGGTAAAAAACTGATACCTTTAGTGAACAACTCAAAATGTGTCTTACTCATGACCAATTCAGTATAATTGTAAATAATAAAACCTCTGCTTCTTGAAATTTGATACCTCGCAGCAGGCATCATAACATCAAACTCATTTATAGACACTTCAACATCAATTTCATTGGTAGTTACTTCTCTATCACACATCATGATAGATTCATGATTACTCCTATCACATCCTAATGTACAATCACCATTAAAAATGTCTACTGTCTCATTAGAAAAACAATCTGACTTATCGACACCTAATGCATTACATCCTAGATGTTCCTCAAATTCAGACAAAACATTGTCATTACTGTCGAACTCACTACATGACATATCATAACGAACTAGATGCTTATTGGTTAAAATTCTATTATTCCCTTTACCTTCATTTGAAATAAATGTATTAACATTACAATCAATCGTCTCGTCATTCCCATTACATAACAACTCAATTCCAATATTGAAACATACATTTAAGTCCACATCAAAGTCACTATTTGTTTTCGTCAATGACGATTCATTCCCCTCCTCGCTGGATATTGGTTTGGGGAATACCTTGTTTGTGGTCTTTTGTTCATAAGTCTTTCCGACCTGCGCGGATAGACTTGTGGGTCTAAAAAAACATCCTCCTCCTCAGGAAATGGCTCCAAGCAAACCTCCGGAACACTATCAGAGGCCCTGCTAACAACTGTATGCACCGCTGAGTTATTACTCTTCCTACCCGGAGGGTAGGCTAATTTATTCGCATAATCAGCTGTCTCTGGCTAATTTTTAATGGTTTTTTAGACCCACAAGTCTATCCGCGCAGATCGGAAAGACTTATGAACAAAAGACCACAAACAAGGTATTCCCCACACCAATATCCAGCGAGGAGGGGAATGAATCGTCATTGACGAAAACAAATAGTGTTTGATTGAGGCTCCTTGATTACTGGGCCAGTGCAGGGGCATCACATGTATAACAAAAAGTAATAGCCTTAGACAACTATTTTGAAATAGCCAGTACTGTCACAGGTTATCCCTTTTTCTTACTTTCAAAAGAAATGAACAACTGATCTAAAGATCTAAAAGATTTAGTTCTGTCAAGAAAGTACCTGACTTGGCAGTGGGCATCCAAGCTACAGAGTATCTTTTCTCGCTCATTTTTTTTTTTTTGAGAAAATTAGTTCTCAGACAAACTCTGTGTCTTTGAAAACTGAAATAGGATTAACTCACCATAAGAACTTGTATCTGAGATACCCCTCTTGCAGGGGTCAGAGCAATCACTAAAACTGTTTTCCATGTTAAGTACCTCAGGTCAGCCAGATTAGCTGGTTATTTTCTCTAACACAAAATTAATAACCCAAATAAGGGCCAAGTGTTTACTTGGAGGCTTGTTAAGCAAAAACATTTTGACATGAGACTGCATTAATAGATTGTGATCCATGGGTAGCCATGCTGAAATGGCCAGTAAATTAACCTTAATGGAGGAATAAGAAAAGCCATAGGGAAGTAACTCACACAAATATTGTAAAACCAGAGAACAACTAGTCCTGAATGGGTTCTGGTTATGTTTTTGGCACTAACAAGAAAACCTTTTCCATTTGCTATTATATGATTTCCTAGTAGCGGGGGTTCATGCTCCATTAGTACCTGCTACTCATTCTCAATAAACAGGTGCCTAAAGGGAATCAAGACCCTATAATCCAGGCAGTCAGGTGAAGTTGAGTGGAGCTGGGAAGCAGCAAACACCCCTGATCTTGTGTGACTAGATCCAGTCTATGAGTAGGCTTGTGGTAATTGTCCATAGCCATTTCCAAAAGAAGGGAGAACCACTGTTGCCTGGTCCAGAAGGGAGTCACCACAATGATCTTGGAGGATTCTTTCTGAATCTTACTAACTACTATGAATGTTAATGGAAAGGGTGGAAAAGCATACAGGAATATTCCTTTCTAAGGAAAAGAAAAAGGCATCAGTCTTACAGACTTGTTGATGGGTCCTAGAGCAGAGTCTTGCCAGCTGATTATTTAGAGAGGAGGTGACTGGATCTTTTAGAGGAACTCCCCAGAGATGGATCAAATCTTGGAAGACACTCTGATGTAGTTTGCATACATAAGGATCTGCCCTGTCTTGTTCAGCTTGTCTGCCACACAATATTTCTCTGACAGAATGAAGAATTCCTGTAGAGTTTATCTGTACTGTAAAACTATATCCCAAGCTAACATGGCTGGTCAGCAAAGAGGGTACAATCTGGTTCCCCTGTGCTTGTTGATGTACCACATGACTGTGGTATTGTCTGAAAAAAGTTATAGAGGGCCTGGGAACAAAAGATGATTCAGAGAGTGGAATGCCTTCTCCAGGGCAAGCGTCTTTTATATTTATGAGCTTGTGGCTGTCCTTGGTGTCCTCATTCTGTGCATTTTTATCCCTCTTGAAAATGCTCTCCAAGCAAAGTCCAAGGTGCCTGTGATGACTGTTTAATTTGAAACACAGAAGGAGAAGGGAAGACACAAATTTAGAGATATTTGCCATCGCCACCAAGTAATTTGTCATCTGACAAACTCCAGCACTAGAATTTGAAAAGACAAAGGATGTTGGCACTGTAATCAAACACACTTCAAATACCCTTGTATGTTTTTCACTTGGAGTGTTGCCAGGGTTATCATAGAAGCCACAAGACCCAAAATCCTAAAGTATTTCCTCTCAGTGACCAAAGTCTGAGTGGAAAACCTTAGAAATAGATCTAGATAAGGATATACCTTTTCCTGTAGGAGAGAGGCTCTTTGAACTGAGGTGTGTAGCTGACATCTTAGGAACACAATCCTGTGTGAAGCAGTCAAAAAAGACTTTTGAATGTTCTTCTGGAATCCAAACTTGTACAAGAGATCTCTCACACAAGTGATAGATTCCTGACACTGAAAAAAAAAAACTTCAAAGATAAGCAAATTATCTAAATATGGAAAATAATTGGATACCCTGTAGCCTGCAATTAACTATCCTGCAGTGAGCTATAACTGGAGCTAGACACTTTGTGAACACTCTTGGTGCAATGGATAGTCCAAAGGTTAAGGCAGAGAACTCATAATGTGATCCAGACACAGAAAATCATATTAAACAACCAAGTCCAGATAAACTGGAATGTGGTGATAAGCATCTTTTAAATCTAGTGATATCAAGAAAACTGAATAAGGAAGAACAGGTAACAGATTGTAAAGCAACATAATTTTGAACCTAGGCACTATCGCACATAAATCTAAAAAAGAAAGATCAAGAATTATTCTCCGAGCATCTTCTTTTGTTTGCACTAAAAAACATCCTTGAATAAAAACCTTTCCCAACTTGGGAAATAAGAACTGGTTTTATCACTCACTGGAATATCATGTGATGGTGGACAGGTGGAATGACACTGTGGAAATGAGGAATTTCTCCCATGGCCATCTGTAACCTTGATGAGTGATCTTCAGATCTCATTTGTCTGAAACTCTTTTTTACCGAAGAGAAAAGCTGAGATTCATATTTTATGGAAGGGAAAAGGGAATGCCAGGGTTGGAGGGGGAACAAAGTCCCTTAAATAGTCAACTGACTTAATGGACTGTCCTTGGTTTTGAAAGTTGCTAAATTCTTTGGAATTGATGCTTCACACCTATGGTCAGACCCTCGTTGGACAGGTTTAACGATAAGTTAATCACCCTTGACATCCACATCCCTCCACCACCCCCAGTAAGGAAACCTCCATAAAAAACTTGTCCAAAGCCAACCTCATGCTACTCAAGTCAGAAGTAACAAACTTCATGATACCCATGCAGACGGGAACTGAAAGTTCAACTGCTGTGCACCACTCATTGGGCATGAAGCCTGAGGTGAGGCTATGATTAAACATGACACTTAGGTGAGGTGCCATTTCATTTTATAGTTCATGTAGTACACTGCCCAGGATGTCGTCTGGTCCCAAGGATGCTGTATTCCTAGCTTTGGAGAGTGTGGCTTTGACCTGTGTGGCTGTTATTACCAGAATTTGGCAATATTTTGGTATTGAGATGGGCTCTTTAGGGTGCAAGAGGGGGGTGAAGTTGGCACTGAATCGATCTGCCAGGATATTGGCAATATCCTTGGGATCAGTATATTTAACGCCATTCTGTTGTAGCTCAGAGGAGATCTGAACATTGCCATTTAGACTCTTGACATAGCTATAGAATGCCTTGAGGTTGTCTTTGGAATCTTTGGCAATTTTATTTTCTTAACTAGCTTTGGAAGATTTTAAGAAGGATCCCAGTTTCTTACTGAGGCTGGTAAGGGAGTTTTTTGCATCATGGGATTTTCCTCTTTTCTGCAACAGTTTCTTCCTTTTGTTGTAAAGTTTGTTTATGGCAGGGGACCACCAGATTGGCTTCCTTTTTTTGGAGGAGACCATCTTGGTTCTATTCGGGATTGCATGATTCATGCATGAGTGGATGTGCTCGTACAGTGCTTTAGTAGGGATTCATATATAGTTGAACGGTAATATGTTTCTGTATGTACTTGTGTGGGAATATAGTGAGTGTTGGTATCCTGTGTGTTTTCAGGATTTTGAGTTTTCAGTATTTTGAACTTTCAGGATTTTGGTCTCAGGATTCTGATCTTCAGGATTTTGGGCTTTCAGGATTCTGTAGCGCTCCCATATATATATATATATATATATATATATATATATATATATATATATATATAAAACTTAAAGAGATTATAAGGACACAAACTATGCAGGATGGATGGAATGAGTTTCTGTTGACTGGATATGAAGGCATTACAGTAGAGAGAAAGGACAGGAGTACAGCCTAAATGGAGTACAAAAGTAGAAGAGAGAAACTTAGGTTCTAGGAAAACGTATTAAATCAGCAAAGAATTCTAACATGAAAAAAAAATACAAGAGCATTTCAAACTACAGCAAGTGGAGTGGATACTGGTGCAAGGATTGAGGGGTGAATAATTAATTAGTATAGACTTATTTGTGGAAACTGGATATGAAAACACTTCAAACCATGGGATATGTTGAAGGGCATATAAAGCACTACTGAAAAGTATACCACAGGGGGAGAACTTAAAGGAACAATGGAACAGGCAGTTAGGTTTGAATATATCTGAGTAGCAATGGGGAGAGATTTGTTTGCTACCAATATTAGCAACTAAAGAGAAAAAAAAGTGCAAATTTGGATGGGAGTGCTTGTACAAATATTTTTCACTACATCCCACCTAAGTAAAATAAAGGTCAGCTACAGCCTAACATGTTGGAGATGCTTGAAGGAACAATGGGGCATCTGGGACCACTTTTTCTAGGATTGTGATGTACTTTCAGAATTCAGGGAGGACTTTATATACATACTTCAAAAAGTAGGAAATTAAGAAGAGTGGGAGATTAGGGCAGCTGTATTTCTTAACTGAGACCCTGACCTTAAATTAAGGGAGACTCAACACATTTACTGACCCTACTAATCACTGTGGCTATGAAAGATGGTACAAAGAAGTGAAAGAGGAAATAAACACCACATTTACAATAAGTGAAAGAAGAAACGTATTTGGTTGTACCTCCATATCAACAAACTGTACAATAAGAGGAAGAAACTCTTAACCCATGAAAGCAAACTTAATACCCCCTCAGCTACAGAAGAGCTCAAAATAATAAACAAAGAGCTTAGAATGAAAATCAGATCTTGAAAGAGCAAGTATTAATTGCAAATTACCACCCATGATAAGGATAGCATAGATCCTTCTTCAGATATGTCAGGAACCTAAGAAATAATAACCATTAATGCTCAGAGTTAATACAAAATAACATCACATACTCAACCCATGAGGACATTGTCGACATACTAGCAGATAAATTCAGCTCAAGCTTTACCTCCTATCCCCCAAATTATTCACAGCATACTTATGCTATTGCCATAATTCACCTCTCAGCAAGTCCTAATTGCTCTCTCCAAGGCAAAATCACTAGCTCCATGGACTCTGACAATGTATTAGGCTGTCTTCTTGTCAGCACTACACACTGCTTGGTTGTCTCTATATTACACCTTTTCAGTCTTAGCATCTCTAATGGATTTGTACCAAAAATTTGGAAAACTGCTGTAGTCACACCACTCCATAAAAGCACACCCATGACTGACCTGGGCAACTCTAGACCTATTAGCCTCACCAGCCTTACCTGTAAGGCAATGGAATGCATCATCATGGACCTCATAAATAAGGACATAAGCAGCTTCAAACTGGATCCCAATCAGTTTGGGCTTCTTGTATGTAGATCCTGCCTCTTTAAAATGGTGGACTTTTTTAAACAAGTGGGTCTCAAGAAGTACCTTTCACTTTAGACGTAATTAAGGTATGCGACTATATTAAAAAAGAAAAGAAAACTTGATGTTTTTAATCACCACCAGGTTTTGAGTTTTAGGTTATCTTCAGCGCATCCTCCCTAGATGTCTGTTGCCTTTATCAATCTCATGAGGACTGTGTTCCGATTCCTGCGTTTCTAACCCTTTAAACAACTTAGCTTCAGCACTGGTTTGTGGTTTACCAACTCGTTATACTGTAGTGTATCTGTTTATATTTTTTCGTTATGGTACTGATTGCAGAGCTAATGAACAAAGATAGAAAATGGCTTTATAGTTTTTGTATAAAGTAGCCTCAGCTAGCATTCAAATGTGCAGCACTCCTCAGCATGGCTAAAAAATCTGTAAAGATTTGTATATTTCAGTGATACTTTATTTGCTCGGTTACTTTTGAATGCTGTCCCTGGCCACTTTTTCACAAGCAGACAGGGAAAACATAGCAGGATGCTGCTTCAAAAGGATTCTTGACATCCGTTGCTGCAGACCGCCCCAGAAAAGCAATTAGGAAGAACTGAGCCAGTAATTACGATGGAACCAGTACTACCAAGGTGCAAGAGTATGGCTGTTGTTATTAGCTTAATGCATGCATATTTTTATTTATTTATGGTGGTGGAAAAACTTTTTAACGCTTGGTGGCGGGGGGGGGGGCTGTAATGAATTCTCTGTGGTGTAGCTTGGAGATTACCGGTTATGTGCAGGTGGCTATATTTGCACTGTATGAAATATAAACATTGGACTATGTAATGCCATTATACGTTGCTTGTCTTCGCCATATATTTTAGCTTTATTGTCTTCTTATCCATATTTTGCTTAACTAGGTCGGAAACAGACAAACTGTTTTTTTTTTTTTAATGTGACCGGGACTTGGGCTCATTGTCCCTGATTTATGAAAATACGCTGAGTGATGCAGTAGTCCACAGCTGTAAGGAAGAGTGCATCTACAGCCTTTCTTCCATCCAGGAAGTGAAATGTGTTTATAGTATTGTGTAATGCTTGTTTTCCTCTACTTGTTAGTATGATGGGAAATAATTTCAGCCCTATTGTCATATGAAGTATAAAAGTGTGGAAACGTTTTATTATTGTGCACTGTGAGGTTACCAGATTTCCTGCTTAGTCCGAACAGTCATGAACTGAAGCAACAAGCTTTTGCAGAGACCTTCTGCCAGTGGATAATGACAATGAAAAACTAGCTGCATGGAAAATGACCACACCATCTTGTAAACACCTAAATGTTGCAGTAAAATATGTGGTGTGTTTGTGTTTTGTTTGTTGCTGGTACGAATCATTATCAAGAACAGCCTCTTGTTCGGCATTTATTTTTCTGAAGTGCAGGCAAACATAGGGGGATTGTGGCTGACAAAATTTGCAGATGACTGCAAACTGGGCACCATAATTGACACTCCATCAGACACAGACATCCTCCAGAAAGGTCTCCTAGAAATGGATAACTGGTGCCAGAGCCATGGCCTTAAGCTAAATGCCAAAAAATGTATAGTCATACCCTTTGGGAAAAACAAGGTAACCCCTAATTACCACATAGGTGGTAATCCATTAAACACAGAAGAAGTTATCAGGGACCTGGGGACCCAAGTTGACAGTAACCTCTCTTTTGACACTCACATTGCCAAAGTGGTTAGGAAGACCTTCTACATTGCCCACCTGATCATGAAGGATTAACATCCAGATCAGGAGAGGTCATTGTACCCTGTACTCTTCACTTATCAGACCAATGATTGAGTACAACGCCCCATTCGAATGTACCTTACCCGACACCTGCAGCAGTTGGAAAGACCCCAAAAGTTCCTCACCAAAAGGATAAAGGGGCTCAAACATATGTCATACGATGCCCGACTGAAGAAACTCCAGCTCTATTCAGTCGCATACCGTCTGCTCAGAGGTGATCTGTGCCTGACATACAAGGCCATGTCCAACCCGGAATTAATGGACATGCTCCACCTCAAAAAATCCAAATCCACCAGAGCCACGAGAGCAAGAGACTTAAACCTCAACACGGATATAAATAGGACGTGCTGGAGGGACAGATTCATCACCCAGAGACTCCCTACACTATGGAACAGAATCCCAGTCCATGTGAGGCAGAGCCCCTCACTGACTCTGTTCAAGAGAAATCTTGACGAGTGGATGGGTGATCGTAGGTTTACCCCGGGAATCATATCTGTATCACTGCTGGACAGAGGCACAGCAAACTAATGGGTATAGTATTCTCATCCTAAGGGGTGGTGAAAGCCACACACACTCTGGCTAGGCTTATAAATGCCCTAGGGCAGATAGCCTAGTATGAACCTATGAACCTATGAACCTATGAACCTATGTATTAGACTCAGGTAAATTGGTTTATACAGCATACCTGGACTTGGCCAAAGCCTTCAATAACATTCCACAGACAGGCAACATTAATAAATTAACCTGCTGAATAGTAAACTGTCTCAGTGACAGAACCCATTCTGTTAGTGTTGTAAGCACTAGGTACCAGTGGTGCTCCTCAAAGTTGGGTCTTGGGAACACTCCTCTTTGGTATTTGTTCACTGACATTAAAGCAGACACTAAAGGCCTTGTTTCTGACAAAAATGCCAATGACTACAAACTTAGAGCTGTCATAAATACCCAAGATGACGTACATGCTCTTCAGGAGGGTCTAATGCATACTAACAAATTCTGCTTGGACCACTGCCTCAAACTAAATGCCAAAACGTATGGCATTGCATCTTTTGGCAAACCTGGACTCTCCTATTTCTATCACATAGATGACCTCCCCTCCCCCAAAAGTCAGCTTGGTCATTAGGAGCTTGGGCACCTTCATTGTCAATGAGCTTTTGTTTGGTAAGCATGTGACCAATGTGGTAAGAAAATCCATTGATAATGGCTGTACTTATCATCAGGGGCATATGTTCTAGATCCAAGGAAATGTATTGCCCCTCTCTATTCTTCCTTTTTAGACCAAACACCCATGTCAGAATATAACTTCCTCTTTGGTATATACTTCACTAGGTATAGGATCCAACGAGAGGATCTGCAACATTTTCTTACCAAAAAACCAAGAGCTTGTCCTCCATGAATGACCCTGACCATCTTAATGTTCGCTCACTTCCTCTTTTTTGTGCTTCCTACTGACTGTTCATAGGAGATCTCTGCCTTGCTGAAGGTGCTGACTGTTCATAGGAGATCTCTGACTTGCTGCAGATGCTGACTGTTCATAGGAGATCTCTGCCTTGCTGAAGGTGCTGACTGTTCATGGGAGATCTCTGACTTGCTGCAGATGCTGACTGTTCATAGGAGATCTCTGCCTTGCTGCAGATGCTGACTGTTCATAGGAGATCTCTGCCTTGCTGCAGATGCTGACTGTTCATAGGAGATCTCTGCCTTGCTGCAGATGCTGACTGTTCATAGGAGATCTCTGCCTTGCTGCAGATGCTGACTGTTCATAGGAGATCTCTGCCTTGCTGCAGATGCTGACTGTTCATAGGAGATCTCTGCCTTGCTGCAGATGCTGACTGTTCATAGGAGATCTCTGCATTGCTGCAGATGCTGACTGTTCATAGGAGATCTCTGCCTTGCTGCAGATGCTGACTGTTCATAGGAGATCTCTGCCTTGCTGCAGATGCTGACTGTTCATAGGAGATCTCTGCCTTGCTGCAGATGCTGACTGTTCATAGGAGATCTCTGCCTTGCTGCAGATGCTGACTGTTCATAGGAGATCTCTGCCTTGCTGCAGATGCTGACTGTTCATAGGAGATCTCTGCCTTGCTGCAGATGCTGACTGTTCATAGGAGATCTCTGACTTGCTGCAGATGCTGACTGTGCATAGGAGATCTCTGCCTTGCTGCAGATGCTGACTGTTCATAGGAGATCTCTGCCTTGCTGCAGATGCTGACTGTTCATAGGAGATCTCTGCCTTGCTGCAGATGCTGACTGTTCATAGGAGATCTCTGCCTTGCTGCAGATGCTGACTGTTCATAGGAGATCTCTGCCTTGCTGCAGATGCTGACTGTTCATAGGAGATCTCTGCCTTGCTGCAGATGCTGACTGTTCATAGGAGATCTCTGCCTTGCTGCAGATGCTGACTGTTCATAGGAGATCTCTGCCTTGCTGCAGATGCTGACTGTTCATAGGAGATCTCTGCCTTGCTGCAGATGCTGACTGTTCATAGGAGATCTCTGCCTTGCTGCAGATGCTGACTGTTCATAGGAGATCTCTGCCTTGCTGCAGATGCTGACTGTTCATAGGAGATCTCTGCCTTGCTGCAGATGCTGACTGTTCATAGGAGATCTCTGCCTTGCTGCAGATGCTGACTGTTCATAGGAGATCTCTGCCTTGCTGCAGATGCTGACTGTTCATAGGAGATCTCTGCCTTGCTGCAGATGCTGACTGTTCATAGGAGATCTCTGCCTTGCTGCAGATGCTGACTGTTCATAGGAGATCTCTGCCTTGCTGCAGATGCTGACTGTTCATAGGAGATCTCTGCCTTGCTGCAGATGCTGACTGTTCATAGGAGATCTCTGCCTTGCTGCAGATGCTGACTGTTCATAGGAGATCTCTGCCTTGCTGCAGATGCTGACTGTTCATAGGAGATCTCTGCCTTGCTGCAGATGCTGACTGTTCATAGGAGATCTCTGCCTTGCTGCAGATGCTGACTGTTCATAGGAGATCTCTGCCTTGCTGCAGATGCTGACTGTTCATAGGAGATCTCTGCCTTGCTGCAGATGCTGACTGTTCATAGGAGATCTCTGCCTTGCTGCAGATGCTGACTGTTCATAGGAGATCTCTGCCTTGCTGCAGATGCTGACTGTTCATAGGAGATCTCTGCCTTGCTGCAGAGCCTTAAAAAACATGGTTCTATGTCACCACCTACACAGCCACAAAACTAATACCACCTTAAACATCTCCTTTAGACCTACGCTACCTCCAAAGCATAAATAGGAGCTCTTGGTAGGAAAGATATCTCTCACAGAGAATACCACTTTTATGGAATTGACTCTCCTGGGAGGTTCACCAAAGTAACTCCAAGACCCTTTTTAATTTGGACAGTCATAAGTACACCCCTAGATTGACACCTGTAGCCCTTAGTGAAAGGGTCTGAAACTAAGTTATGTCTGCTATTGAGTCATGTTTTGGTAAATTGGTGGGATCAATGGTTAAGCAGCAAATGGTCCACTCAATCAATACCCCTAGTATGAACCTATAAACAGGGCCGAAAAAATGAACATTCAAACTGTGTGTGTGTGTGTGTGTGTGTGTGTGTGTGTGTGTGTGTGTGTGTGTGTGTGTGTGTGTGTGTGTGTGTGTGTGTGTGTGTGCTGGAATAGGTGAGTGTAAGTGTTTACTTGTGTGTGTGTGTGTGTGTGTGTGTGTGTGTGTGTGTGTGTGTGTGTGTACACGAATCCAAGCAAATGAGTGCATGTTTGTTTATTTGTTTGGGGAGGGGTAATTTATAAAGGTAACACCGAGAGAGTGAATGCATTCAGAGCTTCATTGCCTCTAAGAGTACACAGGATGGTATATGGGTAAAATGTAAAATTGTTTATTAATACTTTTTTATTCAGGAAAGTAATTTTAAAGCTAGGAGTTTGTGTTTTATTGGACTGTCATGAGATTGTGTTGTTCTTTTAAAAGAGAGCACACTTTTTTATCAGTTCATAATTGTTTATTGCTGCTTGTTTTTCCCAAGAAAGAAGCATCATTTTTGGCTTGACTGTGGCACATTCTGAGAGTTAGTCCTTCTCCAGCCACAAAGCAGAAGTTAACAGCTTTTGCTACCTCAGCAGGCTAGTAATTTCCTTCAGCCACAGGTGGGTGACTCCGATGTTGCCATTTGTATCTCAGGCCACTCATCTTTTACCCAGGATCCCTATGGTGAAACACCTAGAACCACTATGGGCCAGGGGTTAGTCATGTCATCTGTGGCTGTTGGTGTCCCCTTAGTGGGCAAGGAAGAGCCACTCTTGTTGGTCCTGGGATAGGGAACAAGGAAGGCTTCCCTGTTTTATCAGAATGTTGTGTCCGTCCCTGGGGAAAACTGTCAAAAAGAAACAAAAAATGAAACATATATCTAATCCTCCTCGAATGTCCGTAGCCAGGAGTAACCTACTCTGTCTGGCTCAGGCTTTTATTCAGGTTATTGATCATTCTTAGTAATTGTTTCTAGTACAATTAAAAAGATTGCCTTTTTCCCTGAAGAGATTCAAGATTCTGAATATGAACAGGAAGATGAAGGAACAGATACAATGTTTTCTTCTCAGTTTTCTGGTTCAGACTCAGATAGAGCACAGTTTCTGATTCTCCCTTTAGGGGCTCTCTGAGGACATGTCCCAGGCAGGTATGCCCCTAGCCTTGAGCAGCATACTACTTTCACCTAGAATGATGCCACAGTATAAACAAAAAATGATTTATTTCAATAATTGAATTAGTTTTTGGTGTTATTCAAAGGGGATCCAGTTCCTGTCAGCTTGGGAAGCCATGGTCAACAAACCTTGCTGCTTCGTCAGAGATGGTTTGCTCCTGGCACCTCTAGGCTTTCAGCTGCTGGAAAAGGCTCTTGCCTCCTCCATAGTGCATATTTAGGTAAAATCTCAAAAACAAACTTACTGATGTGAAATTTGCCAATCATAGAAAAAATAAGGGTCATACTGCTAAATGCTAGGAGCTTAAACCAAAAACTACACACCCTGGAAACACTTCTATCACTGGAAGATGTAGATGTCTGTGCACTCACAAAAACCTGGTTCAAGTCCTCAGAGAGTGCTCCAACCTTGCAAGGCTATAATGCCTTTCACACCTTCAGACCACAAAATGAACATGTGAGAACCAAAGGAGACAGTGTTTCTATCTATATTACAGATACATTTACCTCCCTTCTAGTTAGACTGGACAACTCCATGGAGTTACTCCAAATTCAGGTTATGGTGGGTAAGACCCCCATTCAAGTCATAGCCAGTTATAGATCCCCCTCCATGGGTCATGACGCGCATGAAGCCTACTTGACTAAACTGGAGACAATCCAGATATTACTCAACACCCTGTTTACAGGGGATTTCCATTATCGCACCATCAATTGGGAAACCTATGCCAGCCCTAACTCACTAGCTCAAAAGTTCCTTGACTTTGTTAACTCAAATACCCTGGAACAAATTGTTCATAATCCAACAAGAGGAACAAACATACTAGATCTGATTCTCACTAGCATGTCAAACGGTTGCACTACAGAAACTGCTGGATCCTTAATAGTTAAATCTGACCACAAATCAGTCACCTTTAAGTTGATACTAACACCAGAACTCACAAAGGGTGAAATCAGACAAAAATATTTCACCAAGGCAAATTATACCTTCCTAGGTGAAAGTATAAATGCATTCTGAGCTCCACCCCCAGCTGGAAGTGATAACTACACATGAAGTTTACACTAAAGCCCTGTACACTCACTTGCATAAGTGTATAGACTCAACTGTACAAGAAAGAAACAAAGCCAAAGCCCCAGGTAAAAACAAACTGCCATGGTGGACATCCAGTATTAACAAACTTTACAATAAATGCAAAACATTGCTGTCCATGAAAACAAAGGCAAGATCCCAACAATGGAAAATCACCCTTCTCAGTCTCAATGGGCAAATAAGACAACTTGTGAAATCCTTTAAGGGTAACTTTGAGAAAAACTTAGCTAGCACAGCCAAGGATAACCATAAGGCCTTTTACAGCTACATATATAGCCTAAAAGGTAGGAGCCAAGCATATGCAAAACTAGTGAACAATGGTAACACATACACTGACTCCACAGAGATAGCAACCCTGCTAGTGCATAGGTTTGACAAAAATTTCACCCCATCCCTCCAAAGCTATCACAAACCTTGACTCAAGCTTTCTCCCCACCCTACGTATCTGAAGAACAGGTCAAAATAGCCTTGTTCAAGGCAAACAACACAGCCTTTATGGGATCAGACATCATACCAGGTTGTGTTTTAAACAGGCTAAAACATGAACTAACATCACCATTATGTACCCTTTTCAATCATGGTATAACCACAGGCTTTGTCCCTGTGAAATAGAGAACATCAACAGTTATTCGCCTCCACAAAGGTGGCCAAGCAGCAGACCAAGAGAATTACAGATCCATAAGCCTGACCAGCCTCATCTATAAGGCCAGGAAATGTATCACTCTGGACCTCTTAAATAAAGACATAGGCAACCTCCAAACCCTGGATCCTACTCAATTTGGCTTCATCAAGGGCAGATCCTGCCTGTAAAATCTTGTGGATTTTTATGAAAATGTGACCAGGGCCATTCATCATCATCATCATCATCAGCCCCCTTTTTCCCATTTTTTTCTACATGGGGTCGGGGCATTGTGTTAACTGGTGCCATCTCTCTCAATTCAGTGCCGCACTCCTGCCTTCTTCAACACTCATGCCTGACTGTTGCAGATCTTCTTTCACACAATCCATCCACTTCTTTGCCGGATGTCCTCACTTCCCCTTACCTTCTTCCTGTCTGTCCCAAATCTTCCTCGCCAGATTGTCTTCTGCTTTTCTACACATGCCCAAACCACTGTGATCTGTTCTCTTTGATCTTTTCTGCAATTGAAGGTACTTTGGCTTCTGCTCTTATGTCCTCATTTCTCCGTCTGTCCCACAGTGTGCATCCTACCACCTCTCTCAAGCACTTCATTTCCATGTTTGACCTTGCTGATTTTTGCATCATTTAAATTCACTTATCTATTGTCTTTTGTTTCATTTTATTCCTAAATCTTGTTGTGTTGCAAGTTGTATCTTTTTATTGCCAATGTCTATAATGTAGCGATTCTTGTAAACAGTGTAGCTATCTTGTTGCCACCTCTGTACTGTGATTACCTTCTTGTATCTGTGCATTGGTGCTTTTCTGCCTGGACATCCACTGAAAATGTGTTCTGTTTAGCCCAGTGGTCTTTCCCGGTAAACACATCTCAAGAAATAAATAAAAATGTTCATACAATCCCACACTCAGGCATTACCAACAAACTTAACAAACTGAATGTAAACCCCTTTATTGTATGATTGGTTGCTAACTGGCTTACAGACCAGACAGACACTATCAAAGTGGGCAACTCCACGTCAACCAGCAGACCTGTTACCAGCAGGGTGCCACAGGGGTTGGTGCTGGGCCTACTGTTTGGTATATACTTCTCAAAAGTTCAGGTCAAAACTAAGAGGTAGTGGCTGACCAAGTTTGCAGACAAATACAAAATGGATGCAATTACTGAATCCCCAAATGATGTCAGTATACTTCAGGACAGTCTTATGCAGACCAACAACTGATGTCTTAGCCATGGTCTCAAAGTGAATGCAACAAAATGCATCATCATTCCCTTCAGCTCAAACAATATCCCTTTATACTATCAAATAAACAACAATACCCTAAGTACCCATGAAGTTGTAATGGGCTTGTGTTCACAAGTTCACAGTGACCTTAACTTCGACCACCATGTGTCTACTGTAGTAAGGACTTGATTAGTAAATGCATCACCTCCACAGCAAAAAAGGTTATAACCCCTTTATACTAGGCACTAATATGGCCCACAGTTGAGTATAACACCATGTTTGGCATGTACTGTACAAAGCACCTGCAGCAATTGGAGAGACCTCAGAGGTTTCTAACAAAGAAGATAAAGGGACTCCAGCTAATGCCATACACAGACCGACTTAAGTCCCTTTCACTTTATCCTGTATCATATAGACTTCTTAGGGCAGACTTATGTCTGGCTTACAGACCAATCTCAGACCCAAACCTAATGAACTTGCTGCACATCCATAAATCAAACATGACTATTTCCACCAATTCCAGGGACCTAAATATGGCCTGTGACTTAAATACAGCATGCTTGAGAGACAGATTTATCTCCCGGTGACTGCTGCAGCTTTGGAAAATGCTACCTATTTATGTGAAGCAGTGCATCTCTGTGACACTGTTCAAAATGAACCTGGATGTGTGGATAGAGCACCATAAATTCTTACCAGGAATAGCACCTACAACCCTCCTGGATATGGGCAATTTTTTCTAAATGCAATTTTGGATATTAACTAACATTTCTATGGCATTACATTGGGATGAAATGGCTAGGAGTGAAATGACCTCCAGGTCAATAGCCTAGTAATCTCCTATGATCCTATGATCCTATAATGTGGTACCATGATAAAAACACTGTATCCAGTATGTTTGAGAGGGCTCAGATTAGTGCAAAAATGGTTGCAGTAATAGCTGCCATAAAAAAAAAAAAAATGAAAATTACTTTCAAGTTTATTTCGTTACACCTAGTTAAATTCTCTGACAGTTCAGCATATTATAGCTATAGGACTGAAAATGGAATATAGATGACGGCTAGGAAAAAACAGACATACATGGACATATGAACATGAGCACAGATGAACAGACACATGCATATGCTCTCACAGACAAATACACACACACATCCACACACCTACACCCACATACAGGCGCACCCACCCCACATACACATACACACACCCACACTCACGCGTGCGTGCACACACACACACACACACACACACACACACACACACACACACACACACACACACACATACACACACGGACACACTTCCCCCAACACACACACACACACGCGCGCGCACACACGCACACACACATGCACACACACGTGCACACACACCCACACACACACGCACACACACGCACACACACGTGCACACACATACGCACACACATACACACGGACATGCACACAGACGGACACACAGACGGACACACTCCCCCAACACACACACACACATACACATACCCCCCCACACACACACACACACACACACACACACACACACACACACACACACACACACACACTCTCTCACACACACACACCCAAACTAATGCCTAAGACATGGATACATTGCATTCTTAAAATCAGACTAATTCAACAACTTCTTGTTTATGGTTGTAGGGTATAACAGCTGAAAATGATGCACACTTTCATTGTAAAAATGTAGAGCGATAACATTTGCAAAGGTGTACATTTTTGACAAAGTTGGATGTGATATAAGGCTATGAATGGAGGATGGAAAGTCTGACTGGAAGCCTGGTGGAAATTTTGCATTAGGAAGAACATCTGGAGGCAGGATCAAGCTGGATTATCCATACTACTTCCTGACCAACTGCAAACAAGCCTGTTGTTGAAAGATCTGGAAAACATACCAGTGGTGCTAAAGCGACAGCTGTTCTAAAGGGGAATTATTTTAAATTCATTGTATTATTTGGCATTGGTAAAACCTTTTGATGCAATCCAAGTACAGTAGAAACCTTTCCTTTTAAGCTGTTTCTCACGTTAATGAAAATACATTTAAGTTCAGTTTTATTAACATGGTAAACTCAAAGTATAATGCAATAAAGTATAATAAATTAATAAACACATACAAACATAAAACAGCACTAATGTAAGTTTATAAATCAGGAATAAATATCAAATCATAGAAACTACATACACTATTACAAAGATGAGTTGAAAGGAGAATTTTAAAGCTGACCATAGCGACTGAGGCAGGAAACTCCTAAGGTGTGACACCTGGAATGAAAAAGAGCAAAGGTCAAAGAAATAGAGTTACATTCAAAGATGGTGCCAGAGTAAATGGGTGCAGAGTTCTGACCTGTCTATAAGAAATCAGGATTTATTTCAAATATTAAGAACTCATGTCACCCAGGGTTAAATATACTAACAGTAAAATGCTAAAAGTATTCCATGACTAACTGTCAGCCAGATCAGACTTTGCTGAACTAGCATAATACATTGGCAATATGAAGTGACATTAAACAGTAGAATTATATGCCAGCTGCATATAGTCTATTTGAAATTTGGAGGGGATAAGTCAATAAGTACAGCTCCAAAAAATATCGGCTAATCTTCTGGGTACAGGAACAGAAAGTTTAACATGGAATTTAGGTTCACTTGTTCTACCGTTTAAATGTTTTATTTACTGGGTAAAGGTAACCACCATGTTTGTGACTGATAATAGATAATAACTTCTGTGGTTGGAGTGATAGTTTGAAATTAGAAAAGTGTGGCAACTGTCAGTGACTCTCATTTTTTTACTAGGCTCTTAGGTTCATACATAAGTACTGGGCAATCAGTCTGCAGACCATTACAAGCCTAGCTACAAACTCATATTCAGGAGATCTCCCAGCCTCATGCAGGGCAAAACAAGATAGACCAGGGTAGAATTAGTGGCTGCCCATCTAATTATCTAGGCTTATCCTGAAGGTAACAAGGATGCTACTTTGCTTGGCATAAAGCGTAATTTAATTCCGGAGAACAGGGATATGTTAGGATATCACTCTCTCATGCTAATGTATCTTATTAATCTGTTAATGAAGGTTTAATTCCTTTACCCGGGTATTTGAGGTCTGAAAGGCTAGACACAGATCTTCATGAAGGAGTCTATAAGTGACTGAGTACAGAGATGGCTGCCAGTCTGCCCTGATAACCAAGATTTTTGAGATCATTGATATTTTTAATTTTTAATTTTTGAGGTCTAAAAAATTGGCTGATCTGTTTAGACAAATAGACGGCAAAAGGTACATTATATTCACTACTGAGTCTGATGAGATATGAGTAAAGGGGAATTAAGACTTTTTACATCTAGTGGAGATGACTTTAGAAATTAGATGAGCCAGATAAAAGGCTGTCAAAACTACTATGATAATCAAGCAATAAATAATTATCAAATGTAATGCTGATATCTCTTACCATGGTGTCTAAATGGAGAGGCATGTCACTTATATGGTATGTGAAAAGTGTTTTACTTACCAAAATGAACTATACAACATTTTTTTACATTTAGTTTGAGACTATTGTCCTTGAATCAGTTCTCAAAATGTTCTAACCTAAGCTGGAGTAATTGTGAATCAGAGGAAGTCAGAACCATTTACAGACATCTCCAAACTTTAATAACCACAGACAAAAAATTGTTGGCCTGAAGGTCTGAGAAAGAGATGCCAAATAAGTTTGTGCCTATCACTGACCCTGTGGTACACCGCTGGTAACTTATTTGTGTCAGAACAGGGACCTGAGACTATAACCACATTGGTTCTGTCAGACAACCAGTTAGCTGTCCACCACACAACATAAGGATTTCTGGAGCATTTCTCCCTGGGCCTCCGCTGAAAACAGGATCTGTGGAACCTAGTCAGACTTTCCCAGTCAACAAATGTTAAATAAATAAAAAATAAAAATAAATATTCAGATGTACAAGTCTATCAATAATGCCTACATGGGGAATAATGTCAAAGGCCTTGGCCAGGTCCTGATATACTATATATCCCGCCATTATCTTTGGCTTTGTCCAGATTGTTTGTGCCAAGAGGTTGAGAGCTATTATTTCATTTGCCTTGCAGAATATGGTATTGATAAAATTAGGCTAACTAAATTGATTAGAATATCTCGTGTGCATGGTAACAGGTCAGTTATTTAAGAACTCTTTCCTTGTGTAAGAGGGGACATGAATCATGCTTACATTCACCTTCTCAACCAAAGTTAACTTCTGCTAGAGTCTTCCTGTGATCGGCTGCCTTCTGTTTCATTGGGTATTGCCTAGATTTCTGTGTACCAATTCATAGCAGGGCACATTTTCTTTGTGGTGAAAAACACACCCCAGTACAGTATAAGAAATACCCTTCTGTTTTTGTCTAGTATGGCTTGTCCTTGAAATCAGGTAATCCCTTTATTTAGATGACATCTACCACCCTTCAGCTGTGCAAGTGTCTTGAGGTAAGGCTACTTTTACTCCTCTTACACTTGTTTTTTCTCCTGTAATACTTTCATGTGGTATTGAGACAAGGCTGCTTTTGTTCCCACTATACCTTCATGAAGTACAGAGGTAAGGGTATTTTTGTTCTAGTTACACTTTTGTGTAATAAATGCTACTTCATGTTTTTTAACCTACAAAGTAGTTGTTGCTCCGGTACTCAAAACTGCTTGTTATGCGCTGTTCCACTGCGATTACTTTCTTTGTTTATTGACATTTGATTACAGGGAAAGTACAACTGGATAGAAATGCATTTTCAGTGGAGGCCCGAGGAGAAAAGTTCCAAATTATTAAAAAATATTTTAAAAACAAAAATTTTACAATCTTCAAAAATAAAACAAAAAATATATATACAGTTTAAATAATTATAACACATTAGTGATAATATATAAGCATTGGTTAAGAATCAATACAAGTTATTTCATAGGTTCATAGGTTTGTACTAGGCTATCGGCCCTAGGGCCTGTACAAGCCTAATCATAGCCATGATGTGACAATCATTTAATATTTATAGGAATTTTAGGCAGTTTCTAGAGAAATTAAAGGTAAGTTAGTCTAATACAAACAGGAATTGTAATATGAAGTGAGGGAAAAACAGGATTATGGTATATTTAGAGAGAAAGTCATGGAAAAGAATTTGAGAGAAGTAAGGAAGTACTTATTCACATTAAGGGAAATAGGTTATCTTGGCTTTGAGCAAGAACAGAGCTGGATTTTAATTTACAGTCTTTTAGAGAGGTTTTGAATGATGGGATTGTGGGTATTGACCTGAGGGATACAGGTAAGGAGTTCCAGGCCTTAGCAATCTTGTATGAGTACAGACAATGCCCAGCAAATTTGATAGGTTTGTAGATAGACAGGAGTTTTTGGTCCCTGCATCTCAATGACCAACTGGGAACATACATGTGTAGAATGATTGTTTAGTGCTGGACAGGAAGACGGATACTGGATATTTTTGTAGGTGGCAAAAAGCTGTGTATATGTTAGTTGATGAGACAGTTCTAACCAATTTAGGCTTTTTAGTGCTACACAGTGATGGGTCCTGAAAGGGGCATTTAATCTAAATTTAGTGACTTTGTTAAAGCATTGTTCAAGTTTTGATTTTTGTGATACCTGGAGGTTATTAAAGGTGGGAGCATCATAAAGAAGTGTGGAGAGGAGATAAGTAGTGACAAGTGTAGTTTTAGTTGTGTCTGTCAGAAAGCATCCTTAGTTTTTGACAATTTTTTCTTATGCAATTCTGTATATGCAAGTCAAATGTAAGATTATTATCCACTATCAAACCTAATAATTTGCAAGTGAGTTTAATGATTGTATTATCAAGAAAGAGGACTATAAATTTTGTTTTTATCATGAAAGACAGATTTGGGGACCAAAGTAGTAGTTTGGTCCTTTTTGGTTTGAGCATGAGCTATGAGTTATGAAGCCATGTTTCAGTGGCTGTTAAAGTTTCCTGAGTAATTTTTTGGAGGTATACCATGTTGTCAGATGGGAAAATGAGAGCAGAATCATCTACGTATTGTATTAGGGTTGTCTGTTGTGTAGATGTATAGAGGGTGTTGGTGAAAGTTTTAAGGAGGAGGGGACCAAGGATAGAGTTTTGTGGTACACCGGTGATGAGTGGGAGCTAAGGAGAGAGCATGGAGTGCCATTTTACTGACTGATACCTATTGGACAGGTAGCTTTTGAACCACAGAAGGGCAGGCTGACAGAGACCTAGTGAGAACATTTGAAGTAGAAGTTTACTGTTACAAACCATACTGAAGGCTTTAGACAAGTCTAGAAATAAGAAAGTGACTAGTTTGTCATTATCTCTAGATTTATTAACAGTATTCATATAAATTAGAATGGCACTGCTAGTACTATGGGAAGGCCGGAAGCCATGTTGTGTAGGGGATAGAAGCTCTTCCTTCAGGAGGTAGTCTAGCAATTGTTTATGAATACATTTTTCAAGTATTTTGGCAAGAAGAGATGAGATTGCTATGGGTCTGAAGTTATTAATGTCTGTTGAATTTCCTCCTTTGTGCAGAGGGATAATGTGCGATTTTTTCAGAGAGAAGGAACTTGGGATTCCTGTATTGACCTATTTATAAGGATTGAGACAGTTTAAGGAAATGCTATTGGCTAATATTTTTAGGTACTCAATTGGAAGGTCATCAGCTGAAGAAGAGCATGATTTCAGTTTGTTTAAGAATAGTCTTACATAGGATGTGGGCACAGGTTTGAAGGTGAAAGTGGATGTGGTGATATGTAGATACTGGGCAAGGATGGGATTAGATGTTGTGGAATCCTTGGTTAGGGATGCGATACTATATTTAAAATAAGAGTTGAACTTTATTGCAGTTTTGGGTGGGGAATTATTGGGAAAGGGGTCTTTGGTGAATTTTTGGCCAGGATGTAAGATTTCTGTAATGGATACCCAAATTTTTTAGGGTTGTGTTTAGTATTATTCTGGAAGTTATTATAGCATGTTTTTTTTTTTGTTTATTTGCTTTTTAGTAAGATTGCAAAATATTCTAAAGTTTTCAAGATATTGTAGTTTTTTATATTGTTGCCGTTCTTTACATGCTTTTTCTCTATCCTGCATTAGCATTTTACTCTTTTGGATAGCCAAATTGCATCATTTCTTTTTAGTGTCTTCCTTTTAGCAGGTGCAATGCTATTTAGGATATTTAGAAAAGTTGTACTGAATTCATTTACAGTATCATCTAAGGGGAGGATTTTTAGTAAGTTCCAGTTAATAGATGATAGTGCAGTAATGAACATTTCTATGTTAAACTTGGAAGGGTTGTGTGTTGTTTTATAAATATGCTGTTTAACTGGATGTGTGAGATGTCTGGTTGTATAGATTGAGAGATGATCAGTGACAGAGTCTGACATTGTACCGATGGTGGTATATTTTCTAGGGTCTGGTACTCGGATCCAGTCTAATAGTGAATTTGATGTCTTGTTACAATGTGTGGGGCTATTAATTTGTTGTGTGAAACCATATAAATTCATGCTAAATGTAGGGGAATTGTGTCCAGCCAATTAATATTCACATCACCAAATAGTATTTTTTCTTGTGGAAATGCTATGGGCGTCCAATGTAGGATGTCTTCCAGTATAGCTGTATTGTTACCAGTAGGGATATAAAGGACAGTAATACATATGTGTTTATAATTGCTTATTTTGAAGAAAGCAGTAAGAACCTGTGCTGAACTGAATTTCGGTATTGGTTTGCTGCAAAGGGAAATGTGGCAGGTGTTGGGAAATATTAAAGCAATTCCACCACCTTTCCTCTTTATACAGTCATAATGGATAATATTTTAGTCAGGAGGTATAACCACGGTGTTGTCTATGCTGGGTTTAACCCAAGTTTCAGTTACAGCGAGAATGTCAGGCTTACGTTGGGTAATCCAGGCATGTTGTTCAGCAGTTTTAATTCTTATGCTTCTAACATTTATTGCAAAAAAAATTAGATCACCGGGGCTGGGGATTGGTGGTTGTTGGGTTACAGAAGTGTGTGGGAGAGAATTATTTTTGTGTTCATTGTGATAGGTGGGGTCAGGGTTAGGCTGTATACCTCCTCCTAGAAGGATTTTAATATATTAGGGAATTATGCGTACTTGTTTTTTTGATGAGGATTCTTGCACTTAAATTTGTTTTGGTTTGAGTTGAACCACAATTAATCAGACTATATTTGGAATAAAAGTGAGGGGCGATATTAAATAAGTTTGGTGCAATGTGTGGGGAGAGTGTAAAGAGGAAGTATTGAGAAGTGGATGGGAGAGAGATGGGGACACTGTGAGATATTTCTGAGTCATGGTAGGATGAACGTTGGCACAATAGGAAGAGAAGAATATAGACTAAGCTGAAGAGTCGCATGATTAAGTGCAGGAATCGGTATTTTATGGATGTCAGGTTGTGGGGACGTAGCACTGAAGAAGGAAACAAGAAGGTGCAGGGCAGTTGGAGAGTCACTGATGGTGGGGTCTGAAAGCTGGTAGACGACAGGTGAGGAGGGAAGTATTTTATATAAAAGAAGAGAGTTAGATTGTCCTGGTATCTCATCTGGAATGTAAGGAATAGGGGTATGAAAGGCTAGGGTATAATGATGCAGTTAAAATAAGAAGAAATGAGGGTTTATTTGGAAAAGAAAAAGATACAGTGTAGAACAGACAGGTACTATTAGGGAGGGTTGTGATTATGAATGAATAGTGTGCAAAGCAGTATGGGAGGGAGAAAGCTGAGAATGTGACTAAAAATTAAATAGAGATAGGGAAGCATGGAAGTAGTAAGGTCATTTGGGGAGGGTTTCCATTGATTACATCATAATTCTGAAGCACTGCTCTATAAGTGTGTTTCTGTTACACTGAATATGTCACCATTCTTATTTACTGGTATAAGGCTGTTGGACTGCTTGTATCTGGCTGTGCTGCTTGCATGCTTGTGACAACTCCTTGCACTAGTTGTAGCTACTATTAGTACTCTACTGCTGTCCTGTGTGCTGCTTTTAGTTGTTTTCACTTTCCTGCTATACTTACTGCTGCATTGAATACATTGTCATGGCCAAGCACTGTTTTAAGACTGCTGTACTATTCATATATTACTCATGTTCGCTCATGTTACTTGTTTGTGAAGTTCATTTTACTGATACTAGACCTAGTGGTTCTAGTTATGAAGTTACTTTTAGTGGTACTTACTATGTAGTGGTTCTACTTACTACTCGTTAATAAGGGTGGCTATTTACTGTACTGGTTTCTGTTAACGTAGGGGACCATTCTGCTGGAGGGGAATGTCAGTCATGGTTAAAGCTTTGTAAGCTCCTCGCCCAGATTTGAAACAGGTTGCAAAGATCATTTACTATGTGGCATAGAGGGTAGGCTTCACTGTTATTTAAACTACTCTCCTGGATAGTGGTGATTCTGTAGTCAGGTACACAGACTGTCCTTTCACCAGGCTGGACAAGGATCGGTGACAGCTGCCTCTCTGTCCTTGACGTGACAAATGCCCTTGGATCTTTCCATTCCTCAAAATATTATTACATTGTAAGCTTGTCAGATTCATTTAGTGTGAGGTATTGACTGCATGCTTAAGCGTGTTTTGCACATCTACGTTCATTGTCAGTCATGTCTGAAGTTCTAAACTGAATTTTTAGTTTTCACTTCAACATGAGATTAGTCCCTTTAACCAACAAAAAAAAAAACAACCTCTCCACAGAGCACAGAAAGATTAAGCATCATAAGCATAACTTTTTTTCTGCCAACATATAAGCGATTCAAAAGTTCAAAAAACTCTTAGATGCTGTTTGTATAAATGTATGAACATCTTCAAGCACAAAACCAAAAGTTACAACAATTTTGTGTCACACAAAGAACCTGTCAATTGGCTCACTAGTGCGTTTTATTCATTACTAACTACTGGCCTCTGTTTATTAGATAATGCTCTCCTAACATTTTTTAAGTAGTGCTGATATTTGCAAAGCAGCAGCATATTTTTAGTTACCGTCTGCACATTGTCTCGTTTTTCTGTACTGCTCATACTCCTCTTATGGCTTCAGTTGTAGAATCGTCGTCCTGCTGTGCCTTCTCTGCTATTAAAATATCTTCCTCCTCTGTACTGCCAATGTCGATCACAGGAAAATACCCTTGAACAATATTTGACCACAAAATCACACTGTCATCTGAAGGTTCCTCTTCACCAGTCATTTTACATAACGTAGAAGTATCCAGACCGCCTTCCCGTAAATGGGTCACAAGCATATGTGGTACACCACCATCCACACAATTTATAACCACATTTTCTGATTCTTTTCCTGAAACATCTACCGTACATTTTGCTTCTCAGTCACTTTTTACAACATCTACTCTTGCCTCCTTCTCTTCCTCATCCATGATTGCCTCTTCTGGCAGCCCTATAAAATGAGTAACTGCAAAAGAGTAGGAGGATTAACCTGGTGCCCTGGTCAAATTTGTCCTAGTCAGTATAAATACAACCTTGGGTCTTCCCTGAAAAAAGGCTATTGGCTTAGAGGCACTAAATTGGTCAACAAATTGTAAACGAAATAAAATAAAATAAAATTATGCAACCCTCAAACCATACAGGAAAAATTCTTAAAAATAATCCATATTGAAACCTGAACCACAATAGAGCAGGCATTCACATTAAAGAAGGGGTGCTTCTGGTGAGTAGACATCTCAGACAGATGCTGCAATATAGTCTGGACATATTCAGCAAGATATTTCTTACACATGCCATGCTCCAGGTCATGCTATTGCATAAATAAATAGAGCAGCATAAGAACATTATGGTAGGACCCATCACAAAGTTGCATCAGCAGTAGAAAGGTGGGCAGAGAGTCAGGTGAGGAGCATATGATAACAGCAGAGCTACAGCCAATGCAGATACAGGCACTGAATATTGTATTACCGGCAAAGAGGTGGAGTCTGGTCCACAACTCTGGGCCGTGACATAAACAACACAGAATAAAATTATGTAAGCATCATCACATCTGTACTATGCTGGGCAGTGTGTGGACTGATTACAGTGTGCATTAGATTTACCTTCATGGGTTAGGTGGTGAGAGGATCTTCATCACTTATGCAAGTGGGGGACACAGTGACAAATGACCGCAACATAATATGAGGTTGGGTCACCCACAGTGAACTTTATCTGAATTCCCAAAGGGGTATAGGGAGTGAGGGGATCACTTTCCACTAGTAGTGGGGTTGGGGTGCCATGACATGACATGACTGCTGATGCTGTCCACTGTGTTGGCTTATGGTGTTCAGTCTTGATCCAGTCCATTTCAAGGAAGTGGTTAAACTATGGGAACATGTAGGTGCATACTAAGGAGGCATTGCATATGTTGACCCTGATAAGCTTTTCTCCCCAGGCCTCTGCTGAAAATGGACCTATGTCCAGTTGGACACTCCAGGTCAACAAATGTAAATAAATAAATAAGACACACCATCCATAACATGTGATATGCCCATGACTAGGGATGGCATTCCACACACCCACAACTGACACTGATGTTCTGTCTAGTCTGATATCAGATAGGCTATTGCCAACCACCTCACTGGACAGCATGGCCTGCAAAGGCAGGCCATATGGCAGTTGCAGTGTGCTTTGTGAATACACATATGGAGGTTACATTTGCACTAGTGACCTCAGCAGCACTCTTGTCAATGTATAGCTACACTTCAGATCGATGTGTAGCTGGTTTATGCCTTTCTGCAAACCACAAATTACATTCACCATCTCTACAATGGTGTGTGTAGTAGCCATGTCCGGATCACTGACCTGTAGATCCCCTGGTTTATTCCAAGTGGCACACTCACACCTCACACATATAAAGGACAGCAGTGATGTTATGTTGGTGTTACACCCCTCCTGTGTCACTCCACTCTGGTGAATATGCCCATCTCAGAGGCAGTGCGCATGTCAGATGGTGAGTGGGCTAGGGACAAATGTAGAAGCTGTGTAGTCAGACATTATCTCTACCAGGACCTCTCTAATGTAGAATGTGGGGGATCCATCACCCTCTAGTGTTACTACAAGTGCCACTGTGCCATCAGACAATGCCACTTGTATACCTCCACCATCATCAGTCACAGGTGCCCTGTTTGTATCATGCCTGTATTGTACTGTTGTGTGGATGGACCTCCACTGATAGAACTTGTGAAAACATGAAAACACATAACACCATTGTCAGCCCAGACAAATATGCCTCTATATCCATCTCTGGAATGTATTCTGATCCACATGGAAATGGTGTCATACAATATGTTGGATGATATACCTTGTTCAGCATGTGCTTGCAGACCTATGGTGTCGGGAAGGATAGATAGGCCGATGGACTTTGGTCAATCTCTCTCTAGTCATGCAGTAGTATAAGTTCTGGCCTATTATAATAGACATTACTAACTTGGTGCTTCCCTTACTGACACATGGATGGTTAGCACCAGTCTTGTCACCAGAATAAGGGGTCCATGCTGCTGCCAGGTGAGTAAGAACAACAACTTCTCCAATTCTACTTGTCTGTAACACCTTTGTCCAGGAGGCACATACTATGTCTATGGTAGAGCACTTCATTCTCCTGGCTACTTTCTAGGAGTTGCCCCCTTCCGATGACCATGCTGTACCTGTAATTCTAAGCATGACACATGTCATAGTTTCATAGTATAGCACTAGGCTATCTGCCCTGGGGCATTTGTAAGCCTAGCCATAGTGATGTGGCTTTTGCCACCCCATGAAATGGTAAAAAAATGTACAGAATAAATTTAGAATACTGTGCCTCTGTCTAGTAGTGACACAGTGAAGGTCCCCTTATATAATAGAATTAGTTTACTGTGCCCCTGTCTAGCAGTGACACAGATGTGACCCCTGGGGTAAACCTGCGATCTCCCATCCACTCAACAAGATTTCCCTTGAAGAGAGTCAGTGAGGGGCTCTGCCTAATACGAACTGGGATCTTGTTCCAAAGCATGGGAAGCCTCTGGGTTATGACTCTATCCCTCCAGCATGTCCTATTCATACTTGTGCCAAGGTTTAAGTCTTTAGCTCTCTTGGTCCTAATGGATTTGGATTTTTTGAGGTGGAGCATGTCCATCAGATCCTGATTGGACATGGCCTTGTACGTCAGGCAGAGATCACCTCGAAGCAGGCGGTATGCTACTGAATAGAGCTGAAATTTCTTTAGTCTGGCAGAATAAGACATATGTTGGAGACCCTTGATCCTCTTGGTGAGGTACTTTTGTGGTCTCTCCAGCTGTTGCAAATGCCGGGTGAGGTACATACCAAATGGGGCATTGTACTCAATCATGGGTCTGATGAGGGAGGAGTAAAGGGGTACAATGACATCCCTGAATCTGGATGTGAATCCCTTCATGATGAGGTGTGCAAGGTAGAATGTTTTTCTAACCACTTTGGCAACGTGGGTGTCAAATGAGAGGTCGCTGTCGACTTGGGTCCCTAGGTCACTGATTACTTTTTCTGTACTCAGTGGGTTGCTGTCTATGTGATAATTTGTGGGTACTTTGTTTTTCCCAAAGGGGATGACTATACATTTTTTGGCATTTAGTTTAAGGCTGTGACTCCGGCACCAGTTGTCCGTTTCTGTGAGGCCTTTTTGTAGGATGTATGTGTCCGCTGGTGTATCGACTATGGCACCTAGTTTGCAGTCATCTGCAAACTTTGTCAGCCACAACCCTCCCATGTTTGCTTTAACATCTGAGAAATAAATGCCGAACAAGAGGGGTCCCAGGACAGATCCCTGTGGGACACCACTTGTGACTGGCTTTGAGTCTGACATTGCTCCAGCGATTTTAACTTCATGGGTTCTGTCCTTTAGCCAGTTTGCAACCCATCTAGTGACATAAGGGTTTAAGTTTAAGCTGTTGAGCTTATCTATGATGCCTGAGTGGGGTATTGTGTCGAAGGCCTTAGCCAAGTCCAGGTAGGCTGTATGGACTGCTTTGCCCTCATCAATAGCTCTACTGACTGTTTTGAAAAAGTCAACCAGGTTCAAAAGGCAGGATCTGCCCTTTACAAAGCCGAACTGGGTGGGGTCAAGTGTCTGTAGGTCCCCTATGTCTCTGTTTATGAGTTTCATAATGATTCTTTCCATAGCTTTGCAGACCAGGCTGGTTAAGCTTATGGGGCGGTAGTTCCCAGGGTCTGTAGAGGTGCCCCCTTTGTGGAGTGGGACCACTGTTGCTGTACGCCAGTGTTCAGGTACATATCCTGAAGTAAGGCTAAGGTTAAATAGCATTTTTATGTGTGGGTTTAGCTCCTCTTGGAGTTCACGTAACACGCGACCTGGGATACTGTCAGGTCCCATTGATGCTGTGTTTTTACCTTTGTTTAGGGCGGTTCTCACTTGGACATCTGAGATGACAGGGAGATTACATTCAGCTGGGATAAGTATTTCTTCTTTTGTGGGTGAGGGAGGGGAGAAATTTGCACTGAACCTGTCAGCCAGAATGTTGGCAATATCTGTGGGTTCAGTGTATTTTTTGTTGTTGTGAACTAACTCTGAGCATATCTGAGGGTTTCTGCCCAGGTTTCTAACATAGCTGAAGAAGGCTTTGTGGTTATCTTTAGTGTCCTTAGCGATTTTTCTCTCAAAGAGTAAGTGTATATGCTATACCTTGCCATGCACATGCTTATGAGCACAGCCTTCCCCATATGGACATAGGCTCATAGGTTCATAGGTGTGTACTAGGTTAATGACCCTGGAGCTTTTACAAGCCTAGCCCATAGAAGTGCCCTGGCATTGTACCACCCATCATTAGTTCCCAGTACCTCTATCAAGTAGAGCCACTGGGTGATCCCCGGGGTGAACTTTCTATTTCCCATCCACTCATCAAGATTTCTCTTGAAGAGGGCTAGTGATTTTCTCTGCTTGACATGTATGGGAAGTCTATTCCAGAGCATGGACAGTCTCTGGGTTATGAACCTATCCCTCCAGCATGTTCTGCTGATTGTAGTAAGGAGGTTGAGGTATCTGAAGTGTGTGGTGTTTAGGGATTGTGATTTCTTTAGATGTAACATTTCTAACAGAGCTGGATCAGACATGGCTTTGTAAGTCAAGCAGGGATCGCCTCTTAGTAGACAATATGAAACAGAGAATAGCTGGAGTTATTTGAGTCTGTCCATGTAGGACATGTGTTTAAGGCCTAGGATCCTCTTTGTGAGGTACTTTTGTTGCCTCTCCAGTTGTTGCAGGTGTCTAGTGAGATACATGCCAAATGGGGCATTGTACTCAATGATTGGCCTAATGAGGGAAGAGTAGAGGGAGACAATGACATCGTTCTTCCTAGATGCAAAACCCTTAGTAATGAGATGTGCCATATAGAAGGACTTCTGACCACAGTGGCAATGTGGTGGTTGAAGGAGAGGTTGCTGTCAACCTGTGTCCCCAGATCTCTTCAGTGTTCAGTCATAGTCTAACACAGCATTCACATCCCCCCACGTGGCACTGCACCAATAGCTGAACTTATTGTCATGTATTCCTCCATCACATATGCCACATGGATGCTCTGCTTTGTGCTCCTCCCCACCAACAAATATTCTTGTGACATGCAAGTGTCAGGTGGTCCAGGTTACACATACATCAAGACATGTGTCTCACCCATCTTAACAGAACAGTGGCCATACCTGTGGATTAGCTACTTTACTATTCAGGATGCCTGCTTTATTTCCATAATGCTCCTCATCCGCAAAACTTGTACTCAAATTCCTCTATATCTTAGTCATAAAGTTATAAACAGCTTTGCCCAAGATGGTGGTGGCACTCCATAGTGTGTTAAAAGAAATGAGTTAGCATGACAGATATACAAATGAAGTCAGAAAGTTCTAGTGTATATGAATTGCTTTCTGTGTGCAGTGCATTTCCTACAGATATCACTGCAAGCCATACATATACTGTTTAGCACAAGGCATGTGTTCTCTGTGCTTGTGTACATGGCATGTGTGCAAGTGTAATGCCACAATGGAGCTACCATATTGATTCTCAAGTGGACTTACTCAGTGGCCATGGCTGTTTTTAGGAATGGAAAAAAGAAGGGTGGCTGCATAGTGTGCCAAGGGGCACAGGATTGTTACAGTTTGTCCTGTCCATGGATTTTAGAGAGCACCCCACTACAATGGCCCTTTTAAGAAGGATGATGCTTGATATGAGCTGGCCCAGGTATTTAGCAATACCAGTGGCATCACCTATTCTGTATGTCATCATACCTATGATGACCTGAAATGGTATCACCTGCTCTGCTAAGCTGAGACTGAAGTTCAGGAGAGTAAGCTAAACTGTACTGTAAATATATATTTATTTATCACTTAGTATCATTGTCTTGTAGTATGTACACTGTTGTAACATATGGTTAATGATATGACTTTTGTTTTTAAAGATGCTGAGAAGCATTGTCTTAACATAGCTGGGTAGTGCAGAAACCACAAGGACCTCCAGTTAGCAGAATGCAAATGTGTCTTATGTGACACCACTGCACAAATCAAATATGTCTTATGTGACACCGCTACACAAATACAGGATGTTTGTGTCAATATTATTTGTAATTTTAACATACTTCTGACAATCTAGTTGTGGAAGAGAAGGACAGGCCATGCTCACTTTGATTTCCACCAGCCACTGCATTTGGTTATGGGATGTCAGTGCCCACCGTCTCTCTCTCAGGACGGGGGGTGATGATCTCTCTGCTAGAGGTCACCAAGATGGATCAATATCACCCTCCATATCTAATCTTAAAAGAAGTGATAGTTCTTCTGAGGTGGAGTCCCTAGTGGTACTGTGGCATGAAGTGTGGATGCTGCTCACTGATGCAGGCCCTAGTGGTACTGTGGCATGAAGTGTGGATGCTGGTCACTGATAAAGTCTGCTGGCAGTTACATAACTGACTTAGTATCTTGAATCCTCATACATGACTGGGACAGACCTTACCCTTCAGGCCTCCAGAGGAACAACTGGCCCACAGCATCAGTTACCCTAGGGAGTGATTCCAGGGTTTGTTTTCATCATCTGGTCTGGCCTACCAGATAACCAGGTAAAGAACCCACCTCATCCCTTTCCCTGTGTGTTCCTTTCCTTCTGCATTATTCGGCTTTCTTTCTTGATTGCTCAACCCTCTACATCAACAGTTGACCACCATCTGTATTTATTTTTTTCATTTGCTGTGTGCTTTCCTGTGCCATTGCTTTGTGTTCATCTGTCCTGGCTACCTCCTCTTTCTCCTCTATCCCACCCACAGTCATCCCTTAGTAACTTCCCTAACTACCTGTCCCATTTGTAAAATGAAAACAGGTTTTGTTTTCCACAAAATATATTCTTGCCTCCCCCAACCATTTTTCTTTTACAATTAGGTCTGCCTGCTGTTCTTCCCTTTCTTACTTTCCTATCCCCATTTATAACATTTATGTGACAAGTTTTCCCACTTTGTTAGTCACGCACCATCACCTTGGTCTCTTTGTTGGCCCCTGTGCTAAACTGCACTGCTTTTCTTGTGGCTACTTATCACTACCTGTGGCTATGTGATATGGAATTGTACAAAGTATCATACACTGTCTCTGACATGGCAGCATGCATTAGCCCTGACATCACGTATGTTGCTCAGGTGTGCTGTTGTAATGTGGCCATTGTCAAATGTTACCATAGCACTGTTCCTCATATTTTTGATACAGTTATGCTTTGTTATGCAATATTTATTTATTTAGTTTTTTTACTAGGGTAGTCCACTGATATCAATGGACCATTTCACGCACATCCTGGGTGAAGAGGATCACATAAGAAGAGAACAAAACAGATTTGCAGATGCAAGAATATGCTACAAGATTTAGTTTAAGAAGCAGTTTACAATGTTAAAACATGGATGGAAAAATGGAATTATGCTTAGCAGAGCTTTTTGGATAAGATGTAGCCATAATTACTGAGATGGCTTATGTTACAGGGATAGGTTCATAGGTCCATAGGGGTTTACTAGGCTAATGGCCCTAGGGCCCTTTGTTAGATGGTCATTATTCACAGAGCGAGTTTATGATCAGCACTGACTACCCCTGTCCATGAGGGGCATAAGTGCCACCCCCACAGTGAATTTGCAGTCTCCCATCAAATTGTTTAGGTTACACTTAAATAGGGTAATTGAAGAGCTCTGCTTCACGTGAACTGAGAGTTTATTCCAGAGCAGCAGCAATCTCTGGGAGATATATTTGCCTCTCCAGCATGTTCTGTTAATATCACAGGCTAGGTTGAGATCCCTGAAGTGAGTGACTCTTTGTCCCATTTGATTTCCGAATGTGCAGTATTTCCATTAGGGCAGGGTCAGAGACTGCTCTGAAGGCCTGGCACAAGTTGCCTCTCAGCAGCCTGTGGGATACAAAGTACAGTGACAGGGTTTTCAATTGTTCCATGTAGATCATATTTTGGAGGCCCTGAATTTTTGGTTCCCTATTAGAAGACCGAAGACGCATTCTTTTGAATGCATCTTGGTTGAACTCAAAAGCCTAAAAAAGCAATATATCGAAGTGGCTCTTAAGCAAATTCTTTCCCTGGGAAAGAATTTGTTTGGCCATTTCATTACTTTGCCATTTTGGGCATTGTAGTGCAGTCTTGGAGTTGGTTTATTTACGTAGGGGGTGTGGGGGGCAAAGCCCCCCACTTAATGTAGCGTTTAAAGTGTTTTATTTTTATTTTTTTGTTGGAACAGTGATTTTTTTTCCCTAGGAAACAAATTGCTGTTCTGACAGTTTGAAATTGTAAACTTTCACTTACATTGGGTCGGTTAATCACCGTTTGCTTTTTTAAGCATTCGGTGATGTAATAATAGACCAAATTTTCTTGGTGAGAAACCTCTGTGTTTTCTCTAGCTGCTGCAGTAGTCTGATGAGGGAAATGCAAAAGGAAGTGTTGTACTCTATTAGGGGTCTGATGAGAGTTGAGTATAGAGGAGTTATAACATCATTAGTCTTGGATGTGATGCTAATACTTAAGAGTTGCTCAGCATTGAAGGCTTTCCTTACCAGTGTGGATGTATGATGATTGATGTTTAGATTGCTATCAACCTATGTTCCCAAATCTCACACCACTGGGTTTGAGCTTAGGGGTTGCTGTCAATATTGTAATTTGCAGGGAGTTTCTCTTTGCCAAAGGGGACAATAATGCACTTTTTTGCGTTTAGTTTTAGTGCATGACTTTGGCAGCAATCGTCTGTCTGTTTTAGCCTCTTTTGTAATATGTTAACATTGTTTCGGGACTCAGTGATTGCAGTTTGCAATCATCAGTGAACTTGGTAAGCCACAGAGCATCTACTTTTGCCTGGACTCCCGATAAATAAATTCCAAACAGTAGAGGGCCCAGCACAAATCCTTGTAATATGCCACTGATAACTGGTTTACTGGTACAGGTGGAATCCCCAGCTTTGATAGTATGTGTTCTGTTGGTGAGCCAGTTGGCTACCCATCAAGTGACATAATGGGTTAATCCCTAGCTGGGAGAGTTTCTCAATGATACCCAAGTAGGGGATTGTGTGAAAAGCCTTGGCTAGGTCAAGACAGGTGGTATGTACTGTATTGCCTTCATCCAGGGCTATGGTGACATTCTTGAAGATGTCCACCAGGTGCAATAGGCATGATCTACCCTTAACAAAACCAAACTGGGTCGGGTCAGGAGTTTGAAGGTCAGCTATGTCCTTGTTGGTAAGGTCCATTGATGATTTTTTTTCTATGGCCTTGCAGATAAGGCTGGTTAGGCTTATGGGTCTATAGTTTCCAGGGTCAGTTAATGGACTCCCTTTGTGCAAGAGGAATACAGTTGCTGTTCTCCATTCTGTTGGAAGAAATACAGTGCTCGGGCTTAGGTTAAAGAGAGTGCCAAGTGGTTCCACTAGGTCTTGTTTTAGATTGTTTATTAAGCAGTCTGCTCTGTTATCCTGTCCCATAGAGGCCATGTTTTTGGCTTTGGAGAGTGCTGATATGACCTGCTTTTTGGAGATACTAGGTAGAGGACTGGTGGCAGGTATGTTTTGGGCTATGCTGGTAGGAACAGGGGAGTGAACTTTGTGCCAAATCTGTCAGCTAGTAGGTTGGCAATTTCCTCAGTTTCAGTATGAGAGGTACCGTTCATGGCTGGTGGGGACAGGGGAGTGAAGTTTGTGCCAAATCTGTCAGTTAGTAGGTTGGTAATGTCCTCAGTTTCAGTATTAGAGGTACCATCCACTAGAAGTTTGGCATATAGTTGGACTTCCCTTTTAGATTTCAGATGTAGTGAAAGAATGCCTTATGATTACCCTTAGCTAGGGATGCTAATTTAGCTTCATAACTAACTTTAGAGGACTTTACAAGATATCTGATTTGCTTGTTCAAGCTGTGGAGGGTGTTCTTCTTCTGCTGAGCAAGTTCCCTCTTGTTCTTATACATGAGTTTCTTCCTTTTGTTATATAACCTATTTATAGTTGAGGTCCACCAGGGCTGCTTGGTTTTTCAGGAGGACCTGGTTTTGATACAGTTAGGTACAGCTGAGTCTATACAGTTGTTTATGAGGTTATAGAGGGCATTTGTGTACTCCTCTGCATAGGAATCATTGTTGGCTGTGTTAGCAGGGGGGTTGAAACTTTTTATACCATAACCTAGAAGGCTGTAGTTTGGTTTGGAGAAATTTTTCAGATTTTCTGCTCCTGTCAGGGTGTCAAATCTGACTGCTGCTTCAAATGAGACAGATTTATGGTCTGACCTTACAAGGGAGGGCAACACACAGGAGGTAGTGCAGTGATCTCCCCATGTTGGTGAGTACGAAGCCTAGGACATTTGAGCCTCTTGTGGGCATGCAGACTAGCTGTTCCAGGGCATTTGTATTGACAAAGTCCAGGAACCTCAGGGCGAGCATGCTTGTGCTCAAATATGTCACCCAATTGATAGAAGGATAGTTGAAATCTCCCATGGCCATAGTGTTTGGCTGTATAGGGAGTGACTCTAGTAAGTTTAGGTAGGTAATGTCCTTCTTATGGTTCATGATGGAGGACTTGTAGCTAGCAGTGATGTGGTAAGGTGTTTTATTTATAGTCAGTTGGACCTGGAGTAGCTCAAGAGAGTCATACTGTTCTACCAGTCTTGAGGTGGATTTGGCTTCAATGAAGATGGATATACCTTCACCTTTGGTTCTTTCATGCTTGTTTTGGGGTCTGGACATGTGGAAGGCATTGTAGTATTGCACAGCCAGAGTGCTCTCTGCAGCCTTGAACAATGTCTTAGTGACTGTACAGACATCAGCATCTTACAAGGTGAGGAGTGCTTCCAGGGAGTGCAGTTTCCAATTTAGGCTCCAGCATAACCTTGAGTTTGTATCAAGTGGATTTTTTACATGGGAAATTTTGTTGTTTTGACGTTGCCTAAAAAGGCACTATGGGGCAGGCAAGCACCTTTTCCAGTATCTGAAAGCCTAGAGGAGACAGGTGAATACCATCTCTGGCAAAGAAGTGTGTTCTGTCGACCATGTCTTCTCAGGCTGACACACACTGTATCACCTTTTTCCGCAACAGTTTCTTCCTTCTGTTGTAGAGTTTATTAATGGCAGGGGACGACCAGATTGGTTTCCTTTTTTTGGAGGAGAGCATCTTGGTTCTGTTGGGTATGGCTAGTTCCATGCATTTATGTACGTATTTGTACAGTGTATTGGTGTATGATTCAGCAGTCATACATCTATTTTGCATTGACATGGGTGCCGTGAAGTTAGCCACCTCTGTTTTAGGAGCCCAAAGTCAGCTTTGGAGAAGTTTTTCATGGTGGTTACCTTTGTGGGGGGTGAGATGTGGATTTCCATGGTGATTACTTTGTGGTCGGATCTAACCCGGGAGGAATTGACTATTGTTGTAGAGCAACGGTTGCCCATGTTAGTAATAACCAGGTCAAGGATGTTGCTTCCTCTAGTGGGGATAAGAATAAGCTGGTCCAGAGGATTGGAACTGATGAATTCCAGTAAGCATTGGGCCAGTGTATTGGTAGATGAGTAATTTTCCCAGTTGATGGAGGGGTAGTTGAAGTCACCTAGTATGAGAGTGTTGGGTTGGACCCTAATAGTTTCCAGGGTGCTTAGGAACATGGAGTGAGAGTCTTGAGACATGATTGGGGACCTATAACAGGCTATAATCTGAATCGCCTTCTTACCCAATGTTAGTTGTACCTGAAGTATATCAGATGCGTTATACTGGGCTACTAGTCTGGAGGTGTGCATATCCTTTATGAATATGGAGACACCACTGTCTTTGGAGCTTCGGTCCATGTTCTGGGACCGAAAGGTGTGGAATGAGTTATAGCCTGGTAGTGCAGAGGTGCCTCCTGCTGCTTTAAACCAGGTCTCAATTACAGCACAAATGTTGATGTTCTTCATTTTGAGTAGTGCTTCAAGCAAATGTATCTTGAGATTTACACTTACACTACAGTGTTGAGCAGCATGACCCTCAGATTGCATTTATTTATAGCTGTTATGGTGGTAATTGGTCTTTGGAACATTGCCTAAAAAAGGCACTATAGGGGTGGCAAGAACTTTAGCCAGTATCCGGAAACCCTAAGGGTGACAGATGCAGGACATTTCTGGCAAAGCATTGAGGTCTGTCAGTCATGTCATCCCAAGCAGACAGATACTGGATCCCCTTAGAATGACACCAGAAACTTAGCCAATTGCTGAAGTCAATAATTTTCTGCTTGTACTGCGGTATAATTCTGGGTGACAGTAGGATGCTGCTCAAGGCTAGGGTCATACCTGCCTGAGCCACATAATCCAATAACTCCTCCATGTCTCTTTTCATATAGTCCAGGGAGGTGCATCTCATGTCATTCACACCCACATGGACAGTGACAGAGTCATACTTGTACTTGTTGTGGAGTGACCAGAGTGCGTGTGTTATTTGTCAGATTCTGGCATCTTATAGACAGCTGACTGTTACCTTGTCCTTATTCAGCCTAGTCAGTGGGGCATTAGTGTGCCTCACTATTGAGTCACCTATGATTAGTTTATTGGGCAAGCTGTTTTGCCTTAGGGTCTTACGTTGAGGGGCACACTGTGTAGGTGAGCTATGTGTCTTGTGGTTTGTGCTGTGTTGTGGTGGGCGAGTGCGTTTCTGCCTTGGATGTCTCTGCTGTTAGGGTAGATTTCTATTGACAGCCTCTGCAAAGGTGAGTGTGGTTTGTGTTTTTATTTGAGAGCTGTGATGGTGGGTATTCTGGAGGGCTATGTGTTGCATGTGGTGTAGTGCAGATGTTGACCTTCTCATCTTGACCTGCTTGGCTTGAGAGTGTAGGGCTTCCAGTTTGGATATATAAGTACATCTCTGGCAAGTCTGTGTTGGAAGGTAAGAAAAGAGGGTTGTCTGTGTACATGAGGCAGTTGCTACATTGCCTCAGAATGCCCAAGTTCACCAGGTTAATAGGAGAAAGCACAGGGAACTGACCTTTAGACATACCAGGAGGAATGGTCATTATTGCTAAGTACTGGAGCTGTTTCCTTATATATTCCTTTTACAGGAAAAATGTCACTCAAGGTGTCTGAGACTGTACAGAGCACTGCCAAACACTTGAGGGGAAGCTAATACATAGACCCTGAAAATTTAAGGATGAAGTATTTAGGCAGATATTCTGAAGTTAGGAAGAAATCAAGCAGTACTTACTAAAACAAAGAATTAGCTTGTCAAGAATGATGAAAAGAGGGGAGTCGCATGAATGGCTACTGCCTGGCTACTACTAGTGCAGGTCTCAGCACAGCATCACTCTGTTGGGATACAATACTCCATTGCTTCTTCTCTCACCAGAAGCAAAATGTTAGCACCAATCACAAGAAGAGAAGCAGGCCACAGCCTGTTTGGCGATCCACAGTCTTGTCCCAGATGATGTAAGGGTCTGCAGGCTTGTAGCCTTTTTCTGGTAGATGCCTCAGATAGCAACCAGACCAATCAGGTACATTAAGCACAGACACAGGCTCTAACCAGAAAGGGTCAAGAATCAATGCACTCTGCTCCTACTCTCACCTGGATCAGAATCTTTCCCCTCTAGGCTTTTAAATACTGGCAAAGATGCTCGCCTCTCCCATAGTGCCGTTTTAGGTGATAGCAAAACAGCAAACCTTCTGATGTAAAAAAATCCACTACAGACAAATTCAAGGTTATGTTGCTTAATGTTAGGCATCTAAACAAGAAACTGCACTTACTGGAAGCTCTCCTTGCCTTTGAAGATTCCAATGTCTGTGCAGTCACCAGGACTTGGTTCAAGGCCACAGAGAATACCCTGGCTATACAAGGCTACAATGCCTTTCACACTTTCAAACCTCAAAACCTATGAACCAACCTATGAACACTTTCAAACCTCAAAATAAGCGTGAAAGAACCAAAGGTGGACCTGCATCCATTTTCACTAAATGCAAATACACCTCAAAACTGGTTAAACAATATAATTGTCTTTAGCTACTCCAGGTCCAAATAACTATAGGCAAAACCTCCTACCACATAATTGGTCCCCACCATGAACCACATGAAACACACTTCCTACCTGAACTTGCTTGAGGCACTCATTATACAGCCAAACTCTGTTCATGGGAGATTTCAGCCATCCTTCTATCAACTGGGTGACATACATGAGCACAAGCTTGATCACTCTGAAGCTCCTGGATTTTGTTAATACAAATGTTCTGGAACAGTTAGTCTGCACCCCCACAAGGGGCTCAAATGTTCTGGACTTAGTATTCACCAATATGGGGGTTCACTGCATTATCCCCCTGTGTTCTGCCCTACCTAGTAAGGTCAGACCATAAATCTGTCGCCTCTACAGCAGCAATACAAATGAGAAACTTCTCCAAAACAAACTATAACCTACAAAACAATAGTTTCAAACTCCCCTGCTAACACAACTAACAATGACTCCTATGCAGAGGAGTACACAAACACATTGTATAATCACTTAGACAACTGTATTGACTCTGCTGTACCTGATAGGGTCAAAACCAAGTCCTCCTACAAAAACAAGCCACCCTGGTGGACCTTGAGTATGAACAGGTTATATAACAAATGGAAGAAATTGATATCTAAGAACAGGAGACTTATTCAGCAAAGAAAGAACACCCTCCATAACCTGAGCAAGCAAATCGGATACCTGGTAAAGTCCTCTAAAGCTAGTTATGAGGCTAAATTAGCTTCTCCAGCTAAAGACAATCATAAGGCATTTTTTAGCTACATCCTAAATCTAAAAGGGGATACCCAGCTATGTGCTCAATTCATAGTGGATGGTACCACTTCCACTAACCCTGAGGAAACTTCCAGCCTGTTAGCTGACAAATTTGGTGCAAACATCACCCCCACCACTCCTACCCCAAAGTATACCTGACACCTGTCCTCTCTCCAATATCTCCATTGAGCAGGTCATATCTACACTCTTCAATGCCAAAAACATAACCTCTATAGAACCAGATAACATCCAAGGCTGCTTATTAAACAACCTAAAACATGACCAAGTGGATTCATTTGGCACTCTCTTTAACCAACACCTGAGCACTGGCTTTGTTTCAGCAGAGTGGAAAACAGTAATTGTAATCCCCTTGCACAGTGGGGGTCCATCAACCGACCCTGGGAGCTATAGACCCATAAGCTTAACCAGCCTTATCTGCAAGAGCATGGAAAGAATCATCACAGACTTTATTCACAAGGACTTAGGCAACCTTCAAATTCTCAGTCTGACCCAGTTTGGCTTTGTTAAAGGTACAGCATGCTTACTAAATGTGGTGGACGTCTTCAAGAATGTCAGCAAAGTCCTGGACTAAGGCAAAATAGTATATACTGCCTGTCTTGACTTAGCCAAGGCTTTTGACATACGCCACCACTCAGGTATTACTGAGAAATTCTCACAGCTGGGAGCAATGGGTATTCTAAAAAAAGAAACTACAGTCATATTTAGATATGTTACTAATACATGTAACTTCATACGAATTGCAGAAGGAGTCATTACTGGGCACATTGTGGGTGTTGCGAAGAGCACTTCTGACTGACATTAAAGACTGAAACAATACTAATTTCATGAACTTTAATTGTACTTTGACTTAGGAATGGGGTCCCGTCATGGTATTAGATACCTAAAAGATTTAGAGAAATTAATAGGGATTAACACATATGTCATTAGATGGATAGCCAACTGGCTTACCGAAAGAACCCATACTGTCCACCTCCACCAGTAAAGCAGTTACCATTGGGGTGCCACAAGGTTCTGTGCTGGGCCCTCTACTGGTTGGAATCTATTTCTCGGAGGTCCAAGTGAAAGTAGATGGCCTCTGGTTTACCACGTTTGCAGATGACTGCAAACCTGGGTGCAATCGAGCCCCCTAATGCAAAAAAATGCATAATTGTCCCTTTGGCAAAGAGTTAGCCCCTGCAAATTATAGTATAGGCAGTACACCCTCAAACTCTAACACAGTGGTGTGTGAATTCAAAGCACATGTTAATAGCAATCTAAACTTTGATAACCCTGTGTCCACAGTGTTAAGAAAAGCCTTTTACATTTTACACCTTATAAGTAAGAGCATTCCATCCTGTGCCTGGCCTACAGAGCAGTCTCTGACCCTCTGACCCTGCCCTAATGGCAATGCTGCACGTCTGCAAATCAAATAGGACAAGAAAGAGCCACTCACTCCAGGGATCCCAACCCAGCCTTTGACTTAAACAAAACATGCTGGAGAGACAGATACGTCTCCTAGAGACTGCTGCTACTCTGGAATAAACTCCCTATACATGTTAAGTACAGCTCCTCAATGACCCTATTGAAGTGCAATCTGGACAACTGGATGGGAGACCATAAATTCACCCTTGGGGTGGCACCTGTGTCCCTCATGAGCAGGGGCAGCTGGTGCTGATCATAGATTAGCTCTGCAAACAATCAAACCTTGTACCAATGGTCAGTTAGGGAACATGAATATTACATGGACCTATATGAACATTAATGCTACTCAGGCATGCAGCATTTGGCTGTGAATCCCAGTGTTCATCTCTTTCATTTTAATCAGCCTGACTTAGTGTATTTTTTTTTTTTACTAACACTCATTGCACTTGTAAACTCCCCTGCATCTCTCTCAATCTTTGCATTATTAATGTTAACATGGAAAATATTTCATATTTCTTAATAACGTTTTGCAAATACATTCAACATCTGAAGCCTCACAGTGATCATGTCACAGCACAGACTTAAGAAATCATGCAAGTTTACAGATGTTACTTTGCTTCCTACTGCATGATATACCATTTCTGAGACATCAGTCTTAATATTAAACATGGATAATGTTACTGACATACATCTCAGCCTTAGATGTGCTTAACCTACCTACATTCTTTCTTTTGCTGTTGTTTTTTTTTTTTTTTTTTTGAACATCATCTGTTTCCATAACCCTAAAAAGGCAGCATCACCCTTCCAGTTTGCCTTATTAATGAAAATTTGGCACATGTTTTATGTTTTCGGGACTTTTCTCAGAAAGTTTTCAATCAGAGGTATCATAGTAAGGTTAAGGGTACTGAGTCATGTGACCATTACACCTTGACAGTTCCCACCTAGACTCTACCTCTGTTTTTGAGAACTTCTATGCATCTGGTGCCCAGGGTGACTTTATGAATACCCATCCAATTACCCAGGCCCCATTTGAAGAAAGTGTATTATATGTCTTTATCTGCGAGGGGGGATTTTATTCCAGAAATGAGGGAGACCGTGAGTAACAAATCTGCCTCTACACATTAACTCAAGGATTCTAATTGCAAAATGATGACTTGACAGAACATGCATACCAGATCATCTCAGCTTGAAGAAGCTGTCTTGATCCCTAATGCATGATCTACCATTCCAGCTTTAATAATCAAGTAATACTGATGTCATTAATTTGTACTGCAAAAAATATATATATATACCTATGCATTAGTCTAGCATACCCAACATATTGTATTCTTATTTTTTTTTCTTACTAACACCCGCTGCTAGCATAGGCCTCTGATAACATGAGTGTATAATTTAAGCTGCATTTTTGCATTATTATAAGAAATATGGAACTTGTCCTAGTTTCATAATTCTTTGCAATGTTCTGTAACTCAAGTCTGTAGATCCCATCCTGACTGTTTCACTGCCCACATTTAGAAATGTCAGCTTGCAGATGACACCTTCTCCTCAAGCACCTTTTACTGTTCATACAATCACCTGCACCACAAATGAACAGTTAGTTACCTCTCTGGATGTGCTTATCTTACCCAGTGTCTTTCACAATACCCACTGCTTGCACAGATTGCCCTTTACAATACAGTATTTTACTCAGGTTTGCATTATTATTCATGCTTCAGAAAGATGACAAATGTTGACAATATCAGTCTTTTTCTATCTGCAGAGAAAAAATCATTTTGAATATTTTTAAACAGGATGCTGTCTTTGTTTGACACAGTGTATACTGGAATGCCAGGATGTATTTGATATAAGAAAATGAGACAGAGTAGGAATTAATTGCTGTAATATATTTAAAAAATAATGTAATGCCACAATTCAACCAATAGGTAATAACATATTTCATGATGTATACTGACTTGCGGCAGAAACATTTATTACAGCTTTCCTGTTTACTTTAATATTCACAATGCACTGGCAGATTACCCAGAAGTAAATGAAGCAAGGCTGAATGCAGACAAAGAATACAATTCACAATTTAAGTACACTGAAAACTGAAGTCCACTTGTGCTGTGTACAATAACTTGCAGTTGAAGTTTGTGTTTATCATAGCTCTTAACCTCACAAGAAATCTGGATAAAGCCTAAAATAACTGGGGGACAAAGGCTCAAAAACAGAGACAGATTTTAAACAATCTTCTTATAAACTTAGAATGTTAGTTACAATCACAGGTTTTGTGTTAGAATGCAATTTCCAAATAATATAAATTCTGAAACTCAAATGTGTTTCATTATAGAATGACTGCATTCCTCAGTTATGAGCCAGAAAATATCAGTTTTTTTGAGAAGTAGACCAAAAATATGAGGCAAAAATATGGACATTCTGCAAAAATCTGGACATTTGAAATGTATGTCAAATAAGAATACATCACCTACCAGGTGTGTGCTCCATAACAATCAAAACAAATTAATAAAATGAAGACCAGCAAACTAACAGGTTGATAAAACCCAAACATTTAATAAAATCTCTTCATTCGCGCTTTCGGGATACTCCCTTCTTCAGATGAACACACATAATCACTAACAATTGCCAACATTTAAATATGTTACAAATCCTATGAACCAATCAAAATTCAATATTTTACCCTCTGTTTTTTTAAGAGCAGGTTTTAAAGGAACATAACCATTTATGCCTGGGGACCGATCAGCTTCCAGTTATAAAATCCATCTCATTTCATTGCATTCAGTCTTATTTATTACATCCCCACCCCTTATATTCAAAGTAATCTTTTTTATAACCATAAAAGAAAAATTATGTCCAGCATTAGCTTCAATATGTTGATACAAAGCATTATATACATCACTGTTACAGAAGACATATGTTTCGGAATTCTATCCTTTAATTTACAGTTGGTCTTGCCAACATAAAATTTGTACAATTTCTGCACAAGGCTAAATAAACAATATTTGATGTCTGACAATCTCCATATAAATCAAAAACATACACCTTCTTGCATAAATTTATTTAGACTATTGATTAATGAGCAAGCTTTACAGCACCTAGAAGGAAAATTTCCCTGTCTGTTTGTTACTAACTTCACCCCACATAAGGGTGATTTCTCATGGCAGAGCATATCCTTGAGATTTCTAAACGTAAAGCGAGATTTGTTCTCTATAATCTCATTCAATTTATCATGTGATAAAAGTATCTTCCAATTGCGATGAATTATATCACAGATTCCATTTATATTTTTATTATATTTTAATACCATGCATACTGGATCATTCTGTTTTTTAATATCATTGTGTCCAATCTGAATAATTTCATTTCTATTAGAATAGCAAGGTTTTGCTCTATTCTGTCTCCTCTTTATACTAGTGCTAATATTGTGCTGTATCACTTCTTTCTTATAACCCCTCAGTCGGGTTTTCTCCTAATCTTTCCAGCTCAAGTTTAAAATCTTTTTCATTAGTACATAGCCGTGATATCCTATGTGTCTGCCCCTTAATTATATTGCCAAAAGTGCAACTAGGATGCATACTATTAAAAGTTAATAGGGCATTTTTCCAACAATCTTTCATATTTAATGTGGTACGTAAAGTACCATCCTGTTGTTTAATTAAACGAACATCAAGGAAATCTATACTGATCTCTGAATGATGAACAGTAAACCTTAAAAAATTATTAGTACTTTCTATGTAATTTACGAATAGTTGTAGCACTTCTTTGCTGCCCTTCCACAATAAAAACACATGATCTACCAATCTTAGATATTGTATTATTTTAGTTTGCCATATATGATCTTTCTTGAAAATATTCTCATCCTCCCAAAATGTGAGAACTAAATTTGCATATGAATTGACACAGGGTGTGCCCATGGCAACACCCTGTGTCTGTCAATATATAGTATCTTGATATAAAAAAATGTTATTTTCTAATATAATATTCAATAATTTACAAATTTTAGTAGTGGTTGCGATATCAAATGTGTTAGTTTGCATTAAAATGGTCTTGATGGCTTGGATGCTGCATTAATTCGATATCACTGTAAATAAACTGTTTACATCTAACGTGACCAACAAGTGGTCAAAACAGCTAATCCCTTGTAAAAATTCATATAAAGTTGACAAAAACTGTGATGTGTCCTTCAAAATCCATAGAAACTGAGTAAGAACTTTTTTAATCTTGTTTATACGCAAATTGACATATGCTCTGTCATCCACCATCTCCCTGAGACAATAGATCTCAGGGAAGGTGCAATTAGATCTTTATGTATTTTGGGTAAGGCCTTAAAAGTAGGAACCATAGGGTATTCTATCCATGCAAATTCTAAAGTTGCTGAATCGAACGGGCCATTGTCCAGCATGGCCATCAGCTGTCTTTTAATTTTCTGTATCATATTGTTAACTAATAATGGAGATAGCTCAATATAAGTGGTTGTATCAGATAATAGGGCTCTCATTTTATTGTCATAATTTCAGGTATCCATAAAGTACAGTTTTGTACCTACCATAAATGTAGATGTTCGAGTGTAAACACTGCTGCAGTCATTACACTAGGGTTATCCTGCCATCAGGCGGTTCCCCAGTCGGCCTGAGTTCCAAAGTCTTGGTCCGGCGTCAGTTGCTGTCACCTCCTCCCTGACGTCAGTGCGACAGGGGTATATAAGATGCAGCCGACGCCATTTTCTTCAGTTTTTCTTGCCCCAGATGTCAGGTGCCCCCAAATAGGTAGGCAATTCAAATTGTTAGTAAAAAATACAAAAGAAAAGCAAACAACCATTTTTAGTTACCAGCAAATACTCCCCACAGGTAATAAAGGGCAGATGACCTAGGTAAGTACCAGAAAGTAAGAGGGGAAGGAGGGAGGGTAACCTGGACTGCAGCAGTGTTTACACTCGAACATCTACATTTATGGTAGGTACAAAACTGTACTATGTTCATCGTGTTACACTGCTGCAGTCATTACACTTGGGTGGAATCCCAAAGCAGAGGTAGGGAGGCTGGATCTATAAGGCATTAGGGGTGGCTATAAGGCCCTGCAGTACAGCAGTGGCGAAGCCAGCTCTGGATTTGGAGTATAAAGGCAAATGGTAATGTTTGGTTAAGGTATGCACAGAACTCCATGTTGCTGCTTCCAAAATATCCTTGATAGGTACTCCTCTGAGGTAGGCAGTTGAAGTGGCTGTTGCCCTGGTGGAGTGAGATCTAATGCTGCTAGGTACATGTTTCCTATGGTGGGTATAGCAGAAACGTATACAGTGTCCTATCCATTTTGAAATAGTCTGCTTTGAAATGGCTTTTCCCTGTGCTCCTGCAGCATATGCTACCAATAATTGCTCAGATTTTCCGAAAGCTTTGGTTTTGTCCAAGTAGAAGTGTAACTGTCTGTGAGTGTCCAAAGAAAGTAGCAGTCTCTCCCCTTTGTTCTGTGGTTTTGGATAAAAAGTTGGCAAATGAATAATTTGGTTTAGAGCCACACTTGATACCACCTTTGGCATAAACGTAGGGTTAGTTCTTAAAGACACCCTGTCCTGGTGGAAGATTAGGAAAGGTTCCACTGCCATTAGTGCCTGTAATTCTGAAACTCTTCGTGCTGATGTTATTGCCAGTAGCAGAGCAGCTTTCCAAGAGATGTATTTTAATTCTGCTGTGTTAGCTGGCTCAAAAGTAGGTAAAGTTAATTTTTCCAAAACAACGTTGAGGTCCCAAGTTGGTGTAGGTGCTCTACGGGGCGGTATTATGTTTTTAGCCCCTCTGAGGTACTGTTTGAGCAAAGGATTAGAAAAAATTGGTGGATCCGTGTTGTAATGAGCAGAAATAGTTGAGGCGTGGATCTTGATGGATGAAAAGGAGAGGCCCTTGTCCAGCATCTCAGTTAAGTATTGCAGTATCTGAGGAATGTTTGGGACTAGAGGGTCAAGGGTGTGAGCCTGGTTCCAGGCAGAGAATCTCTTCCATTTGTCTGAGTATGCTTTCCTGGTGCTAGGCCTTCTGGCCACAAGAATGACATCCATAACAGCTTCGGAGAGAGGCATTGCTTGCTTGACTAAGGAATTTTACATGCAGCTAGATTTAAGGTCTTTAGCTGGCTGTGAAGTATCTGATTGTTGTGCTGTGTCAGCAACTGTGGGATTTGAGGCAAAATCCAGCATGGTTCTTGTGCTAAATTCTTTAAGATTGGGTACCAGTGCTGGCGTGGCCAGTCTGGTGCAATCAGAATCATCTTTGGCTCTTCCTGCCTGGCTTTTATGAGTACCTTTGGAAGGAGAGGTAAAGGAGGGAAAGTGTATACTTGCAGTTTTTTCCAGCTGAATGAGAGAGCATCCACTTTCCATGCTTGTGTATGGCAGCTCCTTGTGCAGAATTTCCATAATTGGCAGTTCATTGGGGAAGCAAACAGATCTATGTCTGGGCTCCACCATTTTTGTGTTATCATTCTGAATATTTCTGGGTTCAATTCCCATTTGTGGGGATCCATGATGTTTCTGCTTAGGTCGTCTGCCAGTGTGTTTTTCTCTCCTGGCAGGAATTGTGCTTGCAGATGAACTTGGTAGTTTAGAGCTGTGTTCCACAAGGTCATGGCTTGTCTGCAGAGGGGGTAGGAGTGTGTGCCCCCTTGCTTGTTTATGTACCACATAACTGTGGTGTTGTTTGTCATTAGTAGTAACTGTCCTGGATGCAGCAGGTCCTTGAAAGCTATAATAGCATTTTGTACAGCTAGCATCTCTTTTTGATTGATGTGGAGATGTATTTGCTCTGTGGCCACTCGCCCTGGATACATTTTCCTGCCATGTGTGCTCCCCAGGCATAATCTGATGCATCTGTTGTCAGTGTTTGCCTGGCTGTGGGTTGAGTGAAAGGCTGTCCCTTGTTGAGGTGACAAGCTTGTGCCCACCATCGAAACTCCTGTTGTAGGTAAGGAATAAGTGGTATAACTGTTTCCAAACTTTGACAGTGTTGAGACCATACACTCTTTAGGTACCATTGTAGTTTCCTCATATGCAGTCTGGCATATGGAATTAGTAGTATGCAAGATGCCATGTAGCCCAAGGCCTGCAGAATTTTTCTTGCAGGGAGTTGGGTCTTTGTTGCCATTAAATGAAAATATTGAGTCAGTTGTCTTTGCTTGTCTGGCGTGAGATAAGCCATCTGGGCCATTGTGTTCAAGCTGGCACCCAGGAATATTATCTGTTGTGAGGGCACTAGTTTTGATTTCTTTTAATTTACTGTGTACTCCAGGCAACTTAATAACTTTTTTACGCATGCCAGATGTTTTAGTAGAATGTCCTTGCTCTCTGCTTGAATCAGGCAGTCGTCCAGGTATGGATAAATTTGAATTCCTTTTTGCCTGCAAAATGCAATTACTGGTGCCAGGCACTTTGTGAAGACCCTGGACGCAGTAGATAAGCCAAAGAGAAGTGCAGAGAATTGATAGTGCATTGAACCAGCTAGAAATCTGAGGTATCTTCTGCAGTTTTGTCTAATAGGGACATGCTGGTATGCCTCTTTGAGGTCCAAAGTCGCGAGCCAAGCTTTCTTGCCCAGCATGGGAAGAAGCAGCTGTAGTGTTAACATCTTGAATTTCAGAACATCCAGGTAAGTGTTTAGTGAAGAAAGGTCCAGAATGGGTCTCCAGGCTTTGTCCCCTCTGGGAACCAGAAAGAGTCTTGAGTAAAATCCTTGTCCTTGTTCCTGTGGTGGTACCTTTTGAATAGCTCTCATGTCCATGAGTGCTGTAATTTGTTTCTGAGCCTCTGCCCATTGATTTGGTGGTAAATTTGGCATTCCTTTTAACCTTGGCAGAGTGTGAAAGTGGAACCTGTAACCTTGAGATACAATGTTGAGAACCCATTTGTCTTTGGTGATGCAATGCCAGTTGTGATAGAAAAGTGTCAGTTTTCCTCCTAAGGGGGCTGCCAAGGGAGAGCTGTTTGGCAGCTGTAGTGGAAAGTCATTGAGGCTGCTTTTTATAAGGTTGAGGCCTGTCTTCCCCTTCTTTCTGGCCTGGTGTACCCCATTGTTGAGGCATGTAAGGGCCTTGTGTCTGACCTCTACCTCTTGGGCGTCTGTATCTGCCCCTTTGAGGTCTATCTATGACTGGAAAGGACCAATTCTTTGTTGGCCAATTTCTGCTAAAAAGAGGAGGCTGAACCTGTAAGAAATCCTTCACCGTTTGCATAGATTTTGCCTTATCCTCCATCTTCTTTAATACCTCCTCTGCCTTAACTCCAAACAGCACACCCCGCTGCAAAGGTGCATCCAATAATTTGACCTTAACATGATCTGGTAACGTATGTTCTTTTAACCAAGCATGCCTTCTAATGACAGAGCCTGTAACTGCTGCTCTACAGGAGGCCTCTAAGGAATCAAACCCACATTGTAAAGTATGTTTTCCCACTTGTTCAGCTGCATGCAATAAATCCTGCATTTCTTTAAAATTAGAAGGATCTGAATCTGGAAGCATCGTTTGTTTCAACTGAGACATCAAAAATTGCTGATATTTTAACATGTGAAACTGGCAATTCAAGGCTCTCGTTGCTAAAGTTGCAGACGTATATACCTTCTTTCCCCATCTGTCTAATGCTCTGGAATCTCTGTCAGAGGAAACTGCATTTTTTGCTGATGAAAAAAATTAATCCCTTTGGGTCCCTGAGAAATAGTCTCAGGGTCAGCAACAGGACTTTTGTACAGAAATTTGTGAAAGTCGGGGACTCTGTAATATCTGCCAGGTTTAACTGGGGCTGGGGGTAAGGAGTCAGGGTTTAAACTGGATTCAGTGTACACATCATCCACAATATCTAAAACTTGCGGGATAGCAAGGGGTCTGTGTTGAGGCAATAAAAGGAAGTCTCTGAGCCTTTTCTTGGATTCTGAATAATCCTGGCCTTCCCAATTGGAAAGTTCCCTCATGGTATGTAAGGTTTCCCCAAAGGAGTAATCCACAGGCGGAGAGGCTGATGGAATTGATTTCTCAGCATCAGAATCCTCATAAGGGGGTAAAGAATATCCTAGGTCCGAGGAAGAGTCTGAGGAAATGGACACCTGGTTGGAAGATTCATAGTCTGCATCCTGTCTGGGCCTTTTATCAGGAGGGGGATGGGACCCCCTGATCAGGGTGATTAGGTCCTCAGCCATTTTTAACATTTGTTTCTTAGGCATGGAAGCCTGTCCTGGAGAGAGTTGTGTCTGTTTCTTTGCTTTTAAGGGGGGCTGAGACTTAGCAGAGGGTTAAATGGTTAACTGGGTAGGTCTGAAAACACCCTCTGTAGCTGTGGATTGCTCAGCTACTTCAGTTCCCTCTGTAGGGTTAGGATCGGAAAGCTGAAAACCTAGTGCATCCGAAGGCCCAGCCAGCTCCACGTGGGAGTCGGAGGCGGTCTGTGGTTCTGTGGAAGCAGTAGTCAGGGGCTGCGTAGGCACCTCGCTGAAAACTGGAGAACCGGCGACCGGCCTAGAAGAGGCCTCGTCGTCAGTTTTGGGGCTCGGATGCCTGTCCTTGTCCTTGCGCTTTTTATGCATTGCGGTCATCGGAAGTTTCGATGGCATGGTGTAACTGAATTTTCTGCCAAAATAATGTCGGGCGAAATCAAACCGACGTTTAATAGTGCACTTGTTTAGCACAAAACCAACAACCTAGCACAAAACCAACAACCAGTGATGTCGTGGTCAGGGCCTAGGCATGGAATACAATAGGAGTGGAAATCCTTATGAGGTATTTGCTTTCCACAAGAAATACAGTTATTAACTTTTACTGACATCGGTCTGAGGCAAGAAAAAGTTTCCCCAATGGGGTACTTAGCTTTTTAGAAGACTTCGGTTCCGGATTTGGAAAGAAAATTTCAGGAGTCGGCCGACCGGCACTTGAAAACTGCTTCGGGCACCACGTGGCAAGAAAAACTGAAGAAAATGGCGTTGGCTGCATCTTATATACCCCTGTCGCACTGACAACACGGAGGAGGGGACAGCAACTGATGCCGGACCACGACTTTGGAACTCAGGCTGATGGGCAACCGCCTGACAGCAGGATAACCCTAGTGTAATGAATGCAGCAGCATAACACGATGAACATTTACTACTAATGGCCACTCCTGTATCGGCCATTTTCACTACAATCCATTTATGCTGAGCTAACACATTCAAAGATACTTTCTGTCTGTGTGTTAAATTAAAATATTGCTGGCATTCATTGTTATCTAAATATTGACGTATCTCTGTTTTACAAATGCATAAAAAAGTTTTTACTGTAGGCTGCATAGATGGTGTAAATGTGCTAGGTTGCCTTAGTATGTTAACATCAGTACCCAAACCTTCATCATTATTATTATTATTGACATACGTACTTTTAATGTAAGATTTCTACCAAATAACATGAAATCTAGCAAGACTTCATGACATACTGAGCTTCTGCTAGGTATAAAATGGAAATCTTTAATTAAAACAAATATCTGTTGAGAAGAAAGCTGAACAGTAGGCAAATTATAAATAATAAAGTCACCATTCTCAGTCAAGTTGGTAGTTTGCATCTCTTGTTGTCCCTGGGTCATGAACAACTCCTTCTTCTGTCGATTTTCTTCCTCACTGGAACCAGTAAAGTTGGAAAAGGTGATAATGTTGTAGATTGTACAACTCCCATTTCACATTCAGTTCCACACTGTATTTTCAGTCTGGCCCCAAGGCACAAATCATCAGAACACTCTATGGAGGCGGAGGAGGTGCCATTCAATACCTTCTCTGCCTCTTGATTGGTCAAAGGCATTACTCTGACAATCCCTGTAACAATTGCATTACCTTCATTGTTCAGAAGGTCTAAAGTTGTTCCATTTCTTATTTCTTGTGTTCTTTAGCTTTTAAGATGATTTTTAGCATTAATGACCATTGCTAGCCTCATCATAGGTTCATAAGTTCATAGGTTTATACTAGGCTATCTGCGCTAGGGCATTTATAAGCCTAGCCAGAGTGTGTGTGGCTTTCGCCACCCCTTGGGATTAGAATACTAAGCCCATTTAGGGTTTAGTTTACTGTGCCTCTGTCTAGTAGTGACACAGAGATGACCCCCGGGGTAAACCTATGATCTCCCATCCATTCGTCAAGATTTCTCTTGAAGAGAGTCAGTGAGGGGCTCTGCCTAACATGGACTGGGATTCTGTTCCAGAGTGTAGGGAGCCTCTGGGTTATGAATCTGTCTCTCCAGCACGTCCTATTTATTTCTGTGTTGAGGTTCAAATCTCTCGCTCTCGTGGCTCTGATGGATTTGGATTTTCTGAGGTGGAGCATGTCCATTAATTTGGGATTAGACATGGCCTTGTACGTCAGGCATAGATTGCCTCTGAGTAGGCGGTATGCGACTGAATAGAGCTGGGGTTTCTCCAGCCGGGCAGCATATGGCATATGTTTGAGACCCTTTATCCTCTTGGTGAGGAACTTTTGGGGTCTTTCTAACTGCTGCAGGTGTCGGGTAAGATACATCCTGAATGGGGCATTGTACTCAATCATGGGCCTGATAAGAGAAGAGTACAGGGGCACAATGACCTCTCTTGATCTAGATGTGAATCCCTTCATGATAAGGTGGGCAATATAGAAGGTCTTCCTAACCACCTTGGCAATATGAGTGTCAAATGAGAGGTTACTGTCAACTTGGGTCCCTAGGTCCCTGATTACCTCCTCCGTACTTAATGGATTACCACCTATGTGGTAATTTGTGGGTACCTTGTTTTTCCCAAAGGGTATGACTATACATTTCTTGGCGTTCAGTTTAAGGCCATGGCCCTGGCACCAATTATCCATTTCTATGAGGCCTTTCTGAAGGATGCTTGTGTCTGCTGGAGTATCAATTATGGCGCCCAGTTTGCAGTCATCTGCGAACTTTGTCAGCCACAATCCTCCAATATTTGCTTGCACCTCCGAAAAATAAATGCCGAACAAGAGGGGTCCCAGGACTTAGCCCTGTGGGACACCGCTTGTGACTGGCTTAGAGTCTGACATGGCTCCAGCAATTCTGACCTTGTGGGTTCTGTCCTTGAGCCAGTTTGCAACCCATCTTGTGACATACGGGTTTACATTTAAGCTGGTGAGCTTGTCTATGATGCCCGAGTGCGGTATTGTGTCAAAGGCTTTTGCAAGGTCAAGGTAGGCTGTGTGAACTGCCTTACCCTCATCAACGGCCTTAGTGACTGTTTCAAAAAAGTCGACCAGGTTCAAAAGGCAGGATCTGCCCTTGACAAAGCCGAACTGGTAGGGTCCAGTGTCTGTAGGTCCCCAATGTCTTTGTTTATGAGTTCCATAATGATCCTTTCCATAGCTTTGCAGACCAAGCTCATCAAGCTTATGGGACAGTAATTTCCAGGCTCCGTAGAAGCACCTCCTTTGTGGAGTGGGACCACTGTTGCTGTACGCCACTCTTTGGGTACGTATCCTGTAGTAAGGCTAAGATTAAACAGCAGCCTTATGTGCGGGTTTAGTTCCTCTTGGAATTCATGTAGCACACAGCCCGGGACACCGTCCGGTTCCATTGATGCTGTGTTTTTAGCTTTGGAGAGGGCGGCTCTCACCTGGGCATCTGAGATGTTAGGGAGGCTACACTCTGCTGGGATAGATATTTCTCCTTTTGGGGGGGGGCAGAGAAATTTGCACTGAACCTTTCTGCCAGAATGTTTGCAATATCTGTGGGTTCAGTGTATTTTGTGTCATTTTGGACTAACTCTGAGCATATCTGGGAGTTTCCACCCAGGTTTCTAACATAGCTGAAGAAAGCCCTGTGATTGTCTTTTGTGTCTTTTGCGATTTTTCTCTCAAAGTCTCACTGTTCTCAATGCTGATAGAATGGGATCTCCGACTGTTAGTACATTCATGAATATTCCCTTCACGCGGCCATGCAAATATGCAACCCCGAGTGAATTCCTGATAGTCTCTTTGTCATTTGTTGGTCTTAATATGCTGTAAGCATATTTAATAACTATTGATGGAAAATATGACATCATCCACCCGGTTCATAAACCATTTATTTTTAAACTATTTAAACAAATTTGCCTAAATGGTCTGAATATCATCTCTAAGTTTCTCTTCTTCTGAAGAGAAAAAAAAAATATAATGAGCTTCATACAGGAGGAGCCTGTCTCAATGTTGAGGTGCTGCCATAATGCTAGTAAATCAGGATAGGCTTCTCCTTGTGTCGGCATGCACAAAACTCGTAGTCCCCTCGGCACAACTTTATGTTGAACGCATGCCTCAAAGTAGAACCTCTGCCATTGTAGTTGTTTAAATTTGCACAGAGATTTCTCAAAGGTCATTAACAGTTCATTAAATGCATTCTCTTCATAATCATTAGAAGTACCAGATGTTACATCATCTTTGGTAGATAAAATACATGTACTCAATAACGGATTATGATCAGAAGACATATATTTCTTCATTCTGTCTGTCAGTATCTGATCAACTCTTTTATCAGGAACATAGTCCAATCCAATAGCCTCACCAGCTCCCTTGGCCATGTGTGAGGATATAATATAAAAGCTCAAAAGAGTCAAAGAAGAATATATCACCCACCAGGTGTGTGAGTGATATACAATCAAAACATATCCAGTACATATGGTATTAAAATATAGTAACAATATAAATGGAATCTGTGATATAATTCATTGCAATTGGAAGATACTTTCATCACATGATAAACTGAATGAGATTATAGGGAACAAACACCGCTTTACATTTAGGCGCAATAGAAATCTCAAGGATATGCTCTGCCATGAGAAATGACCCTGATGTGGAGTGAAGTTAGTCACAAATAGACAGGGAACTTTTCCTTGTAGGCACTGTAAAGCTTGCTCATTAATCAATAGTCTAAATAAATTTATACATCCTATTAGCAAGAAGGTGTATGTTTTTGATTTATATGCAGATTGTCAGACATCAAATATTGTATATTTAGCCTTGTGCAAAAATTGTACAAGTTTTTATGTTGGCAAGACCAACTGTAAATTAAAGGATAGAATTCTGAAACATATGTCACAAGATGGATCACAAACTGGCTCTCAGACAGATCCCGTAAAGTAAGAGTAGTGGGATCTATGTCCGAATTCAGATCGGTAATGAGTGGTGTGCCTCAGGGCTCTGTCCTGGGGCCCCTCCTGTTTGGCATATACTTCTCAGAAGTACAGGCAAGCACAGAAGGGCTGTGGCTGACTACGTTTGCAGACGACTGCAAACTGGGTGCTATAATAGAGTCTCCAGCCAACATGGAGATCCTCCAGAAGGGCCTAAATGAGACTGATGCATGGTGTCAAAGCCATGGTCTCAAGCTAAATGCAAGAAAATGCATAGTAATCCCCTTTGGAAAAAACAGAGTACCCGCAAACTACAACATAGGAGGTAATCCCCTGAAATCTGAAGAAGAAATAAGAGATCTAGAAACCTAAGTAGATAGCCAGCTTTCCTTTGATAACCATGTTGCCAAAGTGGTTAGAAAATCCTTCTATGTGACCCATCTGATCACGAAAGGGTTCACATCAAGATCTAAGGATGTAATGGTGCCCCTCTACTTTTCCCTCATCAGACCCATTATTGAGTACAATGCACCAATTGGAATGCACCTGGCTAGACATCTCCAGCAGCTGGAGAGAACACAGAGGTACCTAACCAAGAGGATTACTGGCCTCAAACAGTTGCCCTATGCAGCACGATTGAAAAAGCTAAGACTGTTCTCTGTTGCATACCACTTTCTCAGAGGCGATCACTGTCTAACGTACAGAGCCATGTCCAACCCAGAATTGTTGAACATGCTCCATCTTAGCAAAACCCAATCTACTCGAGCTACACGCTCTAGGGATATAAACCTCAACACAACAATGAAAAGAACATGCTGGAGGGATAGATTCCCTTCGTAGAGACTTCCCTTACTATGGAACAGGGTCCCGATCTAAATAAGACAGAGCCCCTCACTATCACTCTTCAGGAGGAACCTTGATGAGAGGATGGGTAACAGAAAGTTCACACCGGGGATCACACCAACAGCACTACTAGATAGGGGCCAAGGTTACTAGCTGCTAGTACAAGGGTCTAGGGAACTACTAAAGGGGTGGTTAATACCACACAACATGGCTGGGCTAATATATGCCTTCGGGCAGATAGCCCAGTACCAACCTATGAACCTATGTCTTCTGCATGTAACAATGATGTACATAATGCTTTGTATCAACATATTGAAGCTAATGCCGGACATAATTTTTCTTTTTTGGTTATAAAAAAGATTACTTTGAATATAAGGGGTGGGAATGTAATAAATAAGACTGAATGCAGTGAAATGAGATAGATTTTAGAACTGAGAACTGGTCGGCCCCCAGGTATAAATAGTTGTGTTCCTTTAAAACCTGTTCTTAAAAAACAGAGGGTAAAATATTGAATTTTGATTGGTTCATAGGATGTTTAACAACTTTAAATGCTGGAAATTGTTAGTGATTATGTGTGTTCATCTGAAGAAGGGAGTATCCCGAAAGCACTTATGAAGAGATTTTATTAAATGTTTGGATTTTATCGGCCTGTTAGTTTGCTGGTCTTCACTTTATTCATTTGAATTGACATGCCTGCTATGAATATGAACATGCTTTATGTAAAACCATATCACAACTATTGCGGAGAGTTATCAAATCCACTGTGATATTATATAGAAAAAACAAGGGTATAACAGTATGAATGCCTCGAATCCAATTGACCAATAAATTGAATTGTTGTTAAACATTCCATGTTTTCATAACTTTCCAGTTTTCAGTAACTCGATGATTCAATATCTCATAATGATGGTTCCATTGTGCAGGTGCTTCTATTAGCCACCTTCCTGACATATAACTGTTAGTATGCAGACTTGTATAAAACACATCATCACAAGATGAATTAGGAAATGTATTTTTTCACAGTGCTTCACAGCTATGCTGGTAGCTGAGCACAGAGCACCATCGCTATAGCTTAATTAATGGTACCACCAGATATTTACCTACATGTCTACCATAGTAATGGTAAAATTGAAGTGCAGCATAAATTATGTAACTCATCCAAGTGTATATCTGACCGGTATGTGTCTTACTTCTTCACACAGATGTACGTGTGATGCAGTGCCATGTTAAGCATATCTGTATATGTGACTGGTATGTGTCTTACTTCTTCACACAGATGTACGTATGATGCAGTGCCATGCTAATCATATCTGTATATCTGACTGGTATGTGTCTTACTTCTTCACACAGATGTACGTATGATGCAGTGCCATGCTAATCATATCTGTATATCTGACTGGTATGTGTCTTACTTCTTCACACAGATGTACGTGTGATGCAGTGCCATGCTAATCATATCTGTATATCTGACTGGTATGTGTCTTACTTCTTCACACAGATGTATGTATGATGCAGTACCATGCTAATCATATCTGTATATCTGACTGGTACATGTCTTACTTCTTCACACAGATGTACGTGTGATGCAGTGCCATGCTAATCATATCTGCATATCTGACTGGTATGTGTCTTACTTCATCACACAGATGTACGTGTGATGCAGTGCCATGCTAATCATATCTGCATATCTGACTGGTATGTGCCTTACTTCTTTACACAGATGTACGTGTGATACAGTGCCATGCTAATCATATCTGCATATCTGACTGGTATGTGTCTTACTTTTTCACACAGATGTACGTGTGATGCAGTGCCATGCTAATCATATCTGCATATCTGACTGGTATGTGTCTTACTTTTTCACACAGATGTACGTGTGATGCAGTGCCCTGCTAATCATATCTGTATATCTGACTGGTATGTGTCGTACTTCTTCAGACAGATGTACGTATGATGCAGTGCCATGCTAATCATATCTGTATATCTGACTGGTATGTGTCTAAATTCTTCACACAGATGTATGTATGATGCAGTGCCATGCTAATCATATTTGTATATCTGACTGGTATGTGCCTTACTTCTTCACACAGATGTACATGTGATGCAGTGCCATGCTAATCATATCTGTATATCTTACTGGTATGTGTCTTACTTCTTCACACAGATGTACGTTTGATGCAGTTCCATGCTAATCATATCTGCATATCTGACTGGTATTTGTCTTACTTCTTCACACAGATGTACGTATGATGCAGTGCCATGCTAATCATATCTATATATCTGACTGGTATGTGTCTTACTTCTTCACACAGATGTACGTATGATGCAGTGCCATGCTAATCATATCTGTATTTCTGACTGGTATGTGTCTTACTTCTTCACACAGATGTACGTGTGATGTAGTGCCATGCTAATCATATCTGTATATCTGACTGTTATGTGTCTTACTTCTTCACACAGATGTATGTATGATGCAGTGCCATGCTAATCATATCTGTATATCTGACTGTTATGTGTCTTACTTCTTCAAACAGATGTACGTATGATGCAGTGCCATGCTAATCATATCTGTATATCTGACTGGTAAGTGTCTTACTTCTTCACACAGATGTACGTGTGATGCAGTGCCATGCTAATCATATCTGTATATCTGACTGGTATGTGTCTTACTTCTTCACATAGATGTACGTGTGATGCAGTGCCATGCTAATCATATCTGTATATCTGACTGGTATGTATCTTACTTCTTCACACAGATGTATGTATGATGCAGTGCCATGCTAATCATATCTGTATATCTGACCGTTATGTGTCTTACTTCTTCACACAGATGTATGTATGATGCAGTGCCATAATAATCATATCTGCATATCTGACTGGTATGTGTCTTACTTCTTCACACAGATGTACATATGATGCAGTGCCATGCTAATCATATCTGTATATCTGACTGGTATGTGTCTTACTTCTTCTCACTGATGTACGTATGATGCAGTGCCATGCTAATCATATCTATATATCTGACTAGTATGTGTCTTACTTCTTCTCACAGATGTACGTATGACGCAGTGCCATGCTAATCATATCTGTATATCTGACTGGAATGTGTCTTACTTTTTCACACAGTTAAACGTATGATGCAGTGCCATGCTAATCATATCTTAGGTTCATAGGTTCATAGGTTCATACTAGGCTATCTGCCCTAGGGCATTTATAAGCCTAGCCAGAGTGTGTTTGGCTTTCGCCACCCATTTTAAATTAATTTTGCTATGCCCTTTTTCGAGGTTAGTATACTTTGCCTCTGTCTAACAGTGACACAGAAGTGATACCTGGGGTAACCTATGATCTACCTTCCACTCATTAAGATTCCTCTTGAAGAGAGTCAATGAGGGACTCTGCATAACCTGGACTGGGATTTTATTCCAGAGTGAAGGGAGCCTCAGTGTTATGAATCTGTCCCTCCAGCATGTCCTATTTATTTCAGTGCTGAGGTTCAAGTCTCTCGAGCGCGTAGCTCGATGGGATTTGGATTTTCTGATGTGCAGCATGTCCATTAATTCCGGGTTGGACATGGCTTTATACGTCAGGCACAGATCGCCTCTGAGCAGGCTGTATGCCACTGAGTAGAGCTGGAGTTTCTTTAACCGGGCAGTATATGGCATCTGTTTGAGCCCTTTGATCCTCTTGGTGAGGTACTTTTGGGGTCTTTCCAGTTGCTGCAGTTGTCTGGTAAGGTGCATCCCAAAAGGGGCATCGTACTCAATTATGGGCCTGATGAGGGATGAGTAAAGAGGCATGATGACCTCCCCTGATCTAGATGTGAATCCCTTCATGATTAGGTGGGCTATATAACATGTTTTTCTAACCACTTTGGCCACGTGGTTGTCAGATGAGAGATTGCTATCAACTTGGGTCCCCAGGTCCCTAATTACTTCTTCTGTACTTAATGGATTACCACCTATGTGGTAATTTGTGGGCACTTTGTTTTTGCCAAAGGGGATGACTATACACTTTTTGGCATTTAGCTTGAGGCCATGGCTCTGGCACCAGTTGTCTGTTTCTATTAGGCCCTTCTGGAGGATGCTTGTGTTGGCTGGAGAGTCGATTATGGCGCCCAATTTGCAGCCATCTGTGAACTTGGTCAGCCACAGTCCTTCCGTGTTGGCCTGTACCTCCGAGAAATATATACCGAACAAGAGAGGTCCCAGGACTGAGCCTAGTGGGATGCCACTTTTAACTGGTTTGGAGTCTGACATGACTCCAGCAATTCTAACCATGTGGGTTCTGTCCTTGAGCCAGTTTGCAACCCATCTAGTGACATAGGGGTTTATATTTAAGTTGGTGAGCTTATCTATAATGCCCGAGTGGGGTATTGTATCGGAGGCTTTTGCAAGGTCCAGGTAGGCTGTTTGGACCACCTTCCCCTCGTCAATGGCCTTGGTGACTGTTTCAAAGAAATCAACCAGTTTTAAGAGGCAGGATCTGCCCTTAACAAAGCCGAACTGGGTAGCATCCAGTGTCTGTAGATCCCCAATATCTTTATTTATGAGGTCCATGATGATCCTTTCCATAGCTTTGCAGACCAAGCTAGTCAGGCTTATGGGGCGATAGTTTCCAGGATCCGTTGAGGCACCACCTTTGTGGAGAGGGACCACTGTTGCTGTACACCACTCTTTGGGTACATATCCTGTAGTAAGGCTGAGATTGAACAGTAATTTTATGTTTGGGTTTAGCTCTTCTGGGAGTTCATATAGGACGCAGCTCGGGACACCGTCTGGTCCCATTGATGCTGTGTTTTTTTGCTTTGGAGAGGGCAGCTCTTACCTGAGCATCTGAGATGTCATGGGGGCAGCACTCTGCTGGGATAGATATTTGCCCTTTTGGTGGGGGCGGGGAGAAGTTTCCACTGAACCTCTCAGCTAAGATGTTGGCAATGTCTGTGGTTTCGGTGTATTTTTTGTCATTTTGGACTAATTCTGAGCATATCTGGGAATTCCCACCCAGGTTCCTAACATAACTAAAGAAAGCCTTGTGATTATCCTTAGTGTCCTGTGCAATGTATTTCTCAAAGCTAGCCCTAGATGATTTTATGAGTGCCTGTAGCTTTTTGCTAATACTGATCAGAGATGCCTTCCCTTTTTGGGATTTTGCTCTATCAGGTAGTAGCTTCCTCCTTCTATTGTATAGTTTGTTTATTGCTGGGGTCCACCAGACAGGATGTCTGCCTTTGGAGGATTGGGTCTTGGTTTTATTTGGGATTGCATGATCCATGCATTCCTGAAGGTGTTCATAGAATGCATTTATAAAGGATTCTGTGGTCTAGGCCGTATTTTCCACAGGCCCGGGGGCTTTGAAGGATTCCACCTTGGTTTTGAGGAGTGTGAAATTTGCTTTAGAGAACTGTGGTTTTCTGGGCAGGGGGTGGGGTCGGGATGTGAATATCCATTGAGATTAGTTTATGGTCTGATCTTACCAGTGAGGGATACACTTCTGGTCTGGAGCATAGAGTCCCCATGTTGGTGATGATCAGGTCCAGTATGTTTTTCCCTCTTGTGGGAGTGGTAACAAGTTGTTCCATAGCATTTGAGTTTATAAATTCTAGGAACCTTTGGGCTAGGGTGTTGGAGCTAGAGTAATGCTCCCAGTCTATGTTTGGGTAGTTGAAGTCGCCCAGTATAATGGTGTTTGGAGAGACCTTCATATTTTCCAGTGTTTTCAGGAAGGCTGAGTGGGGTTCCTGGGTTTGGGAGGGTGGTCTGTAGCAGGCTATAAACTGGAAAGCAGTTTTACCCACTATTAGTTGCACATGGATAGTTTCTGATGCTTGGTGCTGTGCCACCAACCTGGAGGTGTGGGTATCTTTGACGAATATTGATACTCCCCCTCCTTTTGTGGTTCGGTCCAAGTTTTGGGGCCGAAAAGCATGGTATGAGGTATAACCTGGTAGTGCTGGGGTGTTCTTGGGAGCCTTGAACCAGGTTTCTGTTACTGCACAGATATTGATGTTCTCCATGCTAAGGAGAGTTTTGAGTGCGTGCAACTTGAGGTTTAGACTTCTGGCGTTGAGTAGCATTACTCTTAGTTTCTTATCCCTTGTGATACCTATGGAGGTGGGAGCCTTGCCTAAAAAAAGCACTATGGGGGTAGCAAGAGCCTTTGCCAATATCCGAAAGCCCAGGGCTGACAGGTACAAGCTGTCCCTAGCGAAGCATCGTGGCTTGTCGAGCATGTCATCCCAGGCTGACAGGCATTGGATCCCCTTTGAATGACACCAATACTTAAGCCAATTGTTGAAATTGATCATCTTGTCTTCATATTGTGGCATCATTCTTGGTGAGGGTAAGATGCAACTCAAGGTCAGGGTCATACCAGCCTGGGCTACATGCTCAGAGAGCTCCTCAATGTGTCTTTTCATGTAGTCCGGGGAGGTACGTCTCAGGTCTTTCACACCAGCATGGACAATGACTGAGTCATATTTGTACTTGCCTTGGAGTGACCTGAGTGCTTGTGTTATGTGGCGGATCCTAGCGCCCGGCAGGCAGTTCACCGTGACCTTCTCCTTGTTCACCCTTGTGAGCGGGACATCAGTGTGCCTGACGATAGAGTCACCTATTACAAGTGTATCAGGTGTCTTGTTTAGCCTTAAGGGCTGTGACTGTTCAGCACACTGGCTTTGTGAGCTATGTGTTGCACGTGTTTTGTTTTGGGGTAGCGGTTGCTTGGGTGTCTGCTTTGGAGGTCTCTGCTGCTTAGGCAGATTTTTATTTAGAGCCTCCGATTATGTTTTTGTGTGTTTATGTGTTTGGTTTTCTGTCATGGTAGATCTGTGTGAGACTGGAATTGTAGTGAGTGTGGTTTCCTTCTCCTCCTGACTGGTTACGCCAGTACTGAGTTGAGAGAGCTTAGCCTCCAGTTTGACTATATGGTTGCATCTCTCACATGTGTTGGAATTTGTTGGGAGGAGGAGAGGGTTGTCTGTGTACATGAGGCAGTTGTAACATTGCCTCAAGATTCCCAGATTCACCAGCTGGACCAGAAAGGAGGTTGACAACTAACCTTTGGACATGCTAGAATAGTATTGGGAATTCCTTTATAATTGAAAAAAGGGCCAATGGGGAATAAGGTACTCAAAGGGAGTTTGTGAGTGTGTAGTGCTTTTAATTTTTTAGTGCTGACTTAGTAAGCAAGTGCCAGGTAACTTAAATGCAATGTGTTACAGGTAACTTAAATGCAAAAACGACAAACAGTAACGTTCTTTGAAGTGAAACAAGGAAATAAGTACAGTAAGCAATGCAGATATCACTAGGGATCCACAGAAGCGCTGAAAAGCTGCGTTTTGGGTGGAATTAGCATTTCAGGGAAATGACAAGCAAACAAACAACAAGCATACAAACAAAGCTAGATTCAGCAGGGCTGGATCTAGTCTATGCTACAGCAAACAAGGTGTACCAATTTCAGTAAGAAGCAGTTCAAATATGCAGGCACTATAAGCCTTTAACCAGAACTTCCCAGCTCAGAAGGGCAGAGTCCAGCCTCTCCTCCCACAAGAGTGCAGACCACGAACCCTCTTAATGTAAAATAACTGGCCTGAAGCCCAAGTGCTTAAACCAGAATTAATACACTTTTAGAATAACAGACACTGAGCCCTCAGTCAGCAGTTCCCAACTTAGAAGGATGTAAGCTACCTGCTCTGCCACTACAGTGCAGGCCACAAACCGTCTTAATGTAAAACAACTGGTCTGAAGCCCAAGTGCTTAAACTAAAAGGCTTAGAATGAGTTACACCAAGCAGTAATAAATACAAATGAGTACCTTTAAGATGATGCAAAAGCAAAATAAAGTAGGAAGAAACACAAATATAGTAAAAGCAGATACAATTGTTTTTTTTTAGTGGAAAGAGAGAAAGAGTAGCAGAAACTAAGCTGATTGGCCTTCTCAAATGTTCTCCCTGTACTGGGTAGAATGAGGTAATGACACTAGACTGGGAGGAGGGTCCCAGATCAAATTTACACTAGGGGTGGGCAACTGCAAAGCCACCAACTATAAAAACACTATACCAGCAGGGAGGGTGGGAAACAAACTGCAGAAATGTTTCTCGCAGCTGAAAAGCAACAGTAAGCCTTTAAATGAAAGTTTTAAACAGCTAAAGGAGCCTCTAGAAAAAAGAGTTTAACTGCAACAAGTTATCAGAAACAAACAACCCAACAGATGCTTAATAAAAATGGACAATTTCCAGTTAATACCTCACACACAGTGAAACTAGCTAGAAAAATACACAGTACACAAAGTGCTATAAATAACAAAGAAATAAAGAACAAAATAAACAAAAACAGGATACTTAATGTTATATATTATAGCTCCAAGTTTCCTCAGTGTCCTTCCTTCAATCAGCTCAGTGTGAAATGGCAGAACACTCACAACTGAACTTCTTAGGTAACAGAAAGTTGAAACCTGAGACAGCTTTTAAGAAAGAAATCACAAAAGAACCAATGAGGTGCTTAGTCTAAGCTGCAGTCCAGGTGAACTCAGTCAGCCAATGACCTCAAACAATTCTCTCTCACTGAAATGCCTGATGGCTTTGGCTAAACCAAGATGTCCCTGAATATGTGCTCAGACACACAGCCTCCACAAACACTAGGCCCAAATACAAGCCTGAATATGGGAATTATACAAATATCCCCACTACTTAGAACTGCAGAAATGTTTCTCACAGCTGAAAAGCAGCAGTGAGCCTTTAAATGAAAGTCTTAAACAGCTAAAGGAGCCTCTAGAAAAAAGAGTTTAACTACAACAAGTTATCAGAAACAAACAACCCAACAGATGCTTAATAAAAGTGGACTATTTTCAGTTAATACCTCACACACACAGTGAAACTAGCTAGAAAAATACACAGTACACAAAGTGCTTTAAATAACAAAGAAATAAAGAACAAAATAAACAAAAAACAGGATACTTAATGTTATATATTATAGCTCCAAGTTTATTCAGTGTCCTTCCTTCAATCAGCTCAGTGTGAAATGTATATGTATATCTGACTGGTATGTGTCTTACTTCTTCACACAGATGTACGTGTGATGCAGTGCCATGCTAATCATATCTGTATATCTGACTGGTATATGTCTTACTTCTTCACACAGATGTACATGTGATGCAGTGCCATGCTAATCATATCTGTATATCTGACTGGTATGTGTCTTACTTCTTCACACAGATGTACATATGATGCAGTGCCATGCTAATCATATCTATATATCTGACTGGTATGTGTCTTACTTCTTCACACAGATGTATGTATGATGCAGTGCCATGCTAATCATATCTGTATATCTGACTGGTATGTGTCTTACATCTTCATTCAGATGTACGTGTGATGCAGTGCCATGCTAATCATATCTGTATATCTGACTGGTATGTGTCTTACTTCTTCACACAGATGTACGTATGATGCAGTGCCATGCTAATCATATCTGTATATCTGACTGGTATGTGTCTTACTTCTTCATACTGATGTACGTGTGATGCAGTGCTATGCTAATCACATCTGTATATCTGACTGGTATGTGTCTTACTTCTTCACACAAATGTACGTATGATGCAGTGCCATGCTAATCATATCTGTATATCTGACTGGTATGTGTCTTACATCTTCACACAGATGTACATGTGATGCAGTGCCATGCTAATCATATCTGTATATCTGACTGGTATGTGTCATACTTCTTCACACAGATGTACGTATGATGCAGTGCCATGCTAATCATATCTATATATCTGACTGGTATGTGTCTTACTTCTTCACACAGATGTATGTATGATGCAGTGCCATGCTAATCATATCTGTATATCTGACTGGAATGTGTCTTACTTCTTCATTCAGATGTACGTGTGATGCAGTGCCATGCTAATCATATCTGTATATCTGAGTGGTATGTGACTTACTTCTTCACACATATGTACGTATGATGCAGTGCCATGTTAATCATATCTGTATATCTGACTGTTATGTGTCTTACTTCTTCACACAGATGTACGTATGATGCAGTGCAATTCTAATCATATCTGTATATCTAACTGGCATGTGTCTTACTTCTTCACACAGATGTATGTATGATGCAGTGCCATGCTAATCATATCTGTATATCTGACTGGTATGTGTCTTACATCTTCATTCAGATGTACGTGTGATGCAGTGCCATGCTAATCATATCTGTATATCTGACTGGTATGTGTCTTACTTCTTCACACAGATGTACGTATGATGCAGTGCCATGCTAATCATATCTGTATATCTGACGGGTATGTGTCTTACTTCTTCATACTGATGTACGTGTGATGCAGTGCTATGCTAATCACATCTGTATATCTGACTGGTATGTGTCTTACTTCTTCACACAAATGTACGTATGATGCAGTGCCATGCTAATCATATCTGTATATCTGACTGGTATGTGTCTTACATCTTCACACAGATGTACATGTGATGCAGTGCCATGCTAATCATATCTGTATATCTGACTGGTATGTGTCATACTTCTTCACACAGATGTACGTATGATGCAGTGCCATGCTAATCATATCTGTATATCTGACTGGTATGTGTCTTACTTCTTCACACAGATGTACGTATGATGCAGTGCCATGCTAATTATATCTGTATATCTGACTGGTATGTGTCTTACTTCTTCACACAGATGTACGTGTGATGTAGTGCCATGCTAATCATATCTGTATATCTGACTGGTATGTGTCTTACTTCTTCACACAGATGTACATATGATGCAGTGCCATGCTAATCATATCTGTATATCTGACTGTTATGTGTCTTACTTCTTCACACAGATGTACGTATGATGCAGTGCCATGCTAATCATATCTGTATATCTGACTGGTATGTGTCTTACTTCTTCACACAGATGTGTGTGTGATGCAGTGCCATGCTAATCATATCTGTATATCTGACTGTTATGTGTCTTACTTCTTCACACAGATGTACGTATAATGCAGTGCCATGCTAATCATATCTATATATCTGACTGGTATGTGTCTTACTTCTTCACACTGATGTACGTATGATGCAGTGCCATGCTATTTATATCTGTATATCTGACTGGTATGTGTCTTACTTCTTCAAACAGATGTACGTGTGATGCAGTGCCATGCTAATCATATCTGTATATCTGACTGGTATGCGTCTTACTTCTTCACACAGATGTACATATGATGCAGTGCCATGCTAATCATATCTGTATATCTGACTGGTATGTGTCTTACTTCTTCACACAGATGTACGTATGATGCAGTGCCATGCTAATCATATCTGTATATCTGACTGTTATGTGTCTTACTTCTTCACACAAGTGTACGTGTGATGCAGTGCCATGTTAATCTTATCTGTATATCTGACAGTTATGTGTCTTACTTCTTCACACAGATGTACGTATGATGCAGTGCCATGCTAATCATATCTGTGTATCTGACTGGTATGTGTCTTACTTCTTCACACAGATGTACGTGTGATGCAGTGCCATGCGAATCATATCTGTATATCTGACTGTTATGTGTCTTACTTCTTAACACAGATGTACATATGATGTGGTGCCATGCTAATCACATCTGTTTATCTGACTGGTATATGTCTTACTTCTTCACACAGATGTACGTATGATGTGGTGCCATGCTAATCATATCTGTATATCTGACTGGTATGTGTCTTACTTCTTCACACAGATGTACGTATGATGCAGTGCCATGCTAATCATATCTGTATATCTGACTGATATGTGTCTTACTTCTTCACACAGATGTATGTATGATGCAGTGCCATGCTAATCATATCTGTATATCTGACTGGTATGTGCCTTACTTCTTCACACAGATGTACATGAGATGCAGTGCCATGCTAATCATATCTGTATATCTGACTGGTATGTGTCTTACTTCTTCACACAGATGTACTTATGATGCAGTGCCATGCTAATCATGTCTGTATATCTGACTGGTATGTGTCTTACTTCTTCACACAGATGTACGTATGATGCGGTGCCATGCTAATCATATCTGTATATGACTGGTAAGTGTCTTACTTCTTCACACAGATGTACATGTAATGCAGTGCCATGCTAATCATATCTGTATATCTGACTGGTATGTGTCTTACTTCTTCACACAGATGTAAGTATGATGCAGTGCCATGCTAATCATATCTGTATATCTTACTGGTATGTGTCTTACTTCTTCACACAGATGTACGTGTGATGCAGTGCCATGCTAATCATATCTGTATATCTGACTGGTATGTGTCTTACTTCTTCACACAGATGTACGTGTGATGCAGTGCCATGCTAATCATATCTGTATATCTGACTGGTATGTGTCTTACTTCTTCACACAGATGTACGTATGATGCAGTGCCATGCTAATCATATCTGTATATCTGACTGGTATGTGTCTTACTTCTTCACACAGATGTACGTGTGATGCAGTGCCATGCTAATCATATCTGTATATCTGACTGGTATGTGTCTTACTTCTTCACACAGATTTGTGTATGATGCGGTGCCATGCTAATCATATCTGCACCAAAAGACGCAACAAGGCTGCTTATTTTACTACAAATTTATTTTGGGTCTTTTCATTAAGTAGTACCCCTTGAAATTACATCTGTCCACACCAAGTGAACATTTCACCATAAACACAAGATCTCTATGGGAGGTCTATAATCTGCAACTTGAGTTCCCACAGCAGGAATATTGCTGTTCCTCTCCCTCTGTTTCAGAGTATCACACTTGTCACGTTACAGCCCCAATTTGACCTTCTTACTCTGTGTGAAAAATAGCATTGTACTGCATAAGTCTGAGGCTAACCCATCTGACCTTTGCCATCTCTTTGGCTAGCCATAGCTTCCTTGTAGGAAGCTGATGACCCATTAACTGGCATTGAAGTGCTATGAACAAATGTTTGGATCAAAGTTGTGGGAGCCACATATGGAGTTGTGGTCACCTCTTCTCCTGGCAGGACTGTAGAGCTCGCTAATAACATCACATGTGCATGAGTAACATAGCACACAGACCGATGCATTGATCTGTTCTGCACCCCATCGACTATGAAGCCATGGAATTATCATGCTTACAGACTGTACGTATGAACTTACATAGTGGTCAAAACAGAGGGGGAGGACAGTACATAAAACCAGGCCAGTTAGTAAAGGATACACAGCAAAGCCACGCCATTCAGTAAGTGCCACCACAGCAATAGTTTATATAGCAGTATGGTATACCATAGCCACTACTCATTACTACATACGCCTTGTCAACTGGTGTACAGTGTACCATTTTCAGGGTTGGGAAATCACCCAGATTAACAGAATGACCGGTGGGCATCGCTTCTACATAGCATAGCTTTCTGGTCTATGCTTTTGATTACTTGGTAAAAGCAGTACAAATGGCCACTCCCCACCAAAAAAAAAGTGCACTATTCCAGCACTGCACATACACAGACACACTCACACAGACATGCATGGCTAAATTACTATACACAACAAAAATTAATAACTATACCATGTGCCAAGTCATTTACACAACAGAAAAACAGCATTTGTCAGAAGATGCAATAACTAACGGCAGCTACCTCAATGTTCATTAACATGACATCTTATTAGGTGGCAGTCTCTTGATCACAGACTGGAACAGTTCTTTCCAGGGCCATCCATCAGTGTACTGCATTGTCATTCCTAGTATGAACAGTTTTTTCCTATGAAACAAAATAGTCAAGCAAATTGCTTAACTATAGCTTGCATTTGTGCTGCTATACAATGAGACAATACTAAATGTCATAGGTTCATAAGTATATACTAGGCTAGCGACCACTAGGGCCTTTATAAGCCTAACCATGCAACCCATCCCAGTTGTGTCCTTAATGTATCATGCAAGTTTATTGGGGGTTATGATAGGAATTTTCTTAGAGGTTATGTAGGTGGTGGGGTAGGTTACTTTGACCATTACTGTCTGCCTCTGTCTATCAGAGACACAACCTGGGGTGAGTTCCCAATTTCACATCCACTGACCAAGGTTAAATAGCGTTAGCACTGGACTCTGTTTCACATGGATGGTGAGCCTGTTTTAGAGCATGGGGATCCTGTGAGACACACAGGAGACTGGCCTAATGGTTTAGGTGTTTGCCTTACAAACACAAGGTGCAGCATTTGAGTCTCAGAAGGGATAACTGGCTAGGCTTAAAATGGCTCACAAGGTCAGTTATCTTAGTACTAACCTATGAACTTATATCTGTCTGATCAACATATTTTATTATGTTACAAGTCTCAGTAGGGATAACTGGCTAAGCTTAAAATGGCTCACAAGGTCAGTTATCTTTGTACTAACCTATGAACCTATATCTGTCTCATCAACATATTTTATTATGTTACAAGCAAAATTTAAATACTTGGATCTAGTGGCTCTGATGCTGTTAATTTTGTGGATGTGTAAAAGGTCCATTAGACCTGGATCTAAGGATGCCTTGTATGCCAGGCATAGACTGCTTGCAGTAACCTGTAGAAGACAAGGAATAGAGATAGGGCTTTAAGGTCATCCATAGAGAACAATGTGTTTATGCCCTGGATTCTCCTGGTAAGCAACCTTTGTGAGCATTCCAATTGTTACATATGTGAGGTAGGTACATGCTGAAGGAGGCATTGTAGTCACTGATGGGTGTGATAAGGGACAAATAAAGTGGCACTATGACTTAATTGAAACTGGATGCCATGCCCTTATTCATAAGTAGGGTGACAAAGAATGATTTTTTACTACCTTGGCCATATGTTGGTCAAATGCTAGATTACTGTCAGCGTACTGCATGCTCCCAGATTCTGTCTTATAGATAGAGTAATTAGCCTGGGTGGCTGTTTTCCCAAAAGGCACCATAACACATTTCATTGTGTTGTGTTTTAATCCATGAATTTGGCACCAGTCCCAGTCTTTGTTAGACCCTCTTGTAAGATGTTTGTGTCATGGGGGCAGTCTTTGATAGCTTCCAGTCTACAGTTATCTATAGACTTGGTCAGCCAAAGGCCATTGATGTTAGCCTTTATATTATTGACACTGTTGATGCTCAGCCAGGGGCATGGTCATCATATGTGGAGGTACAGCCATGTCTCTTCTTGACCCTGCCACATGCTGTAGTAACAACTGCAGTACCAAGTAGCCTACTGGCCATGGATACTGCATTGATATAGTTCCGGGCTTTTCCTCTGATACAAAATTAGTCAAAACCACCCCACTGAAGAAAAACAGATGGACAGAACACAGTTGTTGATTAGCCAGGTGATCAATTTGAAAATTAATGCAAGCACATGAGCATACACACACATGGCAACACATCACTCTATGACCTACTCAAAAGCACATACACACAGCATACTACAGACACTGGGTCAAGCCCACAAACACCTCCTGCAAGTGGGACAAAACCCCCACCAGCCCAGCACTTAGGCTTGAGGTAAGTGCTGCTTAGGACACAAAGTCACACATTCATCCTGCAGAGCACTGAGCTCTAACACCTTTCTCATAAACTGATCACCTAACACAACTGGCATGCATTTCATAAACTTGCTTCTCACATCTATCATATGCACAAGAAGCACACCACAACTATATAATAAACTGACTACACCATTCAAACCCACCCTGCAGTCCTGCCCCCTGGAATATAGAACTGTAAAGTCTGTAAGACTCACCTTGTGTGGCCCACAGCACAGTTACATGCCGTCTGGTGGCACATAAATTATATCCAAAGTAGGAGAAACAACATGCTAAGAACCACGATTCTGGGGTTGGTAAGATCATGTTATCGACTTGTGGCTCAGTGAATTGCACTATGTTGACAAACTACAAAAGGGCCTCACTGAGACAGATACTTGGTGTCAAAGCCATGGCCTGAAGCTCAATGCCAAAAAGTGTATTGTCATCCCCTTTGGTTAAAACTCTGTACCCATGAACCACCACATAGCTGGAAGTCTACTTAGTGCTGAAAATGTGATAAGAGAGCTTGGGACACAGGTGGACAGTAGTGTCTCCTTTGATAATCACATCGCCACAGTGGTCAGGAAATCCTTCTATGTGGCTCATCTCATCACAAAAGGATTCTCATCCAGAAAAAAAGAGGTCATTGTTCCCCTCTACTCATCACTCATTAGACCCATTATAGAGTACAACACTCGTTTTGGTATGTACCTCACAAGACATCTACAACAACTGGAAAAGCCACAGAAATACCTCACAAAGAGGATTACTGGCCTCAAACAGATGCTCTATGCAGGCTGTCTGAAAAAACTACAGCTTTACTCCATCGCATATCGCCTACTCAGGGGCGATCTCTGCCTAACATACAAAGCTATGTCAAACCCAGAGCTGTTGGACATGCTCCACTTAAAGAAATCCCAATCCCTCCGAGCTACACGCTCTAGGGACCTTAACCTTGTCATCACAATAAACAGAACATGCTGGAGGGATAGATTCATGTCCCAGAGACTTCCCATACTCTGGAACAGACTACCTATCTATGTCAAACAGAGCTCCTCATTAGCACTCTTCAAGAAAAATCTTGATGATTGGATGGGAAATGGGAAATTCACCCCGGGGATCACTTCTGTGGCTCTGCTCGACAGGGGCACAGGAAAATAATTTTCTTGGGTGGTGAAAGCCAGGGTACATTTTTTGGCTAGGCTTGTATGGGCCCTAGGGCCGATAGCCTAGTACCTACCTATGAACCTATGAACATACACACATGTCCAAAATAGGAGAAACAACATGCTAAGAACCATGATTTTGGGTGGGTATCATCACACTATCGACTCGTGGCTCAATGAATTGCACTATGTTCACTAACATACACATTTATATCCAGAGTAGGAGAAACAACATGCTAAGGAACCATGATACTGGGTGGGTATCATCACATTACCGACTTGTGGCTCAGTGAATTGCACTATGTTCACTAACATGCACTGTACATGACCTGTTTAACACAAGTAAGGGCAATACAGGCAAAGCAATATCCATTGCACCACTGACATAATCCTGGCCCTAATATAGGCAATAATTCTGAGCATTATGCTGGGCTTGCTACAATGATAAAACATGTTGCTTTATTACATGATGCAGTGGCCAATACACATACAAGCTGACAATGCTGATCAGATATGGGGTGCTTCCCTATGTATTGACCTAATTAACATATGTGCCCACTGAAACAAAAAAGGACAACCTTTTGGAAGTCTGAGAGTCAATACTGTGAATCTTGAAACTATGAAAATTAGTTGTGATTCATCTAAATAACAGTTAAGTTCAAAATTCAGTTAAGTATTAAAATCACTTTTTTGCAGGGGGATATTGTCTACACTCCCTGTGGGGATCTTATCTCCTCATACCTCTGCTATTTTTATGTGTTAGCTCCAAGAATGATGTATGCTGGAGAAAAGGGAATTCTCTGAGATATAATACATCCCTGCCTAACTGCACTTGCATTTTCACAGTTATGAGGAGTGCTTTCACTGTTCTTGAACTTAAAAGAAAACCTACAAAAATGATCTGTCTTTCTGTCTGTTCATGCAAACATACAGCTACAGCAATTAGATTTCAGTCTGTAATGTAAATAGTAAATTAAGTATGGACCATTCATTCATGCAACACAAAAAGAAGCTGGTGCCAACCAATGCAAAAACCCAGGCAACAAAGTGTGTGTGGTCATTCCCGTGGCGTCTTTAAGCTGCGCTTACTGGAATCACACTGGAAATTTCATATTCAGGGTGCTGCACTTTCCTTAAACAACATTCCCTGAACATTCCTTCACACAGGTATAACATGAAAGGTAACAACAAAGCAAAGGTGATCACTTGCTAACACTGATGTACTGTGCATTAATTAAGGAACAATTTATTCTGAAATACCTTTTTACTTTTGCTTATGCTGTGGAACACTGTTGTCATTATGTTTGCCAGAGCAGTATCTTTGTATCCTTACTGACATTGGTTGGAGTATTGTTCTCATGAGGCACAGAATGCAAAAAGGTCAACAAACAAATTGTGTTATCTGGAGAGTGGATGCAACACAATTGCCTTTCTGATGAATTCGACACGGAAAGAGTCAAATAATATATATTAACTAGCATGGGTGATGTAACACAATGTGCAGTGTTTATGGACACAATGCACAGCATTTATGGCAAGCAGTGCACTGAGAATACCTCAAGGATTTTTTGATGGCTGGTGGAGGACAGGTGGCTCAACGGTCTTTATGGCAATCATTACCTGGAAGTCAGTGAATGGATATTTATTGGCAGGAATGGTACATGTGACTCAGCTACCATGCTCATGGTGAGAACTATGAAGACATTTACTCAAGACGTTTTGCTACCTAGTACACGAGGCACAGCATGACAGACTGTGCTCATCTCGATCACTACAGTAAAAATCAGTGAAAGACTTGGTTGGCTGGGCAGGACACATAGTTCAACCAAGTATCTTTGTGGCAAGTGCTATGCTGAAAGTGAATGACAGTTTTTTTGATTGCTGATGCAGGACGTCATTCAACTGTCATTGTGAAGACTACAACATCAAACCTCAGTTGGTCATTTCCTGTTTGCTGGTGCAGGACACGTGACTCAACTAATAAAGCTTATGGCAAGCATTATACTGAAAAGCAATGAAGGATTTTTTTGGCTGGTGTTGGGTATGTGTCTCAACCAACATCTTTGTAGTGAGTACTACATCAGGTTAGTAAATCAACAGATGTAGGACATGTGACTCAACCAAAATTGTCTGTGGTGAGTGTTACACTACAAATCAATGAAGGATTGTTTCTTATCTGGTGCAGAGCACTCAACTCAACTGATCCTTGTGATGAGTGCTATTCTGAAAGTGAATGACACACATTTTGCACATGTTTAGACCATTTACTGAGCAGAAGGGGAAAAAAGGTGGAGGTGTATCAGTGTACATTCTGAACAGGCTCACATCAAGGCTGGTAAAGCAGCCTGAGGCACTAGAGCTTCGTCATGCCCAAATGACCATCAAAAAGGTCCTTCACCATATATTAGCTAGCTACAGAATTCCCTCTATGTCAAAAGAAGGCCATATTGTCTATCTACAGGAACTAGAGTCACTTGATATTAAACGCAATACCATTTTCCTAGGTGACCTAAACTATCCATCTATAGACTGAGAAACCTACATCACCATTAGTACACAAGCATTAGGGGGGATAACATCTTGGAGCTTGGATGGCACAGTGGTGCAGCAATAGCATTGACACCTGACAGCAAAAGGTTCTCTGGTTTGATTCTCAGCTGGAGTGCCTTCTATGTGAACCAATCACAATAACAGTAGATTGCCAAGCACCTAGTATTACTGCTGTACAGATTAAAACAGTACTGTCCAAGACCAAGAATACAGCTTCTATGGGACCTGACAATATCCCTGGCTGTATTCTACATGAACTACAAAGTGAACTGGCACCTTACCTGTGTGCCATGTTCAATCACAGCCTCACATCAGGCTTTGTCCCCAACGAATGGTGCACTGCTACAGTCATCCTTCTCACCATTAAACTCCAACTTAATAAATCTAAATCTATTTATATAATCTGCACCTATATCCCTCCAGGAAATAATATTAACACTCTCGAAAAGATTCTCAGTAGCCTTTCCACCCTACTACCTCAAGAAACTATTGTACTAGGTGATTTTAACATTGACTGGACTACCTGTAACTCTCCTAATCCTAACTCCCACATAAATCTTTATGGCTTCACTCATATAATAAACACCCCCAGAAGAATCCACAAACCTAATAATAAAGAAGCTACTCTTGACTGGATACTTATAAATAGTCATCCTGAAACCTATACTTCAGGAACACTTCCAGATGACCTTAGTGACCATGTTCTTACCTATATAACAAAATATAAGGCTCATACACCTATTAATAACATATTTATAACCTATCGTTCCAAAAAACACTTCAAAGCAGAGAGCTTTCAGAACAAACTAAAGGCCTGTAACTGGTCACCTCTGAAACAACTCTATCTAGATGAAGCAGTTTCTTACTTTAATACCAAGTTCCTACAAATCCTAGATCTCCATGCCCCCCTTCACTCTTCCCGAGTTAGGACTAAAACAGCCCCATGGCTCACAAAACAAACAAAGGACAAAATACTCCTACGGAACAAAATATGGGCAGATGGAGAGCCACTAAGAGCTCTGCTGACCACCTATATTTTAAACAGCTAAGAAATGCTACCAAGAATGACATTATCTTAGACAAGAAAAACTACTATCTCCACCTTCAACAATCACACCCAAATAACCCTAAAAAGTTTCGGTCAGGCATTAATAAAGTTCTCCATCCAGGACATACCAAAACTCCAGCCCCATCTTCAGTTCCCCATAATAACCCTTTGCAAATAGCAGGTGCCTTTAATAATTACTTCACAGAAACTATACAAACTCTTGCAAACACAATATCTCCCATTTCCCCCAGCACTTTACAAAACACAGACAGTTCAGTGCCTCCCTTCCATATACAACCTGTGCCAACATCCTTTATCTGCAAACTCCTTCAAAAACTCAAACCTTGCACCCCTTCTGCCGACCACCTACCAGCAGAATACCTTCAAATAGCTTCCAAAGTCATAGCATATCCCATATCCATCCTTATAAACCAAACAATCATAGAAGGTAGCATCCTATCCATATGGAAAGTCTCCCATATAATCCCCTTACATAAAGGAGGCAAATCCACAGATATCTCCAACTTCCGACCAATTGCATTACTCTCTCCACTAGCCAAAATAATGGAAAAATGTATTCACCATCAATTATTCCAACATCTGCTCCACAATAACTTACTTGCCAACTGTCAGCATGGCTTTAGGCCCTTTCATTGTACAACTACCGCCCTTCTATCTTTTACAGACTGCATTAACAAGAATCGAAATAATAACTCTCTATCTTCTGCACTATTCATTGACCTATCAAAAGCCTTTGATATGGTTAACCATGACTTACTAATCAATGTCCTAAAAGCCCAATCTCTTGACCCACAAGCAATACTCTGGTTTACATCCTATCTAAAAAATAGACAACAAGCAGTGCTCTGGGACAATCTCTCCCACACCCCTCACTGTAAACATCGGAGTCCTTCAAGGCTCTATCCTTGGCCCTCTTCTATTTTCCATCTTTATTAATGATCTAAATACTGCTGTTCCTCAAGCCACATGCATACAATACGCTGATGATTCTACCTTAATCCGTACTGCTAAGTCATCTATCTCTCTTCAGACCCTTACTCAAGCAGTTTTTAACACCGTTGAAAATTGGTTCACCCATCACTACCTCCTCCTTAACCCTAAAAAAACAAAATTATTACTTTTTGCCCCCACTCAAAAGTCACCAGAGCACCACTTCACAATTATCTCTAACAATGGAACTACTATTTCCCCTGACACTACTACTCGTCTACTGGGTATAACCTTAGATAATAACCTCAGCTTCGATGAACATATCAACAATACTATACAGACTGTCAATAAAAACTAGGCTCCTGTATAGAATCAAACCCTTCCTCACACCACTAGCTAAAACCTCCATTGCCCAAACTCACTAACTTCTATTCTATGCTTCGCCATATACATCAATCTATCAAAACACAATCTAAGCAGAAACTAGCTATAATAACATAGCTAGATTTGTCACTGCCACCCCTTTCAGAATCCACCACTGTCACAACCTTAAACAACTTGGATGGTCAGAACTACAAAACCATCTACTGTATAAGCAACTGCTTATCTCACATAATATTCTTCATCACCCAAACAATACCCCAATCCTCTCTAACCTGATCTCCCCATATAGAAATCTTGCAACACTTCGCTCAGCAAATAAGCTATTAATCTCCAATATTAAATCAAACAATAAATCTGGGGACTCACTTTTTACTAACATTGTGGGCAAAATCTGGAACAATCTTTCTAGTACACTCACATCTCTCTCATCCACACCACTCTTCAAGAAACATCTCAAAGAGCATCTGAAATTTCATTGGCTTTGTCCATATTCTAAACCAGACTAAACCCTACTTTTTCCCCCTTAATGCTCTTTTTTTCTATACCCCTTCCTTCCAGCCTTTGTCCTCTCTACAGCTTTAATCAATAGAATCTAACCTTATTCTAGCCCTTGTGATTCTTGCCTTCTTCTGCTCTCTCTCTTTCTCTTTCTCAGACCTACTAATCATTATTTTCAGAATACTGCATGTCCTTGTACTCAATTGTATTTTAAACCTTGCAAGCTATTATTCACAGAAACAATTTTTGATTCTCTTAAATCTTTTTTTAATTTCTTTGTATTTGAATTTAGTCATTTTTTAACTATTGTAATCTTTTTTGTAATTTACTAATGCTTGGAGCTTATCTCCCTGGGCCTCTACTGAAAATGGACATGTATCCAGCTAGACTAGCCCAGCCAACAAATGTAAAATAAATAATAAATAAGTAAATAAATAAATAAATAAATAAATAAATAAATAAAGGAGAAGTGACTACAGACCCTGGGAACTATTGCCCCATTAGCCTGATGAGTCTGATATGCAAAGTTATGAAACGCATCATCATGGACCTAATAAACAAGGATATAGGGAATCTCCAGACTCTGGATCCCATACAGCTTGGTTTTGTGAAGGCTAGATCATTCCTGCTCAACTTGGTCAACTTCTTTGAGTCAGTCACCAGAGCTGTGGATGAAGGCAAGGTGGTTCATACAGTCTACCTCAATCTGGCCAAGGCCTTTGATACCATTCCCCATTCAGGAATCATAGAAAAACTCACTAAGCTAGGCATCAACCCCTATATCACTAGGTGGGTTGCAAACTGGGTCACAGATAGAACCCACAGTGTGAAGGTAGTTAACTCCAAGTCAGACTGCTGACTAGTCATAAGTGGAGACGCACAGGGTTCGGACCTGGATCCTCTCCTGTTTGGTATTTACTTCTCTGAAGTCCAGGCCAACAAAAAGAGACTTTGGCTGACACATTTTGCAGATGTTTGCAAGTTGGGAACTATTATTAACTCCCCAAGTGATGTTGGCATCCTACAGAATGGCCTCATTGAGAAAAACAACTGGTGTGAGAACCATGGCCTTAAGCTCAATGCCAAAAAATGTGTTGTCATCCCCTTTGGGAACAACCCGGTTCCCATGAATTACCACATCAATGGTAGACCAGTGAACACAGAAGGCATTATAAGAGATCTGAAAAGACAGGTTGACAGCAACCTCTCTTTTGATCATCACATTGCCACTGTGGTCAGAAAGTCCTTGTATGTGGCACATCTCATTACTAAGGGTTTTGCATCCAGGAAGAAAGGAGGTCATTCTCTCCCTCTACTCTTCCCTCATTAGGCCAATCATCAAGTACAATGCCCCATTTGGCATGTACCTCACTAGACACCTGCAACAATTAGTGAGGCCACAAAAGTACCTCACAAAGAGGATCCTAGGCCTTAAACACTTGTCCTATATGGACAGACCTAAAAAAAATCCAACTATTCTCTGTCTCATATCACCTACTTAGAGACGATCTCTGCTTGACTTACAAAGCCATGCTTACCCAGTTCTGTTAGAAATGCTGCATCTAAAGAAATCCCAATCCTTCCGCACCACACGCTCCAGCGACCTCAACCTCATTACCACAATCAACAGAATGTACTGGAGGGACAGGTTCATAACCCAGAGACTGGCCACGCTATGGAATAGACTTCCCATACATGTCAAGCAGAGCACCTCGCTGACCCTCTTCAATAGAAATCTTGATGAGTGGATGGGAAATAGAAAATTCACCCCAGGGTTAACTCCAGTGGCTCTACTCCACAGAGGCACTGGGAACTAAGGTCGGGTGGCACCATGCCAGGGTAATCCTATGGCTAGCCTTGTAAAGGCACCAGAGCCATTAGCCTAGTACCCACCTGTGAACATATGAACGTATGAACATATGAGTGAGCATTTCCTCCTTGCATTCATGTGGGTTTCCTCCCACATTTCAAAGACATGTGTTTGGAGAGCTTATGCCCAGGCCTCTGCTGAAAATTGGCTTTGTTCCAAGTCAGACTTTCCCAGTAAACAAATAAAAAATAAATAAATAAATATGGGATCAGCTTATACCATCTTTCATGTATTTTCATTACTTGTTAGGTCTGACCATAAAGCAGTCTCCTTCGAAATAAAACTGAAACCAAAGATCCTTTCCACCCAAAGTACCTTTAGAAATTTCAAGACAAACTACATATTCTTAAGTGATACATTAGCAAGTGTCAAATCCCCACTAAACCTAGTTAGCTCCACTGAGTATACAGAAAAGTTCACCACCTCATTATAGCAGCATGTAACAGCTGCATAGATGCAGTGGTACTCCATATAAACAAGTGCAGGGCAAACCCCAGAAACAAACCCACATGGTGGAACCATAATATCAACAGGCTTTGTAATAAAAGGATAAGAAATTTGAACAAAAGCCAAAAAGGGTAATTCCCAGAATGTTAGCGCCCTTGTTACTGAAATAAACAAATCAGCTTAATAATATCGCCAAAACCAAGGTTGAGGCTAAAATAGGTTCCCAGTCCAAAGACAATTGCAAGGCATTTTTTGTTATGTTTGTAATCTCAAAAGCATAATGTAGCAATGTGCTGAGCTGATTGTGAATGAAGTTACCTACACTGAGGCTGAAGATATCACTAACCTATTGTCTGATAAATTTAGCTGTAATTATACCCCCTCACCCCTCCATCTGTTCCTCAAGATATAACTGAAACTGGCTCGCCTCCAGCTATTACACAAAATCTAAAAATACTGCATCAGTGGGTCCTCACAATATACCTCAATGCATCTTAAATAGCATGAATCACGATTCAGCCACACCCCTAACAGCAATGTTCAAACTCAGCCTCCATACAGGTTTTGTACCAAGTGAGTGGAGAACAGCTACAGTCATTCCCCTGTATAATGGATGCCCTTCCACAGACCCAGGAAATTACAGACCCATAAGTCTAACCAACCTCATATGCAAAGCCATGGAAAAACTTTTCATAGAATTAATCAATCAGAACAGGGAGCCTCCGAACGCTAGACCCATCTCAGTCTGGATTCATCAAGGCCAAGTCATGCTTACTCAATGTAGCTGATTTTTTTGAAAAGGTCACCAAAACAATGGATGAAGGTGAAATGGTGCACCCTGCGTACCTCAGTCTGGTCAAACCTTTTGACACAGTGCACAACTCAGGCATAGCAGGAAAGCTAAATAAACTGGGAATAAATTCCTGTGTCACCTGCTGTATTGCCAACTGACTCACAGATAGGATGCAAATAATGAAAACAGGGGAAGTTAGCTGTATAATGAGTCATTCACCAGTGAAGCCCCCCAGGGTCCTGTGCTGCCACTGCTTATTTATAGCATCTACTTTCCTGAAGTAAAAGCCAAAATACCAAAAGGCTGTGGCTCACTCAGTTTGCAGATGACTGCAAGCTAGGAGCCGTTACTGAATCTTCAAATTACTTTAGCCATCCTGCAGGAAGGTTTGCCTAAAATAAATAACTATTGTCAAAACCATGGTCTGAAACTAAATGCCAAAAAATGCATTATTGTATCCTTTGGGAAGTCATCTACTTCAGGGAACTACTGAGAGATGACGCAGTTGTTCAGGATTTGGGAACTTACGTGGACAGTGACGTAACATTTGACTAACATGAGTCTATTGTTGTAAGAAAGTCCTTCTATACTGCACAGCTTGTAAACAAAGGGATTGTGTCTAGATCTAGGGGTGTCATTGTCCCCCTTTACTCAGCCCTCATTACACCAGTCACTGAATATAATTCCTCCTTTGGTATGTATCTGTCCAGATACATGCAACAACTGAAATGCCCACAGAGATACCTTACTAAAAGGATACAAAACCTAAACAACATATATTACATGGACTGACCCAAAGCCCTGTCACTATACGTGGTATCCTGTAGACTGCTAAGAGGTGACCTGTGTCTGGCATAAAAGGCATCTTCTAACCCATTACTGATGGATTTGCAAGTCAAATGCATCAGAAATACTCAGTGTAAGAAACTAAACCTCTTCTGCAACACTGGCAGAATGGTTTGGAGGGAAGGGTATATTTCTCAGAGGATACCGCTGCTTTGGAACAGGGTCTCCAGTCACATAAAACAAAGTCCAACCTCATCCATTTTCAAGTGCAACTTAGATCTATGGTTGCAAAATAGAAAATTTACACCAGAACTGCCCCAGGTATTACTAGTGGACAGATGCAGATCCTAAATGCTTTATCCCATGTATCGATCCCCTCAAATGGTATGATCCCAGTTATTCTCATTTGGGGCAATATATAATTATTGACCATGGGATGGATAAGGCCAGTCTATAACCAAATGGGCTGCATTATTTTGATCACAAAAAGGGAAATTGGCTAGGCTTAAAATGGCCTGCAAGGGCAACTAATCTAGTATATACCTATAAGGATTTTTTGCTGGCTGGTACAGGGCACATGATGCAGTCACATTTTCATTGTTCTACAACAGTATAGTGGATGTATGATGACAAGAGACCACAGAGTGTGGTAGTGACTTAGCCTCTGGAATGGGGTGGCTGTGGTACTAAATTAAGCATTCTGCACAGAGATGCATCTTTGATTCTATGCATTGATACTGTGTTTCTGCTTGTATCCATTTCATGCATAGTTGCAGCACCGTCATTCTCGGCTCACATCTGGTTGTGCACACCCAAATCTGTTGCTTGGTTTGTAGTTATACATGTGCTGCCACGGTGCTGATAAGCAGACTGGGGACAGCTCTTATGGGTCTCATGACAACTGATAAACTACCTTAGAAGTACTTTTTGAAATGTTGTCTGTAGTGCGGGTGTCACTAGTCCAATACATGACACAAGTGCATGGTGTTGTAATAAATAGACAAGGCTCAGAATTTAGCAAAGCAGAAAGTTTATTTATGCATGTCTGTGGGAGACCAAGAAATGTAACTTGTATATACCTAGATAAGGTGAAAGCATCAGTATTAATAAGGAAACGTGTACCCTGTAAACAGACTAATATCATGAGGCTATGACTCATTAACCAGTAGAGAAAATGAAATATTTTTACAGTTTGTGTAACAGCACATGATCTTTCATTCTTACCATGTCCTGGACGATGTTCAATGGTAAATTTCTTCTTTGCACAGATGAGCACATTATTAACAAAAAATGTTATGTCAGAAGAAATTAAGCTTGTTTCAGTCACATGCTACAGACTCCATCTTAAATAAAGATGGATTCTCCCTCTAACTTGATTTTGTACATTTTCTTATGTCAATGGTTTACAGTCTCATGAAGCAAAAGGAAAGTACTGACAAAATTAATATGGTATTGGAACCAAAACGTAATGTCCAGCACTATCCTTCCTTTCATGCTAATGGATACTGTACTAAAAGCTGGCTTGTTACATCAGTACGATTCATGTTCATATTATGCTTCCACACAACTGCTTGTCACGGAATGCTGAGTATGTGCAGTCAACACAGCAGCAACATAATGGCTGTTCTGTGTGAGGTGGGGTCCAGACTGGTTGACAATACAAAGAATGGCTTCTAATCCTTCCAACCTTTAGAAAGTGAGGGACTACACTGTAGCTAGGTATGTTTTTCATGCTTATACCTTCATACCCCATTTTGTTTAGGTCACTTGACCACCTAGAACAGCTTTTTCATGCTGTGATGCAAAAGTTTCCTTCCTTTGGATGACACGTTAAACCAAGATCACATCTTATTAAGTTGTTGGTAGATCAGAGAATGTAAAAGATCCCACAGTATTTATAAACATAGAGGGCAGGATTCACGAAGGCTTGCACGGAGTGTAAGAGACGTGTAAGACTCCATGCAAGCCTTGTGATCCAGGAACAGCCCGAAACTCCGTGTAAGAGACCAGCTAAAATGTCTCTTACACGGACTGGGCGTGGATATGCTAAATACCTCACTTGCAGCCGAAAGGCATGCAAATGAGGTAGAGTAGCGATCCACGAAGCAGAAAGCAGCCCGTGTAAGAGCCGTTTTAGCTGCAGAAATGTACTCAGTTGACAACTGAGTAAGTTTCTGCAAAAATCACAAAGGAGCCATGCCAGCTCCAAATAAAGGGTGCATATGTGTCAGGCAGCATGCCAATGGCCAAATATGTGGCCACTGGCAAGGTACCTCGATGCAAATATGAAAAATATATATTTTTTTTTGGCGATCGCCGATGTTTAAATGCAACGCAGCCCCGCGCAAACGGGTTGCGCTGTATAACACATAAAAATGAAGGTTATAAACCCACAAATGTGGGTTTTATGCAATACATGGATTTAGAATACAGGGACCAGCAGGCCAAAAACAACATGGCCACCGTTTAGTGGTTGCTAAGGGGGGAAGCTGAGTTTAAGAGATGTAACTAAGCATTAGTAGGCAATCTGATGTAAATGAGTGTTAGGATACTGAATTCCACTGTCACATAGCAAATGAGCACATTCTGAGTAGTGTAAGAGATACATAAGGGGGAGGAATAGAGTAGGAGATAGGTGACATCACAGGGGGGAACAGTAGAAAGAAATGCAGTTCATTGGAGGTCAGTGTTACATGACAGATGTCAGACACATATCATGGAAAGAGGAGTGCCACAAGATAAGCATGGGAAAGTCAGGAAATGGAAGGTGTACACTGTTACTTATACACAGATCAGGGAAAGAGGAGTGCCACAAGATAAGCATGGGAAAGTCAAGAAATGGAAGGTGTACACTGTTACTTATACACAGATCAGGGAAAGAGGAGTGCCGCAAGATAAGCATGGGAAAGTCAAGAAATGGAAGGTGTACATTGTTACTTATACACAGATCAGGGAAAGAGGAGTGCTGCAAGATAAGCATGGGAAAGTCAAGAAATGGAAGGTGTACACTGTTACTTATACACAGATCAGGGAAAGAGTGCATAAGATAAGCATGGGAAAGTCAGGAAATGGAAGGTGTACACTGTTACTTATACACAGATCAGGGAAAGAGGAGTGCATAAAGATAAGCATGGGAAAGTCAGGAAATGGAAGGTGTACACTGTTACTTATACACAGATCAGGGAAAGAGGAGTGCTGCAAGATAAGCATGGGAAAGTCAAGAAATGGAAGGTGTACACTGTTACTTATACACAGATCAGGGAAAGAGGAGTGCTTTAAGATAAGCATGGGAAAGTCAAGAAATGGAAGGTGTACACTGTTACTTATACACAGATCAGGGAAAGAGGAGTGCCGCAAGATAAGCATGGGAAAGTCAAGAAATGGAAGGTGTACACTGCTACTTATACACAGATCAGGGAAAGAGGAGTGCCGCAAGATAAGCATGGGAAAGTCAAGAAATGGAAGGTGTACACTGTTACTTATACACGGATCAGGGAAAGAGGAGTGCCGCAAGATAAGCATGGGAAAGTCAAGAAATGGAAGGTGTACACTGTTACTTGCACCAAAGTTTCTTGTTGGGCGTGCATGCACACGTGTGCACACCATGAGGCGCGGGTAGGACAGCGTGCATGCGTGTAGGGCAGACTGAGCATGTGGGAGCCTGCTGGCAGACTTGTAAGGCTGTTTGCGCTAGTGTGCGTGCGTGTAGGACAGACTGAGCATGTGAGAGCCTGTTGGCAGACTTGTAAGGCTGTTTGCGCTAGTGTGCGCGCAAGTAGGGCAGACTGAGCATGTGGGAGCCTGTTGGCAGACTTGTAAGGCTGTTTGCGCTGGTGTGCGCGCGTTTTAACCCGAATAAGCAGATTCTGAACCATGTAAGCATGTGTGCGCGCATGTAAGCCACTGTGAGCATATTTCTGCTGGTATGCACGTTGCTCCCCCCTGAGGAAACAGAAAGGACAAAGGAAGCAACAGAATTAGTAGGAAGCTAGCAGGGAATACTGCTGGAGCTAGCAGGTGAAAACAATTATAAGCAGGCAACTACACAGGCAAAATAGTAGCTCAGCCAAGCACTTAAAACACTGCAAAAAGCAGTGCAGGATGTTTCTCTCAAAAGACACTGCAAGACAGGAGTAAGCTATTAGAAGTGAAAACTGAAAAAGCTGAACTCAGAGCAGAAATGCTAGGGGCTGCCATAGCTGTCATATTGAGACATAGGCAACTTGCTGAGGGTGGTGACAATGCAGATGGTGCCAGACAACCCACAGAGAGGAGACGGTGAAGAGTGTACAGGCCCAGGGTCACCTACCATGGGTTACATGAGCTGGAGATAGTAGAGCACTATAGAGTGGACAGAGACCTCCTGCATCAAATTGTCGAGCTGTGTAGGCCACACACCTCACACACAGAATCAACAGAGGGGAACCCATCCCAGTGGAAACCAAGGTATGTGTTGGCCTAAGAATACTAGCAACAGGTACCTTCCAGAGACCAACTGGTGATATGATGGGGATATCACACGCATCAGCCTCCAGGGTACTGCACCAGTTCCTGGATGCCATGTCAGCACATGTCAGTAATCATGTATATTTCCCCAATGCTCGTGAGGTATTGGCCAGCAATATGCGTCTCTTCCAGCAAATAGCGGAATACCCTGAGGTAGTGGGTGCAATAGACTGCACGCACATACGCATCAAAGCACCAGCGGGTGAGTGGGGTAGGGCCTACATTAACCGCAAGGGCTTCCCCTCCATCAACTGCCAGGTCATGTCTGATGCCCAGGGCATAATAATGAATGTGTGTGCTGGCTGCCCTGGGAGCTACCATGATTCCCATATCTGGCATTTGACGCAGCTGTACCAGACATTTGCCAATGGGGACATCCCACACGGACACCTAGTGGGGGATGCAGGTTATGCACTGGAGCCGTGGCTGATGACACCCATCAGAAACGCACACACACCTGAACAGGAATGCCATAATGAGGCACATGCACAAACACGTAAAGTAATAGAGCGTGTGTTTGGGCTGCTCAAGTCACGGTTCCGGTGTCTGGACACATCTGGCGGAGCCTTGCAGTACTCACCAACTACATGTACCCAAATTGTCATGGTATGTGCTATGCTACATTATATGATCTTGTGAAAACAGCTGCAGCAGGACCAGCATAGGGCCGGGCCAAACAGCCCCCCACCATTGCCAAGGCCATCACAGGCAGAGCGTGACTCAGAGGAGGAACAACCTGAGCTTGCCCCAGTAGGCAGAAGGAGGCGTGCCCAGTATGCCCTGGCCTTGGCAAAGAGGCAACACATAGCACATACACTGGCTCAGTAGGAACCCTGGGAATGATATCCCTCTCTGACTCACTCATATAATAACATGGATGCCTAAAATGGCATAACCTGCTCTCAAACATGTGCAAGGAGTGTAATATGTGCATCCGACAGAGGCAGCCCTGCAGCACCACCTGACACATGAATGCCATGTGTTAAGTAATGTAACACCATGTAGTATATGCACACTTGAGGACCCTGACTAACATCCTACCCTCACCAAGCATGATGCCACAATATGATAATGGGATGATCTATTGCAATAATTGGCTGAAGTAATGCAGTTAGTCAAAGGGGAGCCAATGTGTGCCAGCCTGGGATGACATGCTGAGCATGACATGATGCTCCACCTGCTAGGGATGGTGTGCACCTATCAGTCCAGGCTTCATGGATACTGGCAATGGCTGTCATTACCCACAGCATGCCCTGAATAGGTAAGGCTCAAAACACAAACCCACCTCCATAGGTACCACAAGGGATAAGAACCCAGATGTAATGCTACCCAATGCCAGAAGTCTAAACAGCAAGATGCGTGCAGTGTAAATGCACCCAGTATGGAGAATGTTGTTATCTGTCCTGTAACAGAAAACTGTGTCAAAGCTCACAACAACACCCTAACACTACCAGGTTACACCTCATACTGTGCTGTACAGTCTCAAAACATGGAGCAAGCTACAAAAGGAGGGTGACTAGCAATAATTGTCAAGGATAACCACACCCCCATGTTGGAACCACAACAAGAAGCAGCATGGACTAGCCATGGTCAAGTAACAGTGGCTAAAACTGCTTCCCAGTTTATAGCCTGCTACAGACTACCGTGCTAACACGAGGAACTGCACCTGGCCTATGTTGGAATACATGAATATATCAAGCCCCCCAAACCACATTATATTGGTTGACTGACAATACCCAGACATAGACTGGGAGCATTATACTAGCTCCAACACTGTAGGAGAAAAGTTCCTAGAATCCATAAACCAAAATGCCCAGGAACAACGTACCACTCCCACAAGAGGGGTAAGCATACTGGATGTGATAATCAGCGACATGGGTACTGGATGGCAAGATGAGAAGTGTATCCCTCACTGGTAAGACCAGATCATAGAGTAATCACACTGGATATACACATCCTGACCACAGTCCCTGTCCAAAAAACCACAGTGAAAAACATGTGTAAAGCATAAGTTGCACCCCTCCAAACTGATGTGGAATCCATTAAAGGCCCTGTGCAGGTGCAAAATATGGGCCACACCGCAGAACCTGTTATACAGGTATTCCATGAACACAGCCAGGAATGATTGGATTATGCAATCACAAATAACAACAAGACACAATTCCATACACACAGGCATCTGGCATGCTGGACCCCAGCCATTACCAAACCATGCAAGAGAATGAGGAAGCTACTACATGATATGGCAAACATAAAAAGGGAAGTAATCACTGATCAGTAGTATGGCAATAAAATATGTCCACACATACAATCCACTAAGGCCAGCTACAACAAGTAGAATCTGTGAATCCTGAGGCAATGTTACACCTGCCCCAAGTACACAGACAACCCTCAGCTCCCCCCAAGAAATACAAATATATGTGAGAGATGCAACCATTTATCCAAACCGGAGGCTGAGCTCCCTCAACTCAGTACTGTCAAAACTAGTCAGGAGGAGAAGGTAACCCCACACACCACAAACCCAGTCCCACATAGACCTATCACAACTGCAAATCAAACACATAAACACAGAAAAACATTCCTGGAGGCCCTAATTACAAACACACCACACCAACAGAGGCCTCCAAAGCAGACCCCCAAGCAACCACAACCTCCAAACATAGCACATGCAACACATAGTACACAAAGCTGGTGTGCCAAATAGTCACAGGCCAGAAGGAGAAACAACATGCCTGATACAGTTGTAATAGGTGACTTTATAGGCAGACACACTGATGTCCCACTCATCAGACTGAACAAGGGAAATGGTACAGTAAGCTGCCTGTAGGCTGCTACAATACGCCACATAACACAAGTATGCAGGTCACCCCATAGCAAGTAGAAATATGATGCAGTCATTGTCCATGCTGGTGTGAATGACCTGAGATGTACCTCCCTGGACTACATGAAAAGAGACATGGATGAGCTCTCTGAGTATGTACTCCAGGCCGGTATGACACTGGCCATTTGCAGCATCCTACCCTCACCAAGAATGATGCCACAGTACAAACACAGAATGATCAGCTTTAACAGGTGGCACAATTACTGCTGTCATTCCAAGAGGATCTAATGTCTGTCTGCTTGGGATGTTATGCATGACAAGCCATGCTGCTGCTCCAGGGATGTCTTGCACCTGTTACCCCTGGGTGTCTGGATATTGGATAAGGCTTTTGCCACCTCCATAGATCCATACGTAGGCAAGGCTGAAAAGACTAACCCACCACCCTAGAAAACATAAGTGGTAAGAAACATAAGGGTCATGCTGACCAATGCCAGACGTGTAAACCGCAATATGTATGCTCCTGAGGCCCTCCCCAGTATGGAGAACATCGATGTCTGTGCAGTGACAGAAACCTGCTGCAAGCTTACTGACAGCACACCAGCACTACCAGGTTATACCTCATATCATGCGTTATGGCCCAAAACCTGGACCAAAACATAAAAGGAGGGGGAGTATCCATATTCAGCACAGACACCCATACGTTCAGGTAACTGACAATGCATGAAGCATTGGAGACCACCCATGTGCACCTAACCATAGGCAAAACTGCTGTACAGTCTGTAGCATGCTACAGACCACACTCTCACACACAGGAACCCCACCCAGACGTCCTGAAGACACTGGACAGTATAAATGTCCCACCAAATACCAAACAAGGTACTCACAAATTACCACATAGGTGGTAAACCATTATGTATGGAAGGAGTAATCAGGGAGCTAGGGACACAAGTGGACAGTAACCTGTTATGTGACACTCACATTGCCAATGTGGCTAGGAAGACTGTCTATATTGGACACCGTATCATGGAAGGATTCACATCTACGTCAGCAGAGGTCACTGTGCCCCTGTACTGTTCTCTTATCAGACCCATAATCTAGTACAATGCCTCATTTGGGATGTACCTTACCTGATACCTGCAGCAGTTAGAAACACCTCAAAGGTACCTCACCAAGAGGATAAAGGGTCTCAAATATATGTCATATGCTGCCTGGCTGTAGACACCCCAGCTGAATGCAGTCACATACTGCCTACACAGAGGCACTGTTGTACAAGGCCATGTCCAACACAGGAGTAATAGACATGATCCACCCCAGAAAAATCAAAGCCATTGGAGCTGTGAGAGTGACAGATGTCAACCTCAACACATAATGAAATAGGATGTGCTGGAGGGACAGATACATAACCCAGAGGCTCCCCACACCCTGGAACAGAAGACCACTCCATGTTAGGCAGAGCCCCTCACTGACACTCTTCAACAGGAATATTGCCAAGTGGATGGATGATCGTAGATGTACACTGGGGGTTTTCACTGTGTCACGTCCAGACAGAGGCACAGTAAAGTAAATCATAAATGGCCATAATATTCACATAGCAAGGGGCGGCGAAAGACACACACACTCTGGCTAGGCTTACAAATGCCCTAGGGTGGATAGCCTAGTATGAACCTATGAACCTATGAAGATACAAATTGTACAGGACACTGAGGAAAATCCCAAGGCTTACTCAACTGATGTTAGGAACCGTGGTGGGAATTCACAGATATGTTCTGAATCACACAAATATTACAAACAACATACCAAACACACGCACATATTGCCAACATACAACCTGACAGGTGCAGTGCAACCCCCCCCCCCCAGAATGCAAAATATCTATGCCAGCAGACTGCTGGCCCCCTGACATTGCAGATGCTGAGGTAACAGCCAGCATCTACAAAGCAAAACACACAGCAGCAATGGTATGAGATGGTGTCCTCGGCTGAGTCCAACATGGACTCCAAGAAGAATGGAATGCCAAATCACACTACTGCTAAATGTCAGCCTTACCACAGGATATGTACCCAAAGAGCAGTGTACAACAACAGTGGCCCTTCTCAACAAAGGTGTTGCCTGAATGGATACTGCAAACTACCACACCAGAATCCTGACAAGCTTGGTCTGCACAGCTATGGAAAGGATCAGCATGTACCGCAGACATAAGGATATTGGGGACCTACTGACACTGGACCCTACCCAGTGTGGCTTTCTTAAGTGCAGATCCTGCCCCTAAACATGTCTGACTCAATTGAAACAGTCATTAAGGTCATTGATGAGGGCAATGTGGTCCACACAGCGTAGCTGGACCTTGCAAATGCTTCCATACAATACCCTACATGTTCATTATAGATATGCTCACCAGCTTAAATATAAACCCCTATGTCAGTAGAGGGGTTGCAAACCAGACCAAGGACAGAACTGACATGGTCAGACATGCTGCAGCCATGTCAGACTACAAACCAGATATAAGTGGCATCCCACAAGGCTTGGTCCTGGGACCTCCCTCGTTTGGTATATATGTCCCATAGGTACAGGCCAACATGGAAGGACTGTGTCTGAACACGTATGCAGAGGACTACAAACTGCCCACCATATCTGACCCTCCAGCTGACACAAGCATCCCACAAAAGGGCCACATAGAAACAGACAACTGGTGCCATAGCCATGTCAGCAAGCTAATTGCAGAAAAGTGTATAGTCAACCCCCATGGATATACAGTAAGTGTCCACCAATTACCACATAGATGTTAACCCATTACGTACCTAACATGTAATGAGAGACCTGGGGACACAAGGTAATAGATATCCTGCATTGGACAAACATGTGGCTGTAGTGTTCACAGAAACATACCATATACCCACCTAATCATGAAGGTTGTCAGATCTAGATAAGGGGAGGTCATTGTGGCTCTGCAGTCATCCTTCATCAGCATTGCAATTGACTACAATAGCCCCTGTGGGATGTACCTCAGCAGACACCTCCATCAACTGTAAAGTCCCCAACAGTACCTCACCAGGAGTATCAAAGAGCTTGAAAAGATGTGATGTGTTGCCTAATTAAACAAACTGCAACTCCACACACTGCCATACTGCCCACCCAGAGGCAAGCTGTGCCTGATGTATAAAGCCATGTCCAAGCTGGAATCAATGAACATGCTGCACCTTGTACAATCTGAATGGCAGTGAGCTATGCACATGAGAGACCTGAACCCCAGCACTGACATACATAGGACAAGCTGTACTGCATGATCCATAACACAGAAGCCACCCCCACTCATGAGTAAACTCCCAGTACAGGTTATCCATAGAGTCACTCATCGATTCACCGCAAGAGGAATCGTGATGAGTGGATGGGAGATGGTAGGTTTACCCTGGGTATCACTGTTATGTCACAGGTAGATGGAAGCACAGTATACTAACCATGACTTATGTTATGGCAAACTCCACTTACAATGTGTGTCGAAGGACAAACACACTCTCCGACTAGCATTAGAAATGGCCTAGGGCACATCGCTACTGTTTGCCAATGTACACCTATGTTGTGGAATACACTACCAATGTTGGACAAGCCTGGTATAAGTAGTTCATATCTGAACATAATGCAACATGGTCAGATGTGCACAGCTGGCCCCTAACCAGGCTGTTGTGCTCACTATGGAAATGTAAAGCTGTGATAGGACTAAAGCCCAGTATACTGTCCACCACAGTGAAAGTACTGAACCAGTACACTATATGGTACTACAGTGTTAGGTCAGTATGAAAGGATGTTGACAACTGTATGCAAAGTATCCCATGCAAACCCTGCAGGCACAGTATAATCCCTGCTGTGTTCACACACAAAGCAGTTGGACAGTAACCACACAACATGACACACAACACACAACCATAAACGGGAGATATTGTTGAAGTTCATACACATCCACAAATGTGGTGGGCTGCAGAGTTCAACATATGGAAAGCACACACTGGGCATGCTCCTACACTTTGATAAATGAGACATACATGCCATGGGAAGGCTGAACTGGGCATGCTCACACAATTAGGCCAAATCACAGTTTAGCAGTTGGCCACACATATCTAGTATGTGTACGTGTTATTCCAGGAACCAACCACATTACATCAATCTGCCCAGTGCACACAGTTAAATGACTACAGAGACATACGTGATATAGTGGATCCCTCCCATATGCAAGCATCTTCCACAGATACACACATTGTTCATACAAACAGGGAATGCTATGGCAATAAAGACCTGCAAACAGTCTATCAGCAACAAATAATGTGCATCTGACAATTAAAAATATGGGTGTAGAGGTCAACACTAGGCTGTTTGCCCTAGGGAATGACAGCTTAGCCAGAGTGTGCTTGGCGTCTGCCTCCCCAGTACAGTAGGCTACTGTGCCACTGTAAAGTAGGTCAAATAAGGCATTGTGTGAGGCTAGTGTGCTGTGCCTCTGTCAAGCAGGGACACAGTGGAGATCCCAGGGTTTGAATGTGCTAAGCCACATCCATGTTGTTGGTGTGTGCTGGAAGAGGGTTGCTGAGGACCTCTAACAGTAAGTGGGTGTCAATAACAGATTGAGGGGAGCCTTATCTGCATTGTCTGGACAATGTGACTGTCAACACTTTGTCGTGATGATTATGTGGGATTGAAGTGTCATGCTGGTACTGTTCAGAGATGTCCTCCCTCTGTGGGCTACTGCTCTGCAATGTGTTAGCTCACTCTGTCTGTTGGACAGCTCATATATGGCTGGTGTACACCTGACAGGTGTGAGCAGTCATGGGTATATTTGGGATAGCATGACCAATGCAAACCTTCCACATGCTCATAGAATGCAATTGTCAAGGATTATGCAGAGTAGTCAGTATACTCCCCCAGCATGGGTCCTGTGAAGTCTTCCACCCCAGTCTTCACAAGTGTAAAGTCTGCTTGTGATAAATACAGTTTGTTTGCAGTGACAACCTTGCCTGGGGGTGGGGATGGGATATGGATGTCCAGGGAAAGGTGGGTATGGTCAGATATCAACAATGGTGGTCTACCTCTGGTGTGGAACGGTGAGTACCCATGTTGCAGATGGTCAGGTGCAATATGTATTCCCCCATGTGGCTGTGGTGAGTGGTTCTGCCATAGCACATGGACTCACAAATTGTAGTGGCTGTAGGGTAATGTTGTAGAGGCCTGAGTAGTTCCCACACACAATATGCCTGTACCTGATGTTAACAACTGGAATGGTGTATGTGAACACCTGCATATCCTGGCACTGTTCCCAGGGAAGCAAAGTGTGTGTCCTGGATGTGGGAGGGGTGTTCTGGACTAGTTGTGTTGTGTGTTACAGGTCCTGTGGTCACGAAGCATGGTATAGAACATAACCTGCCAGTGCAATGTGCATATCTGACCCTGAAGTAGGTGGCTGCAAATGCATATATATGCTATCCCCCACCTGACAGGTAGTACTAGATGTACATACCTCTGTAGAAATAATGATGTCAGCACCCTATAAATACTGCAGGTGCAGAACAGATGCCCAGTAATTCGGATAGCGTGCTCTGCTAATGCGTCTCCCTCAAGTGTCATAATATAGTTAGGTAGGGGTTTGAACCCTGCAAATGCTCAGTGTGGGTGGGTGAGCAGGTTTGGTGTGTGTGCAAGTCTGCGTGAGGGAAATGTCCCTTTTGGCAACTGAGAAAACACACTACAGGATGCACATTCCCCTTTCTAAACACTGATGATGTCAGCACCCTATAAGTACAGCAGGGGAAGTGAAACCTCCCAGTAATGCAAATAGCACGCTCTGCTAATGTGTCCGTTTTGAGTGTCATAACATAGGTAGGGATTTGAATCCTGCAAATGCCCAGTGTGTGTGGAGGGGGGGGGGTAGTGTGTGTATAAGTCTGTATAAAAGAAATGTCCCTTTTGGCAACTAGAACACACTACAGGATGCACATTCCCCTTTCTAAACACTGATGATGTCAGCACCCTATAAGTAAAGCAGGAGAAGGGAAACCTCCCAGTAATGCGAATAGCGCACTCTGCTAATGCATCTGTCTCGCGTGTCCTAACATAGTTAGGTAGGGATTTGAATCCTGCAAATGCCCAGTGTGTGAGGATGGGAGTTAGAGTGTGTTTAAGTCTGTGTGAAAGAAATGTCCCTTTTGGCAACTAGGAGAACACACTACAGGATGCACATTCCCCTTTCTAAACACTGATGATGTCAGCACCCTATAAGTACAGCCGGAGAAGGGGAACCTCCCAGTAATTCAAATAGCGCGCTGTGCTAATGCGTCCGTTTCGAGTGTCATAACATAGGTAGGGATTTAAATCCTGCAAATGCTCAGTGTGTGTGGAAGGGGGTTAGTGTGTGTACAAGTCTGTATGAAAGAAATGTCCCTTTTGGCAACTAGAACACACTACAGGATGCACATTCCCCTTTCTAAACACTGATGATGTCAGCACCCTATAAGTAAAGCAGGAGAAGGGAAACCTCCCAGTAATGCGAATAGTGCACTCTGCTACTGCGTCTGTCTCGAGTGTCATAACATAGTTAGGTAGGGGTTTGAATCTTGCAAATGCCCAGTGTGTGGGGAGGGGAATTAGTGTGTGTGTAAGTCTGTATGAAAGAAATGTCCCTTTTGGCAACTAGGAGAACACACTACAGGATGCACATTCCCCTTTCTAAACACTGATGATGTCAGCACCCTATAAGTACAGCCGGAGAAGGGAAACCTCCCAGTAATTCAAATAGCGTGCTCTGCTAATGTGTCTCTCTCAAGTGTCATAACATAGCTAGGTAGGAATTTGAATTCTGCAAATGGCAAGTGTGGATGAGGAGATTTTGTGTGTTTGCAAGTCTGTATGAAAAATATGTGCTTTTTGGCAATTAGGAGAACACACTACATGATGAACATTACCCTTTCCTAACACTGATGATGTCAGCACCCTATAGGTACAGCTGGAGAAGGGAACCCTCCCAGTAATTTGAATAGCGCGCTCTGCTAATGTGTCTCTCTCAAGTGTCATAACATAGTTAATTAGGGGTTTGAATCCGGCAAGTATGTGTGTTTGGATGAGGGGAGTTTGTGTGTGTGCAATTCTGTATGAAAAATATGTGCTTTTTGGCAATCAGGAGAACATACTACATGATGCACATTACCCTTTCCAAACACTGATGATGTCAGCACCCTATAAGTATAGCCAGAGATGAGGAGCCTCCCAGTAATTCAAATAGTACACTTCGCTAATGCGTCTCTCTCACGTGTCATAACATAGTTAGGGAGAGGTATGAATCCTGCAAATGGCAAGTGTGTATGTGTGTGTGTGGGGGGGTAGTAGGGTGTGTGTAATTGCAAGTGTGAGAAAACAGTTCCTTTTGGCAACTACTACAATACACCAGATGCTGCATATTCCCCCAGTAAACACAGGTGATGTCACCACACTATCAGTACAGCCAAACAGGGCTAATCGCCCAGTAATGCCAATAGTGCGCTCCGCTACTGGATCTATTACTACTGTCAGAGCACAGATAGGTATGTTTTGGAAACCCACAACTGCCACGTGTGTTTGTGTCACACAAAATGCCCATGTGTGGGTTGTTGTTCATAACAATGCATGACATTGCTTAAACCAGCAATGGCAATGCACACATGATGTATGTGTGTGACACATATACATATATACCTGTGACCTTCAATAGTTACCATGTCTGACATGTGCCTCAAGTGAATAAATGGTATTTGCACTGCATAACATTATGACTCTGTCTTACTGTGCAGGGGCTGCATGCGGTATGTGTATATACAGTGTGAGTTGTATATGGTATCATCCTAACAGCGGGGGATACACATCTGGTCTGGGCCATATAGTCTACATGTAGTCGATGAACAGGTGCTGCATGTTCCCACCTGTTGTGGGAGTGGTAACATGTTGTTCCACTGCAATTCAGTGACTACATGCTGGGAACCTTTCAGCTAGTGTGTTGTAGCTACAGTAATGCACACACACAATGTTCGGCTGGATGCAGTCCAGCCATAGAAAGACATATCTAGAGACCATCATATTCCCAGTGTTGTTAGGGAGGACAGGTGGGTTTCCTGTGTATGGGAGGGTTGTGTGTGCCAGGCTATGAACCAGAAGGCAGTCCAACACACTGTTAGCTGCACATGGATAGGCCCTGATGCTTTGTGCTGTGCCAACAACCTGGAGGTGTGTGTATATGTGGTGCCTTGAGATACCTTCCCCCTGTTCATGTGTGGTACATATGTAGGGGACGACAGGCATGGTATGAGGTATAACCTGGCAGTGATGGGTTGCACCTGTGAGCCGTGAATCAGGAATCTGTTACTGCACAAATATTGCAGTTTACTGTGCAGAGGACAGTGTTCAGTGCATGCATCTTGCGGTGTACACTGCTGGTGTTGTGTAGCATTACTGTTAGTGTCCTATCCCGTGTGATACCCGCGGAGGTGGCTATGTAATCTGTGCCCTGCAGCAAAAGGCACTATGTGTGTATCAAGAGGCTTCGCCAATATACAATGGCCCATGGGTGACACGTGCAAGCTGCCCCTCACAAATCATTGTGGCTTCCCTAGCATGTAAGCACATGCTGACAGCCATTGGAAACCCTATGAATGACATTGGAGATTGAGCAGAATGTAGACATAGAACACCCTTCCTACATATTGTGGTAGCATACCTGGTGAGGGTATGATGACAACCAAGGTCAGGCTCATACCAGCCCGTGCCATATGCTGAGAGAGCCCTTCTATGTTCCCTATCATATAGTAAAGGGAGGTACGTCTCAGGTCATCCATAGTGGCATGGACAATGACCGAGTCATATGTGCCCATGCCTCTGACTGACCTGTATGCATGTGTTATGTGGTGAACCATAGTGCCCCACGGGCATATCACTGTGACCTTCACCATGTACAGCCTGTTGAGTGGGACCCCACTGCACCGGACAAGAGAGGTACCTGACACATCTGTAGCAGGTGTGTTGTGTAGCCCTACAGGCTGTGAGTGTTTGGCACACGGGATGTGTGTGCCATGTGTGGCATGTGCTCTGTTCCAACTTAACGTATGCCTGTGTGCCAGCTGCGGAGTTGTGTGATGCTCAGGCAGGATGCTATTCTGAGGCTCCAAGTATGCCCCAGTGTGTTCGGATTGCTGTCAGTGCAGGTCTATGTCAGACTGGTATTGTAGTCACTGTAGTATGTCATGCCACTTGACAGGGTATGGCAGTACTGGGTTCAGAATTCTCAGTCCCCAGATTGGCTATGTGGTTGCATCTCACACATATGTTGTACGTTCCTGGCCAGGGGAGAGGGTTGACTGCATACGTGTGGCAGCTGTGACATTGCCACATGACTCACATATACCACAACTGGACCATAGAGGTGATTCACAGGTTACCTTTGCACATGCTGCCATAGTAGTGTGATTGCCATGGTGATTACCAACACATAGGGCCAATAGGGAACAACATACTGAAGGTGAGTATGTGTGGGTGTACTGCTACTGATTTCATAGCGCTGGCATTTATGACTGCACACGTTGGTAAATGCCAGGTAAGTCATATGCAATGTGTTACAGGCAACGTACATGCGAACAGGACAGACAGTGATGTTCTGTCAAGTGAGACATTGACATACGTATAGTACGCTATGCAGATGTCACTAGGAATCCACAGAAGCTATGTAAATCTGCATTGCAGGTGGAATCAGTGTTCCAGGGAACCTCAGGCAAACATGCATGCAAACAAAGCTACAGTAAGCAGGGCTGGAAGTAGTCCATTGTACAACAAAGAAGGGGTACCACTTCCAGTATGTAACAGTGCAAATATGCAGGCACTATAAACATGTACCCAGGAATGCACAGCTCAGATGTCCATGGTAAAACTGATATTATTTAATATTTAATTTAATTTAAATTAAATTGGTACTGCACACATATCAACATGCGCAAACATCCACATTGCATAGTTGTTGTGGGCAACATGCCACCATTAGTGTACATGTCCATCATTGCGTATTACTACTTGCATTACCTTCTCCCCTGTGCTACCTATGTATGTGACTATCTGTTGACATCCTTACCACTGGTATGAATAATGTGCAGCTGTTACACTATGGTACTTACTATGGGTGTAGATAACAATTCAGGACAGTCATACAGTTACTGCATCAGGCATGCTGGGATATACATACAATCATATCAGCACACTGTACTGTTACCAACATGATACTAGTAATACACTTCTATGTAGTCACCCTGTGCATCAGCAACATGTTAACCTGTTCCTGCACTGATGTTGGAGATTGCAGGAAGTGGCACAGTTTCATCATATGCACAGTGTGTGAACTAGGTATAAAAACACAAATCCAAGCGCTTTTTACCAGTGTTTCTTTTTTCCATTATTAGCTCTCAATCTGGTACCTCGGCCTTTCGCCTTCAAGGATCCTTGAAGGCGAAAGGATGCGGTACCAGATCGAGAGCTAATAAAGGAAAGAAAGAAACACTGATAAAAAGCGCTTGGATTTGTGTTTTTGTGCTTAATTCGTGGTTTAAAAAGGTGTGTGGAACTGAATTAGTTTTCTGTGAGCTAGGTATGCCTGAGTCTGCCACTGATACCACCAATTGACATGTATGTGTATGTGTGTTGGTGAGGGACAGCAATACAGGGTGGGGCACTGTTGGTGCAGTGTGTGCGTGTATGTGGTAGCCCTAGGTGTTAACATTTCACATGTGTGTATGCATGCACACAGTTCCACCTCATGGCTGCCATATACTGGAGTTTGTGGACAGCAACAGACTGTACCTCGCAAGTCATATCAGTGTCTGTGGCCACGGACATGGTACCTGTGCCTGGCAGGGGTGCTACGGACCGTATCCGGTACTAAGCCAGACTGGGTACTGTCATCAGAAGCGGGTGTTCATTGACAGGACACAGGTCCCTTTTGGGACTGTCCAGAGCCATGTGCACATGGTCTCCTGGGGCGGTCTGATGACAGCACAGACCCAGCATTGCTGGGGCTGCTGCTGGCACTATGGGGCCATCTGTTGTCGTCCTCGCTGACTGCCAGCTGCTGCTGTTGCTGGCATACGGCCACGTCGATGCTGCAACCGTCCACCATTGCCCTGGCTCATGGACATGTAGTTGTGGAACTGCTGTAATATGTCCCCACAACGTCTGTCTATGACATCGGTGAAATTACAGATAGCATCCGCGATGTCACACATACTGTCAGTCATGGATGTGCGACATGCTCTCAGCTCCCTCAGACTTTGCCTGGTGTACCTTTCCATACGTGACTGTGCCTGCATGACAGCCCGAAACATAGCTGAGGTTGACAGACCTCTTTGGGCACGTGTGCCAGAGGCAGTATGCCCACGGATGCTCCCACGAGAACCCATGGGCAACTGTCTGTGTAGTACCATCTCAGGACCCTGCCCGTGGCTGCTGTGTGGGGAAGCATGTGCCACAGATACCACATTACCCTGGTCAATGCCCACTGTATCCTGTCCATCACCTAGGGACATTGGTGACATAGGATGTACTGGCAGGATGACTGTGCGCAATGATGGGGTTGACAGCTGTGTACTGTCAATTGGCTGACCAATGACTGACCCTGACACACCTTCCTGTGCCATTACACAGATATCATCATTATCAGTACCTGTGGCACCAGATTCAGGTTCCCTGCTGCAGGACACCAGAGCAGCACCAGAACCTGTGGGAGGAAGACAGGAAACACAGTTTACAATGTCTACACAATGTTGCCAGTGATGCACACATGGACACATGCACACGTGCACACGTGGACATGTGCACATGTGCACACGTGCACACGTGGACACACGCACACATGCACACATGCACACATGCACACCTCGCAGTATACACACAGAGCACTACTGAGGTACACTATTATTACTAGCACTATCAGGACTATTATAGGTATTTTTAAAACACACTCACCAGTATGGCTGGGCTGCCTTGCTGTAACACCAGAGGGACCTGCAGAAATGAGGGGATTAGTGTCAGTGGGCACAACTGTGCCATTGATACTGCGTATGATACAGTTCAGTAGTACAACAGTTGCCTTTCACATGTCAGCTGCTGATATTGGCAATATCACATCTGCACAATTACATACTATGTTGACAGCTACATACCAAGGACACACCTTACACGTGCATAAACTAACAGTGTACAGAACAGTCAAGTGTACATATGGCATATTACCTGCACGCTCCATGTCGTGTTGCTGTGTGGCTCCAGCCTCCATCACAATGCAGGTGTGTTGCTGTTGATGTTCCTGGGCTGGAGCCACAACACTTAGGAGTAGCCCCTCCAGTCTGGTGAGGGGGGGATGTGTGGCCACCACACCTCCTGTGGTGACCTGTTGCCTGTGGATATCCAACACACGCTGACGGACATTTCTGATTAAATCACTGCAGTGATGTCGTACCTGCTCATATGTCCTATTATGCGTGCCAATGTCATTTACCCTATGGACAAGGTCTTGCCACAGTGCAGCCCTCTCCTGCTGATTCTGGCTGGTGCGGGAAAACAGTATGTCATAATCCCGCACTAGGTTCTGGTGTATCTCTTCATCTTCTGCAGCAGAGTAGGCAGGATTTTGCTGATGCGCCATGTCCCTGAAAGAGAACACAAACAGGATATCAGCAAACTATGTCAGCAAAATATGGCACACATACTATACATGATACTCAACTGTAGTGATATACTACTACTCCCATATGTAGCACGTGTGTGTCTCTTGGTGGATACACATGTACATGGCCAGATATCAGTGCTCAGCCGACATCTGTGCAACAATAACTGCCACATTCCATACAACATAGTACCAAGCCCCATCAGTCAGCACACTGAGACAGGTCCAATGCACCACCTCACTCTGGGGGTTCATAACAAGGTACTGTATGTGGAACGTCATCCACTAGTGTGATCTGGACACAAAATAATCGGCCTGGATATACATATCCCACCACCACCACCAGCACAGTAGACTACTTTGAAATATATGTGAATAGACAGAGTTTCACTTGTTAGGACTGAAATGATATCCATGCAGCCCACTGGGCCAGTGGAAGCCACAACCCACAATGCTGACCCCTTTGCAAATGCTTCCCACGGACATCCCCAAGAATGCATGGAACATGCACACACAATTCTAACCCAGACCCTATGCACAAAGGTTAAGCATCCTGTCTGGTGGACCCCAGCCAAAGACAAATTGTATAATGATAGAAGGAGGCTACTGCAGGACAGAGCAGAATCACATAAAGGGAAGGCATCTGTGGTCGGCACTAGTAATAAGCTAAGTTCTCTCATAACAACATCCAAGGCCAAATCTGAGAGAGAAATGGCCAAGGACACTAAAAATAACCACAAGGCCTTCTTCAGTTTTGTTAGAAACATGGACCAAAAGCCTCAGATATGCTCAGAGTTAGTACACAACTACATAAAATTCACTAAACCCACAGATATTGGCAACATTCTGGCAGACAGGTTCAGTGCAAATATCCCCCCTCCCTCTCCCCCAAAAGAAGAAATACTTATCACAGCTGAATGTAACCTCCCTGTCATCTCAGATGTCCAGGTGAGGGCCGCCCTCAGCAAAGCAGAACACACAGCATCAATGTGACCTGATGGTATCCCTGGATGTGTGCTACGTGAACTCCAAGAGGAGCTACAACCGCATATAATACTGATATTTAACCTTAGCCTTACTACGGGATATGTACCTGAACCTTGGTGTACAGCAACAGTGGTCCCACTCCATAAAGGAGGCACCTCTACTGACCCTGGGAACTACCGCCCCATACGCTTAACCAGCCTGGTCTGCAAAGCTATGGAAAGATTCATTATGGAACTCATATACAGCGATATTGGGGACCTACAGACACTTGATCCCACCCAGATTGGCTTTGTGAAGGTCTGATCCTGCCTTTTGAACCTGGTTGACTTTTTCAAAACAGTCACTACAGCCATTGATGAGGGCAAAGCAGTCCATACAGCCTACCTGGACTTGACTAAGGCCTTCAACACAATACTCCACTCAGGCATCATAGACAAGCTCATCAGCTTAAATGTTAATACATATGTCACATGATGGGTTGCAAACTGGTCGAACAGAATCCATAAAGTCAACATTGCGGGAGCCATGTCAGACTCAAAGGCAGTCACAAGTGGTATCCCACAGGGCTCTGTCCTAGGACCCCTCTTGTTTGGCATTTACTTCTCAGCTGTGAAAGCAAACATGGGCGGGTTGTGGATGACAAAATTCCCAGATGACTGCAAACTAGGCACCGTAGTCGATACACCAGCTGACACACACATCCTACAGACAGGCCTCACTGAAACAAACAACTGGTGCCAGAATCATGGCCTAACACTGAATGGCATGAAATGTATAGTCATCCCCTTTGGGTAAAACAACATACACACAACTTATCACATAGACATACATATAGATACAGACCAATAACACATATGGAGGGTTCACAGTATGTAGACTATTAAATTGTTACTTTACATTACCTGTGTTTGTCACAGCTGGTTGCGTTACCGTTAGTATAGGTTCCTGCTGCTGCTAGCCCAGCTTGATACTGTCACTGATGACAGCTTCAACTTAGTTTTTCTTAAGTGTAGTTTTTGTTTGTGTTTTTATTTCCTTTTTTTCTTTCTTTCTCTCTCTCTCTCTCTCTCTGCTTCCAGACAGTGCAATGAAAGTATTGCATGCGTGGACTGGGAGTACAGGATGCTTTTGTAGGTATCTGCATATGTCCATGTGATAGCCTCTGTACCAAATGGTAGCCAGCATTTGCTGATTGCATGCAGCCAGTTGTGTACTGATTGCAGTTCTCACTGTGATTTCAGGACAGTGCTATAAAAGGGTATGTGAGATAGGCGTTGCCCTTTCAGATTGTAAGGACGGGGACCATGCTGGTGTCCTGTGGACACTGTTCTGTGAGTGTAAAGGTTAGTATCTCTCTCATAATTCAGGCTGTGCTGTAGATTAACATTTCTCCATTCATCTCTCCTGTTTCCTGTACTAAGTGTGTATGTACACTGACACCTACAACTATATAAATATATATATCTATATATATATATATATATATATATATATATATATATATATACACATTTATATATATATATAATAACTGACATTATTACTCACTAGCTACCAACTAGCATGGCTGTTTCTGTTCACACACTACTATTATAGAAATCCACTAGATTTGACAGTAAATATACATGACATGCTTTGTGTACTACACATCCTACATTCCCTTTACATTCATTCCTACTATTACATGATATATTTATTGTAGCACAATGTTCTTATATAACAGTCATGGCTTAGTGGTAAGTCATGCAGACTACTGTTTCCAAGGTCCTGATTTCGGGACTGACAGTGGGATTTTATTTTGCTTTTGAACTGACTACAGGACCTGTCATTCAGAGTGACTAAGGCACTTTTAAGCAGTTGTAACCGGGTTAGCGCTGGTTTGCACAGAGCTCCCGCATGCGCACTTGCGTTCAGCTCCGCACACACCCGCTTACAACCGCTTAAAAGTGCTTACTCATGCACACCAGCTATTTTCTTTGAAAGAAATGAAAATGGGGAGACAGGAAAGTGGTGAAAAGGGGTCACAAAGAGGGTAAGACAGTAGGGAAACAAGCTTGGGTTTTGCAGGAGGGATGTAGGTAAGGCCCATAGCTGCCCATTTCTTCATCAGCAACAGCTGTGCATATGTTTGTAATTTGGTGTGACATTTGATACCTTCCACCCCTGAGAGAGGTGTAAGGACAACAATAATACTTGTTGTACAGCCAATTGTAATTGACAGTTTCCATGTCCAGCAGACATGTGTGCGAAATGGGCAACTATGTATGGGGCGTAATTTTTTTGTGGGTACAGAGTGCCCTTTTTTTTTTTTTCAGGTGAGAGTGGTATGTCAGGTAAAGGAAGTTGGTATAGCTGGGGAGGTAGGCTGGGTAGGTCAACAGACAAGACAAACAAGACGCATACAGGGGCGGTGTATGACACGTGTCAGGGGGGTTACACAATTGACGGGGATGGATGTTTGGATATCCAGAGCCCATGAGCCCACAGATGGCAACAGTGGAACTGATATCCCCACCCATGGGCAGTTGCCACTGTACCTTCACTGCTCAGGACGGGGCTGTGCTGGGGGCTGTGTAGGCCAGGCAACAGGCATGCCCGTTAGTTGTGCCACCTGTGCCTCAAGCTGGCATAGGGGCCCAAGAACAGATTCCTGGATCTCCCTACGCACCACAGTCCGGACGCTATAGAGGGTGAGTGGTGGTTCTCCTCCGGCCACACTTGCAGAGGGGGGATGAGCCCCATCCCCTGCAGTGCTTCCACCCACAGGTGGCACAGGGCCACCGGAGGAGGGTCCGGACTGGGCACTACTGCCAGGTGCACTCACCAGCTGAGGTGGGAGAGGTGGGTCCGCTGGAACCCGCCTTCCCTGTTGTCCTATGTTTTGCATTATGTCATGACAGTTTGGGTTAGTAACATACAATACCATGTGCAATTAGTTGTAACAGCATGCATTAGTATTCCCATTAACCAAACACCCAGATATTTACACCATTGAACAGCGAGCATAACACATGCATAATTTGAACAGCGATACACAGTCCATCAACATGCAGGGTTGATTGATGTCAACAGGCCATCAGGTTTGGATGTATGAACAGGGCAGATGCATCAACGTACATGCAAATATGTATGACCCAACAGGACAAATGTCCAGGGGTGTTAAGTATCTTTGCTGTTTTTTTACTTGGAATAGCTTCTGTAGCTTAACCTGAACAAGCTTAAACTGTTTTTTAGCTGTTTGCTGCATTATTTTAAAATCTGCACTTAAAGTTACTTTATAGTCGAATTTGATAGAAAGTTTGTTTGTTTATTTGTTTAATTTAACTGTTGAGGCTGCCCACTAAAGTGTGCCAGCCTGTGTAACTGATTTATCATTGTTTCTTCATTTTCTGTGTGTTTCTATCAAAAAAACAAAAAAAATAATCCTTGTTTTCCCACCTCTCCTCCACTAGTTTAGACCAGTTTACAGGCATTGCTGTATTCTGGGCTGTGGTGTAGTTCCTGTGTTGTCCATTACCTTACCTGGATAGAAGGAAGTTTCTTTGTTCACCAGTGGGAGTGGGGAACCTTGAGCAGCCTACCTGTCCCTGTAGGAAGTGACCTCAGCACAAGAGCTGTAGTAATTGGTTGTTTTGGACCATTTCTAGCTCTTTTGTAGTTCCCTGTTTAAAATCCACATTTGCACGGCTTTGCGCGGTTGTGCGCATAGCGCAGCACTGCTTAAACAAGGTTAAACTTCTTCTGGCTCCACCAAGTCTGGTCTTCAAATTTTCCCTTAAGGAAGCTCTACTCTTTGTATAATCAGACTACTCGCTATACTATAAGCCTAGCACTTGTTCTCAAAACTTCTCTACTAAGTAAGCACTCTCATAGCAAGTAAAGCACTACATCCACCTACCACCCCTGTGAATATCCACTTCCCTTAAAGGCACAGCACTCCCTTATACTGTTCTAGCATGTCGAGTGGTAGATTACTGGCGTCCTCTCCAGTTCAGCTGGTTAATCTGGGTATCTTGAGACAGTGCTACAATTGTCTTATGTACACAGACAACCCTCTCCTCCTCCCAACAAACACAAATGCATGTGAGAGATGCAACTTTATAGCCAAACTGGAGGCTGAACTCTCTCAACTCAGGGCTGACATGACCAGACAGGAGGAGATGGTAACTACACACACAACAAATCCAGTCCCACATAGACCTACCACAACTGCAAACCAAACACATAAAAACACAAAGACATATGCGGAGGCTCTAATAAAAAACTTACCAAAACAACAGAGGCTCCCAAAGCAGACATCCAAATATCCACCACCTCAAAACAAAACACATGCAACACATACTTCAATAAATCAGTGTGTCAACCAATCACAGCCCTTAAGGCCAAACACCATGCCTGATACACTAGTAATAGGTGACTCTATAGACAGACACACTGATGTCCCGCTTACCAGGCTGAAAAAGGAGAGAGTGACTGTGAGCTGCCTATCGGGAGCTAGGATCTGCAACATAACACGCACTCAGGTCACTCCAAAGCAAGTACAAATATGACTCTGTCATTGTCCATGCTGGCGTGAATGACCTGAGACGTACCTCCCTGGACTACATGAAAAGAGACATAGAGGAGCTCTCTGATTATGTAGCCCAGGCTGGTATGACCCTAACCCTGAGCAGCATCTTGCCCTCACCAAGAATGATGCCACAATACAAAAACAAGATGATCAGCTTTAACAATTGGCTTAAGAACTGGTGTCATTCTAAGGGGATCCAATGTATGTCTGCCTAGGATGACATGTTGGACAAGCCACACTGCTTCACAAGGGATGGCTTACACCTGTCACCACTGGGCTTCTGGATATTGGCTAAGGCTCTTGCCACCCCCATAGTGCCTTTTTTAGGCAAGGCTCAAAAGACAAACCCACCTCCTTAGAAAACAAAAATGGAAAAAAACTAAGGGTAATGCTGCTCAACGCCAGAAGTCTAAATCTCAAGATGCAGGCACTCGATGCACTCCTCAGCATGGAGAACATTGACGTCTGTGCAGTAACTGAAACCTAGTTCAAGGCTCCTGAGAGCACCCCAGCGCTACCAGGCTATACCTCGTATCATGCTTTTCGACCACAAAACCCGGGCCGAGCCACAAAGGGAGGGGGAGTGTCCATATTCATCAAGGACACCCACACCTCCAGGTTAGTAGCAACACATGAAGCATCAGAGACCATACAGGTGCAACTAACCATAGGCAAAACTGATATACAATATACAACTGGCAGCATGTTACAGACCACCCTCCCAATCTCAGTAACCCCACTCAGCCTTCCTGAAGACATTGGAGGATATGAATGTATCACAAAATACCATCATACTGGGAGATTTCAACTACCCAAACATAGATTGGGTACATTATTCTAGCCCTAACACCCTAGCCCAAAGGTTCCTGGAATTCATAAATTCAAATGCACTGGAACAACTAGTCACCTCTCCCACTAGGGGAGATAATATACTAGACCTGATCATCACAAACATGGGGACAAAATGCTCCACACTGGAGGTATACCCCTCACTAGTGAGATCTGACCACAAGCTAATCACCCTGAATATACATATCCCACCTCCACCCCCAGCACAAAAGACCACAGTGAAAAACTTCTCAAAAGCAGACTTCACTCTTCTTAAGACTGAGATGGTATCCTTTAAGCCCACTGGGCCAGTGGATACCACATCCCACAATGCCGAATCCTTCACAAATTCTTTCTATGGACATCTCCAAGAATGCATGGATCATGCAATCCCAAATAAATCCAAGTCCCTCTCCACCAAAGGCAAGCGTCCTGTCTGGTGGACCTCAGCCATTAACAAATTGTATAACAAAAGAAGGAAGCTACTGCACGTCAGAGCAAAATCCCATAAAGGGAAGACATCTCTGATCAACATTAGCAGAAAACTACGTTCTCTCATAAAAACATCCAAGGCCAACTTTCAGAGAAAAATCGCTAAGGACACTAAAGATAACCACAAAGCCTTCTTCAGCTATGTTAGAAACCTGGGCGGAAACCCTCAGATATGCTCAGAGTTAGTTCCCAACAACAAAAAATACACTGAATCCACAGATATTGCCAACATTCTGGCTGACAGGTTCAGTGCAAATTTCTCCCCTCCCTCACCTCCAAAAGAAGAAATACTTATCCCAGCTAATTTAATATCCCTGTCATCTCAGATGTCCAAGTGAGAACCGCCCTCAACAAAGCTAAAAACACAGCATCAATGGGACCTGACGGTATCCCGGGTTGCGTGCTACGTGAACTCCAAGAGGAGCTAAACCCGCACATAAAAATACTTTTTAACCTTAGCCTTACTACAGGATATGTACCTGAACACTGGCGTACAGCAACAGTGGTACCACTCCACAAAGGGGGTACCTCTACAGACCCTGGGAACTACCACCCCATAAGCTTAACCAGCCTGGTCTGCAAAGTTATGGAAAGAATCATTATGGAACTCATAAACAGAGACATAGGGGACCTACAAACACTTGACCCCACCCAGTTTGGCTTTGTAAAAGGCAGATCCTGCCTTTTGAACCTGGTTGACTTTTTCGAAACAGTCACTAGAGCCATTGATGAGGGCAAAGCAGTCCATACAGCCTACCTGGACTTGGCTAAGGCCTTCGACACAATACCCCACTCAGGCATCATAGATAAGCTCAACAGCTTAAACGTAAACTCTTATGTCACTAGATGGGTTTCAAACTGGCTAAAGGACAGAACCTATGAAGTGAAAATCACTGGAGCAATGTCAGACTCAAAGCCAGTCACAAGTGGTTTCTCACAGGGATCTGTCCTGGGACCCCTCTTGTTTGGCATTTATTTCTCAGATGTTAAAGCAAACATGGGAGAGTTGTGGCTGACAAAGTTCGCAGATGACTGCAAACTAGGCGCCATAGTCGATACACCAGCAGACACATACATCCTACAAAAAGGCCTCACAGAAACGGACAACTGGTGCCAGAGTCACGGCCTTAAACTAAATGCCAAAAAATGTATAGTCATCCCCTTTGGGGAAAAACAAAGTACCCACAAAGTATCACACAGACAGCCACCCACTGAGTATGGAAAAAGTAATCAGAAACATAGGGACCCAAGTCGACAGCGACCTCTCATTTGACACCCACGTTGCCAAAGTGGTTAGAGAAACATTCTACCTTGCACACCTCATCATGAAGGGATTCACATCCAGGTCCAAGGATGTCATTGTACCCCTATACTCCTCCCTCATCAGACCCATGATTGAGTACAATGCCCCATTTGGTATGTACCTCACCCGGCATTTGCAACAGCTGGAGAGACCACAAAAGTACCTCACCAAGAGGATCAAGGGTCTCCAACATATGTCTTATTCTGCCAGACTAAAGAAACTTCAGCTCTATTCAGTAGCATACCGCCTGCTCAGAGGTGATCTCTGCCTGACGTACAAGGCCATGTCCAATCAGGATCTGATGGACATGCTCCATCTCAAAATATCCAAATCCATCAGGACCACGAGAGCTAAAGACTTAAACCTCAGCACAAGTATGAATAGGACATGCTGGAGGGATAGATTCATAACCCAGAGGCTTCCCATGCTTTGGAACAAGATCCCAGTTCATATTAGGCAGAGCCCCTCACTGACTCTCTTCAAGAGAAATCTTGATGAGTGGATGGGAGATCGTAAGTTTACTCAGGGGTCACATCTGTGTCACTGCTAGACAGGGGCACAGTAAACTAATTCTATTATATAAGGGGACCTTCATTGTGTCACTACTAGACAGAGGCACAGTATTCTAAATTTATTCTGTACATTTTTGTACCATTTCATGGGGTGGCAAAAGCCACATCACTATGGGTAGGCTTACAAATGCCCCAGGGCAGATAGCCTAGTACTAAACTATGAAACTATGAAACTATATCTGGCTTTGTTCAGCTACATCATCCTGCTACATTTGCTTTATATAGCTATAGACAACTGTGGATGTTTTGTATTTCAGACAATCATACTATCTGCATATTGCAGACTGAGAGCAACATATCCAGATTTTGGGATACACATTCCAGCTGCAGGAACATTTTGAACACATTTCACAGTTTGGTTCTGCTTGTCACATTCATTTCATTCTGTACTAACTGCAGTATACTTTATTCAGGAGTTATTACTACTTTATTGGTGGATTTATAAATCTTTCTCACACTCTCTCACTTGTTTTAATTTTACAATTCAGGATGGTACTTACTTCTAGGCTTTACTGACATGTTTTACCTGTAGTTATTACAATCCTTCCCAGCAGTCTCACTTCTGTCATGTTTCAGTATTTCAACAGGGATATATTTCACACATGTGATTTGCTCATCTTCTGCAGCTGTACTTTTCAGCCTGCTGCAGGTTGTGTACTATTATATTACAGGTGTGGCATCTTTATTTCAGACTTTATTTCAACCATTTTCATTTTTCTGTTTGGACTACAGACTGCAACACACTTTTGTAATCAAGCAATACTTGCAAAAACTCTTACACTGTTACTTGCACATTTTATTACTTGGTGACTACACTACACTCTTTTGCTAACTGTCATACTTTTATATTTATTTACAGTTACAGGGAGAGGATTACTGACCTGCCTGGTGGCACAACCGCACCAGCCTATCGCCATAGGCTCTGCGGTTCACAGAATGGACACCTGCAGCTGTAATATAAATAAAGTAATATTGGAATACACATCTCCATAATATCAGCTAGGTTAATTTCTTACATACATACTTAAATGTAACTTACTCAGTAGTGGGGCGTTGGGCATTTGCCGGGCCTCCTGGATCCAAAGGTTCAGTTGGTCCTGCTTATGTCTCTTCAGGTCCGCATGGTGGTGACGGACCTGCTCACCAGTCCTTGGAATCCCTGTGGCACTGGTGAGATCATGAGCCAACCGGTCCCATGCCTCAGCTCTATATGCTCCCCACAGGACCTGGCCCTGCATGAGTTGGGCCTCATGATTGTGGACAAGGAGCCAGACCATAGATCTGGACTCCTCAATGCCCCACCTCTGTGCTCGGAAGCAACTACCCTCACCTACTCCTGACTTTCTGGCTGCAAGTTAGTTCTACAATCGGTTATGCTGTGTATTCCCACCTATGGGGCTTATATATGCCGTTTTTCCTGCACTTATCTGTGATTGGCCATTTTGGAATTGTATCAGCTTCAAAAAAACTGCTTTGTCATGCTCCTCTTTCTATTCATTCCTATATATTTGCTATTACTGCATTTCTAAGTACAGCTGTCATGGCTTAGTGGTTCAGTACCTTGACTATGGTGCATGGTATCCTGGGTTCGAATCTGGCCACTGCTTTTTATATTTTATGACTGTCTAGACAGGCTAGGGGGTGTGTCTGTGTAAAGGCAGTTTTGTTACAGCTTGCTCAACGTTGCCCGTCGGTTAGCTTGTTGGCGTGGTGCGCAGCTCCGCGCAAACGGGTTACACTGGTTTATGCTTCATTTGGTTGTCAGCACGCATATTACGCTCAGCTCAGCTAGGGGCACACAGTTTCAGCATGTTAAACCACTGCTCACCTACGGGCACTCATTTTGCACCTGTTGAACCACTGCTCACCTACAGGCACTCATTTTGCACCTGTTAAACCACTGCTCACCTACGGGCAGATGCACTCACCTTGTTAAACTGTAGCTCAGCTATAGGCACATCTGGCATTTTTTATTATTTTGTTATCTCACATTTCTTCAAAATAAATGGCCTATTTCATTACATTTTACATAAAATATAATTTTATATGTGTACATATATGTCAGGGACTTGTTTTGTGCTTATTTCACTAAAAATAAAAACTGATGTTGTGGGGGCTCGAACCATGACTGCCGGCTTTTCAGCCGATGTCTCTACTGCTACGCTATTGCTTTTTGGCTTACTTTGCATAGTTAGTTCTTATATGCTTTTCCACTTACTTCTAACTGTGGCTGAGCTACGGGCACGCCCGCGCAAACGAGCGGACTCACGGGCAAACATCTTTACAATTAAAAAAAATATAACATGTTCATTTATATAATTTTATGTTCATAGTCTGTGGGGGCATGTGTTGTGTTGTGTTTATTCACATTTCCATGTACTCTGTCTTGGGGGTTTACTTTGGGCACTTTTACTCTTCTGGGGGTGTGTCCGTTTGCAGGGCTCGGCCTACGGACACGCCCCCTACTGTCTTCCATGGACCGTGTAAGCCTTAGGTGTGATTCAGCATGCCCTCATGCATATGCATGACATGCTGACATCACACCGTTTAACTGCAGCCTCCGTGTAAGCCTTGTAACTCTTACACAGAGGCTTCGTGAATCCTGGACAGTGTTGCAAGTACTCCAGTGCCCTTGACAAATTTCCCTGTAAACATTCCACTAGTATAGTGGGTCTAACCTGGACAGTGAAGGACAGATACATATTACTCTGAGGAAATTCTGTTAAATTCAAGAATGAAAGTGCTTAGTTTTTAATAATAAAAGAAGTTATGGACGTTTTTTAGAGCAACATTTGTTATTTTTAGATAGATAGATAGATAGATAGATAGATAGATAGATAGAAAGTTGGATTAATTAACATACAATACAGTCCTTTGTCCAACAAGTGCTAATCTACAGTGGCAGATAAGGAAATAGTTATCAAGTAAATATGGGATTGTCTTCTTTGCAGGACAGTAATTTAAATGCAAGCATGTATTTCACACAATGCACCAGACATTCCTGCCTGCCAGTACCAGAAGGAGCATGGGTAACACCGGAAATGTCTAAATGAAAGAGTCTGACTCCTCAAACATGCTGACCACTGTCAACAAACATGCATGGCTGACCGGTGTCAACAGACATGCTGACCGGTGTCAACAGACATGCACTTGAGAATACTGCTGTGAAACTAACATTCCCCCATCACATACAAACTGACAGACCTCAGGCAAAGCAGAGTGTCTCAAATTCTGAGTACATATGATATGACTCCAGGACAACTAAAAACTGACCAGTAATCTATATGCGCCCATGTCCACAATCACCAATGCCAACATGTATAAGACACTCAGCTTATCAGTGCTGCAAGTGTGACACCAGACCCGTCCAAGTGAGATAACAGCAACCACCCATGACCCACCACATGCTGGCCATTGACTGTGGCCTCTGTAAATGTATATAGAAGTTCATAGATTAGTACTAAGCTAACTGCCCTTGTGAGCCATTTTAAGCCTAGGCATTAATTTCTTGTGAGACTCAAACCCTGCACCTTGTGTTTGTAAGGCAAACACCTTAACCATTAGGCCACCCTCCCAGCCCTAAAAATTATAGAAGTTCATGACAGAAGAACCCAATACTGCACATTCAGATAAACACCAGGCAGAGTTCTAGAAAGGGTTCATAGGTAGGTACTAGGCTATTGGCCCTAGGGCATGATTAAGCCTAGCCAACATGTTACGGCTTTCGCCTCCCATGTGGTTTAGTTACCTGCACCCCTGTCGAGCAGGGCCACAGAAGTGTTTCACATTCACTGGGCACACTCACTAGTCGTAACAATCTCAGTTTGTATGGCTCACCAAATGTAGCAAAATGAAACCTGATAAAAATTACAACATTTTTTTTTTCCAATCGAATCACATAATTATACAAAAATAATACCATCACAGTCCATGGTCAGTGATAAACGACAGTGTAAGCTCTGACTGATGTGCATCAAAGTCTAAAAGGAATATTCTGTAACTCAGCAAACTCTAAAGATTTTCTCTTTTTTAGTACAAGAAAATAATTTTATCAGTTTTCAATCACATTGATTGGACTAATTATTGCATACAGTGCTGTGTTTTGTAGCATTTATACAAGCTATATGAAAAAAACTTTAAAAAATATGATTCCTCATTGTCATCTAATCTGCATGTCTACAAATCACAGTTAACTACTGCAAAGTGCAGATCAACATTTTCTACACACATGCACAAAAGCACACATGCATACACACACACACACACACACACACACACACAAACACACACAACATTGCAATTTTATTACTTGAAATCTCACCATCATTAATAAGCATAATTCCAATCATTTCTATGAAAATGGAATATCATTATTTAAAAATCCTTAAAACAGTGGCCTTGCTGAAGAGTGATCACAGTGCAATGAAAATATGTGGAAGTGACAGGACAAGGTATAAAGTTGAACCATTACAAATTTCTGCACAGTCTGCAGTTGTGCAGGACATTCTGGTGGAAGGGGATCAGTTTAAGTGAGTATAATGTTAGAAATCAGTATGACAAGTGTTCTTCTGGCTACCAAACAGTAAGACAAGGTAGTTACACAGTGATAGCAGGTGCCGTTCTAGCATAAAAGTCACACACGACTGCAAAGCATAACAAATTCACTACACAGGCTAAACACAATGTCACCTAGTGTTTTCTATAACTTGGAAAGGACAACAGTGCTTATCCATTTAATGCTAAAAATGATGCCTTAACAGGTCACAAAGTATTTAATTGGGGCTCACCAGGTCAGTGCTTCAGCCAGATGAAGGAAACCAGCTGAAGCGCCAATGGATAGACGAAACAAAAAAAAAAAACATTTTAAAGGGATCCAGTCCCCCTGCCACCTCCAATGTCTGCCTCTTGACCACATTACTTATACAGTGTCACACCTAGACCGCTTTACTTATACATATTTTTTCCAGTGTTACATCTGGGCCACTTTGCTTACGTATATTTTCTCCAGTGTCACATGATCACAGACCAAAAGTAAAAAACAAAAACTATGAAACAACAATTGTAGACCCAGAAAATGCACAGGCAGTGACTTTCTCTCCAAAAGAGTGAGCAGAGGATTTTACATGTGGGGCATGCCCCCAGAAATGTAAAACTTTGTCCATGTTAAACTCGACAAAAAGGAGGGGAGGAGGATCTGCATCATCTTCCAGGTACAACAACAATTAAACATGCAGTTTAAGTTCAAAGCTAAATACTAGATAATCAGTCTGCAGATTATTACATGCTTAAGCAATAACAAGATCGTGACCAAAGATGAGAATGAAACCTTACACTTTGTGAATGGGAGGTACATACCTTAACAGTTAAGCCAGCCTTCAACCTCTTAGGTGGTTGATCAGCATATCTGTGTTCCACTCTCTGAAAACCATTGTGCAATATCTGCAAACTAGAGTCTTTGCTGCTGAAAATTATCCGTATAAAACACACATGCTTAAGAGCTTGCTGATAATGTACTTTGAAACATTATATATAACAGGCAGTAGTAGCTTTCTCTTAGAAATAAGGGTCCAAGGAAGAAGAATAAAGGCTAGTCCAAATAATCTGACAGCAACTATGCAATGTCCTCTTTTTTGCACATGATAGAACTCTACACACTGGTTTGCTGTTGACTTAGACAAAATGTAGGCAAATCATAAAAACAAGCAAACAAGCAAAAAAATGCTTTTCTTAACATCCTTTACAGGTAGGGAAGAAGGCTTGTTCCTGCTGCCGTACACCCCTGGAGTTTTGATGCAATGATATTTCAGAACTGCTGTCTGCCTTCTTAATTCTCCATCAAGGATGAAAGTTCTGCCTGTTTCCATAGTCCTGTCACAATCTTCTGTCATGTGCTCTGTGCTAGACTACAGATCATTTAGCAAATAAATAATTTCCATGTGCATTTCTCAAGAGTGAAGAACAAATGCTCCAAGGCCTTCCTTATATGACAGATAAATCGACTTGATGAGAACAAGAGTTGCACACCTTTGTTGCACCTAATGACTTGTATTTACTTACAGGATTGGCCTGCACAGGTATGATTAGACAGTAACAATAGGGTATGTCTCCATTGCTACAAATACTGTATTCACCAGACTAAGTTAGCATTTGGGATCAACGAATGAAGAAGTCTAGGTCTCTCACTCATTTACTTTAGTGTGCCTGTCTTTGTACTCACATAATAAGCAGTTAATTAAAAACAAAGCTCAACACTAAATGACAGAATGCAACAAATCAGACTGTATTGTTACTTCTCTGCCCTCACATGAGTCACCTGTGCTGTTTCTTAGGAATTTGCAGTAGAATCACTTCTTGGACTCTTCTTTAGTGATAGTAGGAAAATGGACTGACAATATTTTCCAAGACTGAGTACAAAAAATAGACATCTGACATGGCAGTAATGACCTGGCAAAAGCTACCTAAATTATGATTACAAACTAAATATTTCATCATTATGGATCTAGGACAATAGCCAACAAAAGTTTAAATTTTGATCAGAGTGTGTGTGTTTCTGCTAAACCTATAAAACCATACTCTGTAGCTGCTCTAATTCAAAGGGTATGCTTAGTCATTGCATGGAGAACATTATACCACTTTATACCTCAGATATCAGGTGCATTGCTGAATACAAGCTACATTTTTCTAAGATGGCAGCAGCTGTTATGGCAGCGGCCTTTCTGGCTCGCAATGCACTTTTGTGTTTTTTATGTTGATTTTTCTTTTTTTGTAAAGTTTTTTGTAAGTTGTAGTTCACTGAGTGATCCGTTTAACCTGGCGAGTGCTATGATGTCCGTGGTGTTGTGTCATGTTCAGTTTATGATGTTGCTGAACTGAATGCAACAAAAAAGGAAGCTTTCAGCCTCAGTGGTGAAGTGTGGGAGTGCATACTGAGGAGGACGGAAAGCGGTGACCAGACTTTGGTGCCAGGTTTGATTTAGGGGACCAGATTTGTTGTTGTCTGAGAGATCCGGGTTTGATTGTAGGCTGCTGATGGTGTCTGTGGTAGAGTGATGACTGTGGTGGTGTGGATGGTTGGTCTGTTGGAAGATCGCTGTTCTGGCTGTGGATATTCAGGCCTTCAAGTAGTGGCAGTTGCTCCAAATACAGTAGCAGATGCCTCATTTTTGTCTGCCAGGCTTCTGCTTGTATCACACATTGGTCTGTGATGTGGATTGGGACCAGATTGGACTTGGGATATGCTGGTGTTGGAGAGGGAGTTGGCAGCGATGTTTATGGACTAGACTGTTGGCGATTGTGGTTGATGGAGCTTTGTGCTTTCTGTGCTTTCACTTGTAACTATTGCCACTGATGTTTGTGTATGTGTTTTTGTTTCTGTGTTGATGTGGTTTTCTGATTTGTACATGTGCTTGGAGAAACGGAATTTTTGTTCAGCTGTGCGTTCTGTATAGTCTGAATGACAATAAAGTTGGTTTTTGAACTTTTGAACTTTGAACTTTGATTTTGTAGGCGATTTTGTGTCACTGAAAAGATTCCGCAAACCAACGCAGTGACCAGGTGAAAAATGTAAAATAAAAAAAAGAAAGAAAATAAATCTATAAAACTTACATACTACATGACTTGCGTATTAAGTCAGTTGTTTTAAATGTAATGAAGATGATCTTTTCTTCCAGGTTAAGAAGTCCTGTTTGGCCCGGAGTTCCAACTTTTTTTCTACAGTCATTCATGCCTCTGTATGTTATGATGGTATATTGATAATGAGCTATAAATGCATAACAAAAAACATACCAGCCACAATTCATAGTCACATACTTTGCACTAAATATCGTACACCCTTGTAGTGTGACGTAATCCATAGCTGCTGAAATATGTGTCAGTGCTTGCAGAGTCCCAGTACCCCGAGTAAAGGATGGCACAGTAAATCAGTGGAGAAATGCTATGGAGACAGGTACCATTAGGCAAAGAAGTAATGTTAGCAAAGAATGCATGATCAACATATCTGACATCAGAGGAAAAGCAAGTCATCATGCCTGAGCCCATGTATGCTCATGCATGCAAAGTACCAACACATTGCTGGCACATGTGCAGTGTCAGGCAGCCCCAAAAGGGTCACCATAGCAAGTGTCAACCAAGTTCATCATTTAAGTAATGACAAAAGGGAGAATAGGACAGTTAGAAAAGTGGGGAATAGAAAGCAGAGGAAAACTCACAAGGATAACTGATAAGGAATGACAGGCTGGGGGAAAGGGACTACTGTTTTTATGGGAAAGACTCACATTTTACATATAAGAAGATGAGGGCCAGCTGGCAATGGTATGGGGAGGAATGGCTTTAAACTTGATAGAGGGATGAAGGAAGGCTACAGGGGAGAGGTAAATAAACAAAAACTGCAACCACAAGGGAAAAATCATGTACCCATGAATTACCACATACGTGGCAGTACACTAAACACCAAAAGTGTGATAAGAGACTTAGGGACATAGGTGGACAGTGGTCTCACCTTCGATAACCACATCACAACAACAGTCAGGAAATCCTTCTATGTGGCGCACTTCATCACTAAGGGCTTTTCATCCAAAAAAGAGGAGGTCATTGTCCCACTGTACTCATCCCTTATTAGACCCATTATAGAATACAATGCCCCGTTTGGTATGTACCTCTCAAGACATCTGCAACAACTGGAAAGGCCGCAGAAATACCTCACTAAAAGAATCACAGGCCTAAAGCGGATGCCCTATGCTGACTGTCTAAAAAAACTCCAGCTATACTCTGTCACATATCATCTGCTCAGAGATGATCTGTGCTTAACATACAAGTCCATGTCAAACCCAGAGCTGTTGGACATGCTACACTTAAAGAAATTACAATCCCTCAAAGCCACATGCCCCAGGGATTTAAACCTTGTCATCACAATGAGCAAAACATGCTGTAGGGATAGGTTCCTGACCCAGAAACTCCCCAGACTCTGGAATAGACTGTCCATACATGTCAAGCAGAGCGCCTCTTTGGACCTCTTCAAAAGGAACCTTGAGGATTGGATGGGAGATAGGAAATTCACACCGGGGAACACGTCAGTTGCCCTGCTAGACAGGGGTCCAGGGAAGTAAATATTGTGGGAAGAAAGAGCCAGGCAATTGTTATGGCTAGGCTTGTATAGGCCTTAGGCTGATAGCCTACTACCAACCTATGAACCTATGAACCTATGACCCTATGAACCTATGAGGAGTAGTGAAAAAAGATGAGAACAGCAATGGATAGATACAGACAGGGATGGATACTTGATGAAGGGTGGATAACAAGCAGGGTATGTGGAATGACACAAAAGAAAGGGGAACACATGGATGTAGGATAGGGCAGGTTCATGGTAGATGTCAGAATGGCCCGAAGGCCATTTCATTCAGACAATATCATGAGGCGGGTGCTGCTGTGTTGGCTGAGTGATCGGGCCCTGCAGGTCTTGTGATTTTGCCAGCCATGACAGGAGGCACTCCATGATAGTGAGGCAGGTGATGAGCTGCTGGCATACTTCAGACAGTGTCAGCTTATGTAGCTGAGGCTGGGGGATCACAGCAGATCCCCTCCAGGCCTCTATTAGAAGATAAGCCTCTGTTCTCCTCCCTAATTGTTGCCATAGAGGCCACCAATGAGTCCTCAAGGTCTTCTTCACCAGGATGATCACATCTACATGGTGAAAGGTTGTTCTGGTAATGACTGGTGACCCAACACCAGAGGCAATAGTTGTTGCATTCTGAGGCCACCATCACAACTAGACCTACAGAAAGTATAGAAAACAAACAAGCAAATAAAAAACACATAATGCTCACATATGTGATGCTCTCAAGTCCTTGCACCAGAAATACACACATGACACAGTCACAGCACACATGGGTGTGAATGATCTGAGGCATACCTCCCTAGACTATATGAAGGGAGACATAACGGAGCTCTCAGATTATGTGTATGAGTCTAGTAAGAAACTGACCTTGAGCAGAATGTTACCATCAATAAGAGTGATGTTACAGTACAAACAAAAGATCATTGACTTCCATAATGGATTCAGCTTCTGGTATCATTCCAGTGCTTTACCAGGGATGGCCTGCACCTTCCCTCCATATTTCTGGATATTGGTTAATTAATTGTTGACCTCCACAGTGCCTTTTCAGGCAACATCAGTCTTTAAAAGTTTCCAACATAACAAAACAAAATCTGGATAACATAAAAATATAAGTGCTGAATGTTGGGAGCCTAAACAAAAAGTAACACTCCTTAAAAGCCCTCCATATCCTGGAGAACATTGATATGGCTCGAGACCGATGAGCTGTCTACCAGTGTAGGGTTACTTTGCCTACCATACATTCAGCCCACTGGAGTAGATGAAGGTACTAAAGGAGGAAGCACTTCCATCTGACTTGAAACAAAATGTCACCTCTAGACTCATTAGACAAGATAAGAACCTGGAATGTCTCCCTGTCCAAATTACTATTAACAATCCCCCTTTATCATATCATAGCTAACTACAGAACCCCCCATCTACAGCCCCCTCAGCCCACACCTCTTACCTAACTAGTATGGAGTCACTATGCAGTAAGCCAAACACCATCCTCCTAGGGGGCTTCAACTACCTCTCCATTAACTGGGAGACTTATAAATCTGCAAACCTGTATGCCCATCATTTTCTGGACTTCATCAATGCAAACTCTATGGACCAGTTAGTCCACAAATCAATCAGATAAAATCCATAACTGGGTCCTTATCAATATGGGGCAGCTTTGCCCCCCACCAGTTGTAACTTCCTCCATAAATCAGTCATATTCACCTTAAGATTGAATTCTGAAGCATCTTCCAGTACTTCTAAACCCCTTCCATCTTGACAATCCCATTGCTTATGTGGAGTCCTTTATCACCAGATTCTATGCACATGTAAATAGCTGCCTAGATGCATCTGTCCCCAACAGAAGTATATACAATGCCACATTTAAAAATAAAGCCCTTATGGTAGAAACCTAATATCAACAGACTGGATAATAAAAGAAAAACTCATTGCATGCAAAAATAAATTTAACTCTCAAGATGACAATAACACTCAGTCTAAGCTTACTGAGAAATTCTGGACCATGATCAAATCAACCAAAGCCAGATATTAGGTAAAAATGGCCACTCAGGTGAAGGATAACCACAAAGCCTTCTTTAACTTTGTTAGAAATGACAGAAACAATACCCAGCATTGAGGAGAACAAACAGCAAGGGACAACACGTAGTCAGACCCAGAGGGCATGGCCAATCTACTAGCCAATACATTTAGCTCCAACGTCACTTTCATCTCCCTCTCCCCAGCACACATACCTGCATCTGTACCAATGTCAGATCTTCCAAGAACAAGTTCTGAAAACACTGAAGACACTATCCAAGGCCAGGAATACTACTTGTTTGCTGACAGATAACCTACCAAGCTGGCTTCTGGTCAGCATGAAATATGACTAATCAGACCCCCTACACAGGTTATTTAGTGTCAGCCTCAAAACGGCTTCATGCCAGATGAATGGAGGACATCAATAGTCATTCCCTTGCACAAAGTTGGGGAATCAATGGATTTAGGTAATTATAGACCCATAAGACTGACCAGGTTCATCTATAAGGCTATGAAAGGGTCATTACGGAGTGAATAAATAAAGACATAAGTACCCTACAAACTCACAATCTAACCCACTTAAGATTCATCAACAGAAGATCTTGCCTAACAATCTAACCCACTTAAGATTCATCAACAGAAGATCTTGCTTACTAAACCTGGCCAGTACACACTTCATATCTAGACCTCACAAAAGGATTGAACACCATCCCACATACAGGTGCTTTAGATAAACTCTCCAAGCTAAATGTAAATCCCTATGTAACTCATTGGATAGCAAATTGGCTCACAAATATTATCCAGGAAATAAAGGTTGGTGGCTGTACCTACTCCCAAAGACTTGTCACTGGCAGTGTATCCCAGGGTTCAGTCCTTGGGCCACTCTTCTTTGGTGTTTACTTTTGTGGAGGCCAAAACTAATACTAAGGGTTTGTGGCTGACCAGATCTGCACATGACTGCAAAGTAGGCAGCACCATAAACTCCCCAGAAGACACCATGATCCGCCAAGAGGGCCTGTTCCAAACACATAGCTGTCATCAAGGACTAAAACTGAATGTTAAGAAATGTCTAACCATATCCTGAGGCAAGAACGACTTCCTAGTAACTATTACATTGATAACACAATCCTGAAATTTGATCCAGTAGTCAGGAATCTCAGAGCGCACATTAACAACGACCTGTCCTTTGGCAACAAAGCATCCGCTATTGTAAGGAAATCCTTTTTCTTTGCACAGCCTCTCTCTGAAGGTATGGAAGCAGGTCCAGGGATGTAATAAATCTACTGTACTCACTGCTCATTAAGTCAAGCACTGAGTATAATCTCCCTTTCAGTACGTGGACAATACTTCCTCTCCAAGAAAATATCAAAGGCCTAAATCATAAATGCTATGCAGGCCATCACAGAGCTTGGTCCCTCTTCTTGGCATCATCCAGGCTATTGAAAGGTGACCTCTGCCTCACTCAGAGAGCCTCAGCAAACCCTATCCTTTCAGACCTATTACATATTCGATAGTCCAGTGTTGGCATAAACTCCTGTTCATGGTTTCTCAATCTCTCCTGTGATGTAAATAGTACAATGTGGAGGGATAGGTATATATCACATTGAATACCTCTTCCTTGGAACAGTGTTCCAATCCACGTAAAGCAAAGTTCTTCTCTTACTCTATTCAAACATCGGTGTCCTTCATGGATAGGGGAAACTTGCAAATGTCTCAGCATACCTTGGTGTGACAGCCTGTTTTTTTTTGTAAACAAAATATAAGGGTAAAAATATACCATGGAAATGTAAGGTTAGGCTTCTTAAGATCCTCACAGATCAGTAACCTAGTAAGTACCTGTGAACCTAAGCCATTACAGTTGTACAGCACAGTTGTGCACATGGCATGTATACCCCACTGCTGTAAGATGCCCTCTTGTCTCCTATGACATCCCTCCATTTTAGCTTGCCACTTCTTGGCCACTGTAACATAAAACAGGAAGAAGTCAGTACAGTGGCAGACTGTGAATAAGACCTACTCTTTCCAGCATCTGAGGAAGCCATGTCATGTCATGTAAAATTATTGGTGTCAAAATGTTTTTGAAATACTCTGGAGCTGTTCTCCTTGGCTCTTCACTGAAAATGGGCACCTACCCAGTTTGACTTTCCGAGTAATCAAATGTCAGTTAATAAATAAATAAGTAAATATCCACCCACACAGGTTCACTTGAGAAGCAATATCACAGCATCATGTGCACAGATACACATTCAGATGTCGCATGGGATGCACTGTACTGCACCAAGATGGTGCTACTGAAAGCATCTGCAGCACAGAATCTATGCACAATGTGCTTCAAAGACACTGTGTGTAAACATACATGTGTCACAGTCTGAGGATGAGCAAGAATTATTCAATTAGTGCTACTCAGTGTCGATAGCATTGTGCTTTAAGGTAGTGATTCAGACATAACCGCATTAAATTATCTCATTAATATCACAACCTCACTACGAGGTCCATGCTAGCAACAAGACAGGACACGATACTGCAAGAGATTATGTACAGATGGGCAGATGTGGAATCAGGAGTCTAATGAATTATGGGAATGGACTTGGAAATAGGCACACTGAAGGAAGACACCTGGTAACGTATGCTCACCACTGTACTGAACACCCACTCTGGACAATAGCAACAGCAATGTAGAGGAAATGGCATGAGAATACATGAAGGTGTGATGTCCAGCTATGTGATGGGGGATTACACTACAGGATACCCACACATAGGTCAAGGCATGCCACTCAGGACATGATAGCCCCTGTAGATAAGTTAAGGCATGGCAATGCATATTGGAGGCAGGGTGTACAGAAAATACAGTGGTTGAATACCTTGTCAAATTAAGAGGGGTCATGATATTATGTTCACTGTTCAGTTTGTATCAGAAAGTGGGGGGATGGTCAGAACACAATATGGGACAGGTAAGTGGCCATCATATTATAGAAGGTAACAGCATACAGATATACAGAGTATTCAGAGGTGGTCATGCACATAGACTGACCAACACGTGTAATCAATAGATGTCCACTGAGTAGTGGTAGTGGACGACATCCGTACTGAGGGTAGACAGAACAGGAGTTAGTGTCAGGTTTGGAGAAGGGTAACATAAACCATTTTGCATTCCAAGAACAAGGCAGAGGACATTGCCAAGGCTGTATCCACCACAGGAACAACACATCACAGGGCTAACTGGTCTATTTGTCATTAGGAGGCAGTAGATTCGCATACGCAGTGCTGCATTGCTTGTGGAAGCTGGGTTGGGGACTGTATTATTGTCTGTAGAGGATGTATCACTTTAGTGATATCTTTCAGACTGACATATTATACAATGTACTGTGTGTGGGTTAGGACTTATTCAGCTAGAGGCATCTGCATATCTAGTCCTCCAGGTATCTCTGGCCTACATGTGCAACACACTGCACAGCAAGGTATGCATCCCTATGCTCTTCACAGATTGTCTCATCTACTAGTATGCCTGCCTTGGGAGGAGTGGGTAAAGCACAACAGGACAGCACATGCCTGATGTCAGTAGATCAGATGACCTTTGGCAGATGAGAACAACAAGGTGCATATGGCACAGTCTGATGAAACAATGGTCCTCTTAGCAGCACTAACATTGTAGGGCTTGCATACATCCCCCACATGTGAAGAGCCTGTGGAGGGACAGGCTGAACCTTCAGCCTCACCAGTTTTTGGCAGATGTCCAGAACCTCTGAGACCTACCAGGTTATGAGAAGTACCCTTCCCAAACAGCATCTGTGAGCTGTACTGTTTCTGACATGCATTTGCCCCCCATATGGGAGGTATGTGCATGCCAGATATCCCTCATGTGGGGTAGACATCGCTGTCTATGGTGCTGCTAAGTCTCTAGGTCCATGCCTGACCTAGTGCAACTCTTAGCATTAATGAGCAGATGTGCATGTTAGTGTTCCAGCAGCTGCTACCCACAGTACTGTGGAGATGGTGAGTGAGCTGCATAACCTACTGAATGATGTGCCACAGTTATGTGGCCTGAGGAATGATGTGTCACAGTCATGTGGCCTGTGGAGTGATGTGCCACACTTACATGGTCAATGGAGTGATGTGCCACATTCATGTGGCCTGTGGAGTGATGTGCCACACTTACGTGGTCTATGAAGTAATGTACCACAGTTATGTGGCCTGTGGGATGAGTTCCAGCATTGACACAGTAATATGGAGTGTAAGGACCAAGAGCAGATGCTGCTGTTCAGGTCACTAGTAACTAACACTGTATCCACTGGTGTGTCCATGGGGTAAAGGATAACTGTAACTGCAGGCCTTGCTGTCCATAGCCATGGGGGGTCCATGTTTAAGTTTATTATAGTACTTAATTTCCTAAGCACATTACAAAAAGTACTAGTCAAACATTGATGTATCTTAAATATGAATCAATAGCAATAAAATAGTAGCAACGATATGAATTACATTTGAGATTAAATACATCTCTTAGAGTTAGAACAAAAAAATCTTGTTTATAGCTCCAGATAGTCTAAAACAAGCTAGTGTTAAAAAGTAACAATTGTCAGTCAGGATAATCCATCAAAAACACTTTATACCCACAAGATGTCTTCCACAAAAATGTGGCAGGAGACAGGCAGACTCAGAATATCTCTTGGCACTATCAAAGCACAGTTGTAAAATTGAATGGGGGATTCAGAAACACTGTATCAGTGACTGCAGTCAAGAAATGCTGTTTACAAAGTGTTCATGATGAGCCCTGAGACTCATTAACAATGGATGCAGTCAGGCCACTGTGCACAATGGGTAGCCATGGCCATAGTAGTGACCCATAAGTGGACTGTTTAGACCAACCTATGGCCAGAGGAAAGTGTGGGCAGATATTGAAAACACTGACAGTGCCTGAGTGTCTAGGTTAGTCACTGTGAAACCGTGTGCACAGATACAGGAAAACGTCTTATGGAAAGTCAGGCTACAGTGCCTAATGGTGGAGGGTAGAGCTGGCAGCGGGGCAACAGAAACAATGGAAATGGACAGAAGGCTGCAAAGGGAGATGATGAGTTCATCATGGATGCAGAACACAATGGACAAGGGGGTATGACACATATACACAAATATCAATCTGAAATACTTGAACTTAGAAAATGTGAAACTCAGAGAGAATAGATGGGATACAGTAATGTCGCATGATGTACTGACCAACACCAGTCCTGACATCATCAAAGTTTTATCAGTGTACATAAATTATAATGTAAATGTCATGAAAAAAATCAACTGTGAAGGAATTTGAACCATCACCTCTGTCCAGTTACATTATCTGCTGCATTTCCTTAACAAGGTGAGCCATAGCAGGAGTCACACTGATAGTGCAGCTGAAGCACATATCAGAAAATGTTACACACTTGCAGAATGGAAGCTGGAAAAAAAAGGCCTCAAGAGGTTCAAGCCCAGTACTCTCTTCAGCGATATTCTGTGAAACACTGCACTGACAGACTGAGCCATTAAAGGAGTCATACAGAAAATGTTAGGGAAGCATATACTGGGGAAAATTAAACATTTGCAGAATGGAATCAAAAAGAAATTACAGGAATTGAGGGATTCTGAGCCACAGAATCAGTCATTGAGAATATGTCAGGGAAACACATATCAGGGGAATGTTACACATCTGCAAAAATGGAAGCAGAAAAAATAAAATCAAACCTACAACCCTAAGGGGATTAGAGACTCCATCCAATGCATTAATCCTCTACAAATCACATCATTAACAGAGCTACAGAAGCAGGCAGACTAAATGCACAAGCTTTAGCCTGTTTCATATTTGATAACACAATGGCATCCAGCTTATTTGCACAACTAATGGCAGCTGAGGCCAAGAAACGTAGGACATGGGTATGGATCTCACTTCAATGCTGCTATACAATGAACAGTGTCATAAACTCATTGGCTGTACAAAACATAGGTGATACAGAAGTCTTTATGGGTGTGTGTGGGGTGTATTTATTTATTTTTGACCAGATTAAAGGTTGGAAATGGGAGTATAGAAAACAGATGAAAAGGGAAGCAAGCAGTGGGTAGAAAAGAAAGGGGACAAATACTGAAGAGCAGGATGAAGGTGGCGTAGGACGCGTACACTTTTTGTGTGAGAGGTACCTCGTTTTTTGAAGATAAGGGAAAGCTGGGGCAGAAGTAAGAGCAGTAAGAGGAGTAGGTTAGATAGTAGGGCAAAACAGATATGACTGGCAGGGGCTAGTGTAATACAAGGGTACAGAAACTCAATGGTGAAGGAGACATCAAAGAAACAGAGCGACAGCAATGGTGAAGAGAGACCTGTAAAAGCAGTAGGGGTGGCATGGACACAAAAGGGAAGGGAATACCAGATAAGGGGATAGTATTGGGTGTTTACAGGTGCAGTCTAGCAGATGAGGCCCAGTAGGAGATAACTCGTCACCCTGGGTACTGTCTCAGGGAGTCAAGCCTCAGACGGGTGGAGTCAGTGCTAGGCAGGTATACGACTCCACATGTCTCAGGAGCATGGTCTCCATGTGACCAATGTGGGAATCAAAACTCCTGTCAGTGATCTCCCTTACAAACTCTGTCAGATGAAGATAGCTGACAAAGATGTCACCACCACTGAAACTGCTTCAGGTGCGTATTAACCATACCAGATTTGGGTGCAGGGCTACAATCCAGGTAGGGCAGAAGGTGTGGAGACAGCTGTGGCAGGGTAGGACCCAGATATACTTGGTGCCTCTGCTGGGGGTAGTGGTAGTGCCAGTGATACCCCTTCTGGTGGGAATGACAGGTCCTCATTGGGACTGGTGCAGGTCCAATGTTGCTGCGTATCAAAAAAAAAGCTATGGCAAGAAACAAAACATATATATATATATATATATATATATATATATATATATATATATATATATATATATATATATATATAGAGTTCCCCTTTAGAAGGTCAAATGGCTGAAATCCCAAAATCCATATGGCTGAGACCATATGCTCAAAATTTCAGAAGCTCGACCTTCTGAATGGGGATCGGCATACAGAGCAGACTGGGAGATTTCCCTTTCTGCACTGTAGTGAGATCTCGGAGTTAGAATAAATAAGTAGCAGGGGGTGCAGGGGGGCTTGCCCCCCCTGCAGAAACATTGTTTTCTGTTTCGTTGTTTTTTTGTAGTTCCCTTTCAGAAGGTTGAGCTTCTGATTTTCGAGCATATGGCTTCGGCCATATGAATTTCAAGATTTCAGCCGTTCGACCTTCTAAGAAACAGGATGGCGGGAATAAAGTACGAAGACGATAAAAAGTGCAGTATTAACCATATTGATAATGATGTAGTTAATACTGCAGTATTAACCATATTGATACTGATGTAGTTAATACTGCAGTATTAACCATTTTGATAAAGATGTAGTTAATACTGCAGCATTAACCATATTGATAATGATGTAGTTAATACTGCAGTATTAACCATATTGATACTGATGTAGTTAATACTGCAGTATTAACCATATTGATAAAGATGTAGTTAATACTGCAGCATTAACCATATTGATAATGATGTAGTTAATACTGCAGTATTAAACATATTGATAATGATGTAGTTAATACTGCAGTATTAACCATATTGATACTGATGTAGTTAATACTGCAGTATTAACCATATTGATAATGATGCATTTAATACTGCAGTATTAAGTATATTGATAATGATGTAGTTAATACTGTATTAACCATATTGATAATGATGTAGTTAATACTGCAGTATTAACCATATTGATAATGATGCATTTAATACTGCAGCATTAACCATATTGATAATGATGTAGTTAATACTGCAGTATTAACCATATTGATAAAGATGTAGTTAATACTGCAGTATTAACCATATTGATAATGATGTAGTTAATACTGCAGTATTAACCATATTGATAATGATGCATTTAATACTGCAGTATTAAGTATATTGATAATGATGTAGTTAATACTGTATTAACCATATTGATAATGATGTAGTTAATACTGCAGTATTAACCATATTGATACTGATGTAGTTAATACTGCAGTATTAACCATATTGATAATGATGCATTTAATACTGCAGCATTAACCATATTGATAATGATGTAGTTAATACTGCAGTATTAACCATATTGATAAAGATGTAGTTAATACTGCAGTATTAACCATATTGATACTGATGTAGTTAATACTGCAGTATTAACCATATTGATAATGATGCATTTAATACTGCAGTATTAACCATATTGATAATGATGTAGTTAATACTGCATTAACCATATTGATAATGATGTAGTTAATACTGCAGTATTAAGTATATTGATAATGATGTAGTTAATACTGCAATATTAACCATATTGATACTGATGTAGTTAATACTGTAGTATTAACCATATTGATATTGATGTAGTTAAACAGATTACGTTTGTCAAAGCAGTAACTAATTATGAATTTCAGAAGCCTATATGTAGATATATATGCAAGGAAGTCCTAAATAAAGTAATTTAAATTTCATAGGCAGATTTATTTATTTTATTTAATTTGTTAACCTGCGTTGAGCATTGATCAGTTCTGGACCATTTCATTCTCATCCTGGGGACGATAATATGACCACTCATTCAGAATACATAAGATAACAAAAACAGGAAGGGACAGGGAATAAAACACAAAGAATGTGTGGTGCTAAGATACAAAATCATATAAACAAGTAATGTGAGAGGATAAAACTGCATTGTTAACAATATACATTTTAGTAGAAAGTTTGCTTTCCATTTAGGAAGATGGTACACTATATATACACTTGGTATACAGAAGTCTGAGGTGGGGAAGTTGAAGCAATGAAAACTAATAGAGCAGTTACTGTACATGGGAGGAGAGATTAGTTGTTTAAGCTTGAATGGCCTATTGGGTTGCAGGAACATTTAGCTTGATTAAGTGCACAAGGTTTTAGTAGTGAACAGAACTTAGGGTAAGATAAAGTGTCTTTAAGTTTGGGAGGGAGGAACTCCCATAGTTTGGGACCGAGAACTGAAAACACATGGTCAGAGGCATGAAGTTTGGAAAGTGGGATTTATGTTAGAGGCCCAGCATGATTCAGGTTTCTGAGGTTGTTTGTGGGTGCTTGTCTTATTAGTCTTGAGTTAAAGGAGCAGGATTATGTTTATTTAGATAGAAGGTTAACTGATAGAGGTTTAAGGTTTGTGAGTGATCATTCAGAATGATTGTGTGAGAGATGACCTGCAACAGTCAGCCATGACAGTTGAAGGAGGAAGAAGAGTCGCACTGAACAGAAAGAGACGGCGACCAGTGACATGACACCCCAACCCCACAGAGAAAATGGGAAAAAATAGGGTTGATGATGATGATTTCGGGATTGTTCATGTTGTGAGAAGATTATTGCCAGAAGCTGTTTAATCAGACAAATGTCTGCCTATGCTCAAAGATGCAATGTGATGCCCTGGGATACTGTACAGATACAAAGTAAACATAGAGCTCGAACATACATATGTCAATAACAGGTGATAAACAAATGACAGCAATTTCTATTGTATATTGGGACATTTCCAGCAAAATAATAATCATGATCTTATATATATGGGCCTATAACTGCCATTATGATACTACTGGACATAAAAATTATGGGTCTTCTACACGTACTTACATGCGAGTAGCTTACACCTGACCTGCTCACTGTCACTTCCTTGAAAAGCAAGTGTTTGAACTATCACTAATCATATCTCCCATTCATGCTTAGCCCTCCCAACACCCAGTCCAATATATACATGGCTCTAACAGAACCTAAACCCCCAAACACCAAACTCCCACCCACTTTCCATCCTGACTCCCTGGTCCCTAACCCTAGGCCTCCATCCCCACACTAACCCTAAAGTCTCTGTTTGCTACCTAAACCTAAAATTCCAAACCTCTCAAACTTAAATTCCCTGATCAATACCTAACAATAAAATTCCCTTCCTGCATCATAAACCTAAAACACAAGCCCTTTAAGCCTAAATTCTCTAATCACTCCTTAACCATAAAACAACGTTCCTGCATTCTAATCCTAAAATATCAACCCCCCCCAAAAGTAAAACTCAGTTCCATTTCTTAATCCTAAAACTCCTGCCTCACTCCTAATCCTAAACTACCCCCTTCCTGCTCCCTCCCCAGAGCTGCTTGCCCAAACTCATATTTGAGCCTGACATTGAGCAGTGCTAAAGCCCTACAGCTGTGAGAAACAGGCTAAGTGAGCTATAAGACATGCAAGTCACTACTTCCGAAACAGCAGGATTTGAGCACTTGGTACTTAAAAGTTTGCAGTAGAACTGAAAAATACTCATGAACTGTTTGGGTGTGGGGGAAGAAAAAGTTTAGTAGGAAAACTATCTTGTCCACCTACACAGATGGAAGCACACAGAAACAAATTTATGTCATTGCAAAGTCATACTATCACCTGTGAGATATGCCAGCAGTGACAGATGAGGTAATGGTATATGAAGGTTATAGGAAGAGGCCTGCACAAACTCATGTCTAACAACGCACAGTTTTACTACTATGGGATCATAGAAAGTTGCTAGGTTATTGGCTCTGAGGTCCTTAAAGCCTAGCCAAAAATTTAGCCCATGTTCCATCAAATCAGCACCCTATGCCGATGTCCAACAGGGACACAGATGGAATCCCAGGGGTGTATTTTCTGTTTCCCATCCAGTTATCCAGGTTGTGCTTAAAAGGATTTAATGAGATACTCTGCTTTATGTGGAAAGGGAGTCTATTCCACAAAAGAGGGAGTCTCTGGGACACAAATCTTTCCCGCCAACAAGTGCTGTTGATGTCACAGACCAGGTTGACGTTGCACATACTGGTTACTAGAGTGGAGCTTGACTTCCAGATATGCAGCACCCATCAGGGTGGGGTCTGAGATTGCTTTGTATGCCAGACAGAGATCACCTCTGAGGATTCTGTAGGAGACTAAGTAGAGTCAACTACTACCTGTGAGCTATGCCAGTAGTGACAGATGTGGTAATGATATATGAAGGGTAAAGCAGGAGGCCTGCCCAAACACATCTAACATTGCACAGTCTTACCACCACCTGTGAGCTACGCCAGTAGTGACAGATGTGGTAATGATATATGAAGGGTAAAGCAGGAAGCCTGCCCAAACACGTCTAACATGTAACGTAATGGTAATGGTGAAAAAAACGCAATCCAAACAACGAATGTCCAACAAGAAAAGAAGATAGAGGCCAGGAAAGTCCACCACAAATATGTATTAATACTCCAAATATAAAATTAAGCACTTAATTTTATATTTGGAGTATTAATAAATATTTGTGGTGGACTTTCCTGGCCTTTATCTTCTTTTTGTAATGGTGTTTGAAGGTCATAGGAATAGCCAAGCACAAACACACGTTTAACATTGCACAAACATAGTGCTACTGTGAGTCATGCCAGTACTGAGAGATGTTTTAATGGTGTATGAAGGTCATAGGAGTAGCCAAGCACAAACACGTTTAACATTGCACAAACATAGTACTACTGTGAGTTATGCCAGTACTGACAGATGTGGTAGTGGCGTATGAAAGTTATAGAAAGAGGCCAGCACAGACACACATGTAATATTGCACAGACACTTCCAACTAAGTGCATAAAATGGTAATCCGCTCACTCATCCTACCTATTAGTCACTGCTGTAGTTCCTCAAGGCTTAATCCCTGGTTCTTTGCTTTTCAATACATTTATAAATAACCTACACTCAGCTTCTTATCCCTGCATAGTCATGCAATATGTAGAGTTATTTAACCCTCACCTGCTCAGCTACAGCAATAATAGAATTCTAAACCATTACACAGGAATCCTTCTCAAAGACAAGCATCTGGAGTGCTTCTCCCCGGGCCTCGGCTGAAAATTGGCTCGTTCCAAGTCGGACTTTCCTGGTAAACAAATGTTAAATAAATAAGTAAATAAATAAAAATGTATAACAATAGTTTACAAATCACAGCTGTTGCTAAATCTCTAAAACACCAAAATAATGATGTTTATTCCAAGTATTATAAACCAGGCAAAATAATCCTTCACAGTACCCTCTTTCAAAATCTTCTTATACATATAGTTCCTACCACAATACTCCTGAGGGTCACAATCAATGAAAATCTGACATTTGATGCCCATATTCAGCATTACATTAAAAACACCATCTGTTGGGGAGCTTGTATACACATATTCAGCATTCCATTAAAAACACCATCAGTTGGGGAGCTTGTATACACATATTCAGCATTCCATTAAAAACACCATCAGTTAGGGAGCTTGTATACACATATTCAGCATTCCATTAAAAACACCATCAGTTAGGGAGCTTATATACACATATTCAGCATTTCATTAAAACATCATCAGTTAGGGAGCTTGTATACACATATTCAGCATTCCATTAAAAACACCATCAGTTAGGGAGCTTGTATACACATATTCAGCATTCCATTAAAAACACCATCAGTTAGGGAGCTTGTATACACATATTCAGCATTCCATTAAAAACACCATCAGTTAGGGAGCTTATATACACATATTCAGCATTTCATTAAAAACATCATCAGTTAGGGAGCTTGTATACACATATTCAGCATTCCATTAAACACACCATCAGTTAGGGAGCTTGTATACACATATTCAGCACTCCATTAAAAACACCATCAGTTAGGGAGCTTGTATACACATATTCAGCATTCCATCAAAAACACCATCAGTTAGGGAGCTTGTATACACATATTCAGCATTCCATCAAAACACCATCAGTTAGGGAGCTTGTATACACATATTCAGCATTCCATCAAAAACACCATCAGTTAGGGAGCTTGTATACACATATTCAGCATTCCATCAAAAACACCATCAGTTAGGGAGCTTGTATACACATATTCAGCATTCCATCAAAAACACCTTAAGTTAGGGAGCTTGTATACACATATTCAGCATTCCATTAAAAACACATTGTTAGGGAGCTTGTATACACATATTCAGCATTCCATTAAAAACACCATCAGTTAGGGAGCTTGTATACACATATTCAGCATTCCATTAAAAACACATTGTTAGGGAGCTTGTATACACATATTCAGCATTTCATTAAAAACACCATTAGTTAGGGAGCTTGTATACACATATTCAGCATTCCATCAAAAACACCTTAAGTTAGGGAGCTTGTATACGCATATTCAGCATTCCATTAAACTCACCATCAGTTAGGGAGCTTGTATACACATATTCAGCATTCCATTAAAACACCATCAGTTAGGGAGCTTGTATACACATATTCAGCATTCCATTAAAAACACATTGTTAGGGAGCTTGTATACACATATTCAGCATTTCATTAAAAACACCATCAGTTAGGGAGCTTGTATACACATATTCAGCATTCCATTAAAAATACCATCAGTTAGGGAGCTTGTATACACATATTCAGCATTCCATCAAAAACACCATCAGTTAGGGAGCTTGTATACACATATTCAGCATTCCATCAAAAACACCATCAGTTAGGGAGCTTGTATACACATATTCAGCATTCCATCAAAAACACCATCAGTTAGGGAGCTTGTATACACATATTCAGCATTCCATCAAAAACACCTTAAGTTAGGGAGCTTGTATACACATATTCAGCATTCCATTAAAAACACATTGTTAGGGAGCTTGTATACACATATTCAGCATTCCATTAAAAACACCATCAGTTAGGGAGCTTGTATACACATATTCAGCATTCCATTAAAAACACATTGTTAGGGAGCTTGTATACACATATTCAGCATTTCATTAAAAACACCATTAGTTAGGGAGCTTGTATACACATATTCAGCATTCCATCAAAAACACCTTAAGTTAGGGAGCTTGTATACGCATATTCAGCATTCCATTAAACTCACCATCAGTTAGGGAGCTTGTATACACATATTCAGCATTCCATTAAAACACCATCAGTTAGGGAGCTTGTATACACATATTCAGCATTTCATTAAAAACACCATCAGTTAGGGAGCTTGTATACACATATTCAGCATTCCATTAAAAACACCATCAGTTAGGGAGCTTGTATACACATATTCAGCATTCCATTAAAAATACCATAAGTTAGGGAACTTGTATACACATATTTAGCATTTCATTAAAAGCATCATAAGTTAAATAGCTCGTACAGACAGTCATTACCTGCATGATCAAACATGCAAAACTACATCAATCTTATATCTCCTACTAAGCCTACTGTATGCTTAACCCATATTCACTCACCTTCACTCCTCAAAACTATACAAATTAGAGCAATGTTATGATAACCAAATTTGCAGCACACCTCCCCAGTTGAATCTACCACTGCAATTCACTCCAAAAACTCTCATGATGGACCTTCCTAGTCAACATAATTTCTCTTAGCTACAAATTGTCCATAAAACAAACTGGAAAAATTAGAGTGTTTTCAAAAAACATCTTAATATCTAAATAACTCCTGACTAGGCTTCATCTCAACAAGAGACTAACTGTAAGCACCAAAGAACTATTTAGTTTACAATTTGCCTCCAAACCTTCACTCTTTTTCAAAATACAAGTCTCCAACAAACAGCAACTCAAATTAATTTAAATACACCTCCCCCTTCTTTCTCCTATTAACTTAATTACTTAATATGTACCAGTTAGACATAATAAATGACCTTACAATTTGCAACATAAATTAAGTTAAACAATCAATGCTACTAGTTGGTACAGCATACAAACATAGTACAATAACATAAAATAGAATGAAATAAAATAAAATAAAGTAAGCTGCTGTACTTAAAAGATAAACAATAGAAATCATATCAGCCTTTACATTCCACAATGTTAGTTAATTACAAAACTAAAATGCAATGATTATTAACCTTTAGGGTTTATAATTAGTCAATTTGCTATATATGCTGTACCAACTAGTAAAAGGGGGAAGTGTATTTAAGTGAATTTGAGTTGCTGTTTGTTGTCTGAAGAAGTCTAGTTACTAAACTAGACGAAAAGCATTTAACTTTACTTGTGATTTGCTAACAGGTTTTTTACGCAAGTTATTTTTAATAAAGAGCTGAAGAGCTGAAGACTTTAGGGTGCTGCTTGTTCCTGCTTTGGTTTGTCTTTTCTACAGTTTGTGGTGCTGTTTGTGTTTCTTCAACAGCTTAACCATTACACCAGCCCCCAAACATTACATGAAAGTTTTACTTGCTCATCTTGAATACAGCCTCCCCCTCATCACTTCATAGGTAATTACTAGGCTAATGACCCCATGGGGCCTTTTTAAGCTTAGCCATGTTTTACAAAGGTGAGACTCAAACATGTACACTGTGTCTGTAAGGTAAACACCTAATGCATTATGCCAGTCCACAACTCACACAAGTCATTTAATAATATACATAGAATTTTAAATTCTCATTCTATATTTTGTATCAGAAGCACATACTATCTTATCAGGAGTGTGGTCAAGATTTTTGACACTGTATATTACCTTTCAGAATGTAGCCACCAAGCCTTACATGCATAGTGACACACCACAGATTGTGCAAGTTTTTGGACAACATGTACAATCAATACTGAAAAAGTTTTGTGGCACTTGCATTAAATTAAATACTGAGTTCACTAGTTAGGTAGGGGTTCTAATCTCACTGCAGTCAACTGGTGTGTGTGTATGTGTGTGTGTGTGTGTGTGTGTGTGTGTGTGTGTGTGTGTGTATCTGTCTATTCTGAAGAGTATAACTGTCTATCCTTCAGTTATCAGTACAAGCCCAAGGAAAAAAAAAACTCTTGAGATGACAGACTCAGAAAGAAGCCTGGCATTTAAAAACATTCAGTGCAGTAAAATGAAAATTATGCATGTGGGATATGCCTAGCTATACTCTTCAATTCAATTCAAAAATTATACCAAACACCAGACTGCAAAATTGAAAGCAATACTGGGAAGCGGTTTCTGTCAGTAATACAACTGGAATCATTCAATCAAAAAGAACTTCTAGCATGAAAAATGATTTAACTTTTACTGTTCTTTAATGTATGAAGCAGATATGTTTTTGTCTACCTTTTAGTGTATTGCATTTATTTGTTTATTTATCCTTTCTTGACTGGGTTAGTCCTTCTAGGCTAGTAGCCTCTTTTCAGGAAAGACCTGAGGTGGTATTTGTACTACTAAAGGAAATTTGGCCAAGACACCAGGGGGCTTCCTCTAATCTTTTTGATAAGTATGGTGGGATCTTTTACGTTCACCTCAGCTGTCACCAAGTCAAGCAGATGGGGCAATTGGTTTAACATCTCATGCGAAGGATGACAGTGATAGGTGTGCAGCTCCTCCTAAAGCTGCACTGCAGTATTAGCAATAAGAAAATTAAGCAACTCACCTAGTGTGAACAAAACCTACAGCTTTCTGATCTTCCATCATCCAAAACAAGTGTGCTACCTGTAGGACCACTGACACTTGCTTAAAAAGGCTTACTGTTTTAAAAGTTACACTAATGTTTTGAAGTGTTTACACAATCATTTTAGTAAACTCACTAGTGAATTAAGTAGCTCCTTAACATGTTTTTGAATTGTAAGTTCTACTGCCCTATATTGTCATTCTGTCCCACTGTTAAATGACGATTTGGGAGGGGACAATGCAAAGAAAGACAAAATAAAACAGAGGACATAGAACAGCATTAGAAAGAAAACAATAAACAATTCTTACATGCACCTAACTGATATACATAATATTTTAAGGAATGCAGATTAAATTTGTGACTGCAAAAGGCATATTAATATATTTTTATAGTTCTTCTCTGCTACCATGGATTTATGTGTCTCCTTTAAAAGAGGCTCACAAGCTAAATACTTTTAACATTCAAGCAAGGCTTGCTCATGTATTTCTTACACTTGGGTCACTGCAGCAATTATAAGTAAGTCAACATTAATTTAAGAAAATGCTGAAAGATGAAAGTTAATTTTAAAGTGAGCTGACATTATTGCACAACTGCACAGTGAGTAACCTCACGAGAGTTCATCCTTCAAGTTTTATTATATGGTTTGTCTAATTGAAAATGCCACCTTCTTCCTACTAAAATCATGTATTCTATCACTGAATTTAATTGCAGAAGGTAATAGTTCCTGATTATAATTAAAACCTCCTCTGACTTTTTTTCAGATCTAGTACTTATAAACATTTGAATATCAATCACATAGTAATCACATGCTAATTGCTGATTAACATCCTGACATCCAATATCTTCTTTTAATGGAGCAATTCTATTCTGTGTGAAAGCTTTAAACTGGGTAAATGAAGGTTAATGTATCCTTTTACAGGAACAGTTTTGATTCCAGAAATGGCCCCACCCAAACCGACATTTTTCACAAACAGTTCTGCAGTCATGTACACTTAACAGATTTTAATGCCTTAACCATTTGCAGATGTAGGCATCTAAGATTAGATTATGTGTACAATTAATAATTTAGTTACCTGCTCATCAAAAAGAAACGCATTTGCAAATGGATTTTGTTTAAATTATCATATCCCCTGCTACTGGTCCACTGACTATATGTGAATGATTTTTTTAATATGATATTATAGGAAATTCATAAACCTGTTAATGTAGATATGCAATTTGTTGATCAAAATGTAGAGTGATGATAAAAAAAATGTAATCTAATCAGGCACTGTGACACAATTTATTTTCAACCTTGTGTTTACCTGAGAAAAATGTATCCATTTTGGTTACTCCTGAAAATCATGATAATTTTTAAACAGATTAGGGTAAAATATTTGTTGTTGCAGGCACTGTAGTAAATGACGAATGCAAAGGTAATGGACTGGATGTTCATCAGACTTTGCTGGAAACCATGGAGAATAAATACTTGTACATTCTAACAACTCAAGGATGCAGAGATAGTACAAATAGGTTCATACGTTCATGGAAGGTTACTAGACTAGCGGCCCTAGAGTCCTTACAAGCCTAGCTTTATTTATCAGAATTTGCCCCAATTGTTGGTGGTTAGGTGAATGAAATTCGCAGAGGTAAGGGTCTATGGTAGTTAATAATGACTTCCTCTGTCCAGCAGAGACATTGGCGCCACCCCAAGAGTGAATTGGCAGTTAACTATCCATTGAGTTAGGTTGCGTTTGAAGGGGGTCAGGGAGGTGCTCTGTTTTACATGAATTGGAAGCTTGTTCCAGAGAAGTGGCAGTCTCTGGGAGATGTATCTATCTCTACACCATGACCTGTTCATGTCAGATGCTAGGTTAAGATCCCTGGAGCAAATGACACTCGTGCAGTTTGATTTATGAATGTGTAGCATTTCCATCAGGGCTGGGTCAGAGACTGGCCTGTAAGCCAGGCACAGGTTACCCCTTAGCAACCTGTAGGAGACAGAATACAGTGATAAGGCATTCAATCTTTCAGCACAAGGCTTGTTTTGTGCACCCTGTAATTTCTTGGAGAGAAACCTCTGTGGTCTCTTCAATTGTTGCAGACATCTGGTGAAGAACATGCAAATGGGAGCATTGTACTCAATTATTGGTCTGATGAGGGCCAGTTATAATGGAATTATAACATCCTTAGATCTAGATGCGATGTCTTTACTTATAAGATGTACCTCACAGAAGGATTTCCTTACTTCTGTGGATATGTGGTGGTCAAAGTTCAGATTGCTATCACCCTTTGTATCCAGATCACATACCTAGGATCTACACTTGGGGTTGCTGTCAATAATGTAATTAGCAGGGATATCAGCTTTTCCAAAGGGAATAATAATGCATTTTTTGCATTTAGCTGTAATCCATGGCTTTGGCATTAATCATTTGTCTGTGTTAACCCTGTCTGCAGTATATTAACAGTGTTGGGGGACTCAATGACTGCTCCCAATTTGCAGTCATCAGTGAGCTTGGTCAACCATAGGCCATCCAAGTTTTCTTGGAGTTCTGAGAAATAAATTCTGAACAATAAGTGGTCAGCACAAAACCCTGTGGTACATTACTGCTGACTGGTCTTTTGCTAGAGGTGAAGTCACCCACTTTGACAATATATTTATTTATTTAACATTGTTTACCGGGAAAGTCCAACTTGGAATGAAGCCAATTTTCAGAGGGGGCCTGGGGAGAAATGCTTCAGATGCATGTCTTTGTAACATGGGAGGAAACCAAACTACCCAGAGAAAACCCACACGAACACAAGGAGGAAATGCAGACTCCAAACAGAAAGCACTCCAGCCGAGAATCTAACTGGTAAGACTGTTATTGTGAGGCGACAATACTACCACTGCACCATTGCACTGTCCAACATTATATGTCCTGTCGGTGTGCCATTTGGCTACCCAGCTGGTAATATAGGGGTTAATTCCTAATTGGGAGAGTTTCTGTATAATACCTGAGTCAGAAATTGTATCAAATGCCTTGGCTAGGTCAAGATAGGTGATATGCACTGTCTTTCCCTCATCCAGAGCCTTGGTGACTTTCTCAAAGATGTCAACCATGTTTAAAAGACAAGACCTACCTTTAATGAATCTGAACTGGGTTGGATCTAGAGTTTGGAGATTACCCGTGTCCTTGTTAATAAGGCCCATAATGATTCTTTCAATGACCTTGCAGATGAGGCTAGTTAAGCTTATGAGCCTATAATTCCCAGGGTCAGTTGATGGAACCTCTTTGTGTAGAAGGATTACTGTTGCTATCTCCCATTCTGCCAGATCATAGCCAGTTCTCAGACTGTGGTTAAACAGGGATCCAAGTGGGTCTACTAGGTCATATTTTAAGTTGTTTAAAAGGCAGCCTGGGATGTTGTCTGGTCCCATTAATGCTATGTTTTTGGCCTTGGAGAGCAAAGAGATGATCTGCTGTCTTGAGATAATAGGCTGAGGAATGGTGGCCGGTATACTTTGGGGAATGACTGAAGGGGATAGGGGGTGAAATTTGTTCCAAATCTGTTAGCTAGCAGTTTGGTTATTATGTCCGGTTGAGCATGGGTGGTGCCATCCTGACCCAGCAGCACATAGCTGGATATTCCTTTTTATATTTTGGATGTAGTTAAAGAATGCCTTGTGGTTATCCTTAACTAGGGAGGCCATTTTTGCTTTGTAATTAATTTAAAGGACTTGACACAATCTCTAATTTGTTTGTTTAAGCTAGAGATGGACTTTTTTCCTCTGCTGAGCCAGTACCCTCTTGTCCTTGGACATTTCTCTTGTTGTATAGCCTGTTTAAACTAGGAGTTCACCACACTGGCTTGTTTTTTCAGAAAGACCTAGTTTTAATTTGGTCAGGTATAGCCGATTCTATACAACTGCATAAATGGTTATGTGGATCATTGGCATACACCCTTACACCTCTGCATTATTCAGATTTTTTTCCCAGTTTGAAAAACTCCATTATTTGTACTGGTTTCCAGGTAAGACTTGTTTAAGCTGCCATACTCCACAATAGAAGTCTGGTATGACATCGTATGACTTCTTTACTGAATTAATTCACACTTTCCACACCTCCGTATACCTTCCCCAGGATTATTACTGCAGCGGTTTGTGCATTTCTTAATCTGCAGTAGCTGTTACATTGTTGCTCAGTGGCTACTGGCCGTATGTGTGATTATATAGTAGAAATGGCAAATAAAATTATACAATGTATATGAAATTGCAACAACTTAACTGTGGGAAAAAAAGAAAGTCAACAGCACAGCAGAGCAATGTTTGAATTTGCTGTCATTACTACAATACTTGCAAGTTGAAATTTAAGGAGAGAAAAAAGGTTTCTCATGGATACCTAAAATGCCCTTTATCATGCACGTACTGAAGAAATTTCATAGGTTTATAGGTTCATAGCTAGGTACTAGGCTATCGGCCCTGGGGCCTATATAAGCCTAGCCAAAACAGTTCCTTGGCTTTTGCCACCCAAGAAAGTTATTTTCCTGCGCCCCTGTCTAGCAGAGCCACAGAAGTGATCCCTGGGGTGAATTTCCTATTTCCCATCCAATTGTCGAGATTCTTCTTAAAGACGTCTAATGAGGAGCTTTGCTTGACATAAATGGGTAGTCTGTCCAGAGCATGGGAAGTCTCTGGGACAGGAATCTATCCCTCCAGAATGTTCTGTTTATTGTGGTGGCAAGGTTTAGGTCCCTGGAGCATGTGTCTCGGAGGGATTGGGGTTTCTTTAAGTGTAGCATGTCCAACAGATCTGGGTTTGACATGGCTTTGTATGTTAGGGAGAGGTCGCCTCTGAGAAAACGATAAGCGATGGAGTAGAGTGGAGTTTTTGAGACGGTCTATGTATGGCATCTGTTTGAGGCCAGTAATCTTCTTAGAGAGGTGTTTCTGTGGCCTTTCTAGTTGTTGCAGATGTCTTGTGAGGTACATGCCAAACGGGGCATTGTACTCTATAATGGGTCTGATGAGGGATGAGTAGAGAGGAACAATGACTTATTTTTTTCTGGAGGTGAACCCCTTTGTGATGAGGTGTGCCACATAGAAGGATTTTCTGACTACTGTGGTAATGTGATTATCAAAGGAGAGACTACTGTCCACCTGTATCCCAAGGTCTCTTATCACACTTTTGGTATTTAGTAGGCTACCGTCTATGTGGTAGTTAATGGGTACAGTGTTTTTCCCAAAGGGGATGGCAATGCACATCTTGGCATTGAGCTTGAGGCCATGACCTTGACACTAAGCATCAGTCTCAGTGAGGCCCCTTTGTTGAATGTCCACATCATTGGGCGATTCTATTATGGCACCTAGTTTGTAGTCATCTGTGAACTTCGTTAGCCAAAGACCTGCTGTATTAGCCTGGACTTCAGAGAAGTAGATGCCAAACAGGAGAGGAACCAGGACGGAGCCCTGTGGTACTCCACTTGTCACTGGTCTGAAGTTGGATTTGGAGTCAGCTACTTTCACTGTGTGGGTCCTATCAGTGAGCCAGTTGGCCACCCATCTTGTGACATGGGAATTTTATACCCAATCTAGTGAGTTTATCTATAATTCCAGAGTGGGGATGGTGTTAAAAGCCTTGGTGAGGTCAAAATAGGCTGCGTGCACCACCTTACCCTCGTCCACGGCTCTGGTGACTGCTTCAAAGAAGTCAATCAGGTTTAGGAGACATGACCTACCTTTTACAAACCCAAACTGAGTGGGGTCCAGAGTTTGGAGGTTAAATATATCCTTGTTTATAAGCTCCAAGATGACACGTTCCATAGCCTTGCAGACCAGGCTTGTCAGGCTAATGGGATGGTACTTCCTGGGGTCCGTGGTGGTGCCCCCTTTGTGGAGTGGGATAACCGTTGCTGTGAGCCATTCAGTAGGCACAAAGCCTGAAGTGAGGCTATGATTGAACATGGTACTTAGGTAGGGTGCCAGTTCATTCTGTAGTCCATGCAGAACGCAGCCTGGGATATTGTCAGGTCCCATGGATGCTGTGTTCTTGGCTTTGGACAGTGCAGTCTTTACTTGTGCAGCCATGATTACAGGGGCTTTGCAGTCTTCTGGTATAGTGATGGCCCTTTGAGGGTTGACGGGGGTGAAGTTTGCACTGAACCTATCTGCCAGGATGTTGGCAGTATCAGTTGGTTCTGTATATCTAGTGCCACTGTGCTGTAACTCAAAACAGATCTGAGTGTTGCCATTGAGATTCTTGACATAGCTGTAGAATGCTTTGTGGTTGTCTTTAGAATCAGTGGTGATTTTATTTTCGTAACTAGCTTTGTAGGATTTTATGAGGGATCTCAGTTTCTTACTGAGGATGACCAGGGAGTTTCTGCAATCAGGGGATTTTACTCTTTTTTTGCAACAGCTTCTTCCTTCTGTTGTCGAGTTTGCTTATGGCAGGGAACCAACAGATTGGCTTCCTTGTTTTGGAGGATAGCATCTTGGTTCTTTTGGAGATGGCATGATTCATGCACTCACGTATGTACTTATACAGTGCATTTATATAGGATTCAGCAGTCATACCTCTATGTTCCATGTGTATGGGTGTCGTGAAGCTTGCCACTTCTGTCTTAAGAAGCATGAAGTTGGCTTTGGAGAAGTTTTTTTACAGTGGTTTCCTTAATGAGGAGTGGGGGCAGGATATTGATGTCTAGGGTGATTAGTTTGTGGTCGGATCTGACCAGCGAGGAGTTGATTTCTGGCGTGGAACACCAGTTGCCCATATTGTTAATGACCAGGTCCAGGATATTGCTGCCCCTGGTGGGGGTATGGGCAAGCTGATCCAGGGCATTGGAATTTATGAATTCCAGAAAGCATTGAGCAAATGAGTTACTACATGAGTAGTTTTCCCAGTTGATGGAGGGGTAGTTGAAATTGCCATTTATTAAGGTATTGAGCTGTACCTTAATATTATCCAGAATATCTAGAAACATGGAGTGGGCATCCTGGAACATGGCAGGGGATCTATAACAATCTACAACCTGGATTGCAGTCTTGCCCAGTATTAGTTGCACTTGGATAATTTCGGATGCATTATGTTGAGCAACTAGCCTGGAGGTGTGAGTATCCTTAATGAATATGGACACGTCTCCTCCTTTAGTGTTTTGGTCCAGGTTAGGTGGCCAAAAAGTGTTGTATGAGTTATAGCCTGGTAATGCAGGGGTGCTCTCTGGAGCCTTGAACCAGGTCTCCCTCACTGTACAGATGTCAATGTTCTCCATTTTAAGGAGTACCTTGAGTGACTGCATTTTGAGGATTAGACTGCTAGCATTGAATAGCATTAACCTCAGATTTTACTTGCTTATACCTGCTATAGTGGTGAGTTTGTCATTTGAACTTTGCCTAAAAAGGTACTATAGGGGTGGTAAGAGCCTTAGCCATTATCCGGAATCCCAGGGGCGACAGGTGCAGGCCATCTCTGGCAAAGCATCGTGGTCTGTCAATCATGTCATCCCAGGCAGACAAATACTGGATCCCCTTAGAATGACACCAGAAGCTTAGCCAATTGTTGAAGTCAATCATTTTGTCCTTGTATTGTGGTATCATTCTGGGTGATGGCAAGATGATACTCAAGGCTAGGGTCATGTAATAAAAGATATTCTAGTGGCTATATTATCAGTGCCACAAACTGCAAATAATTTTCTACATTTGTATAACAGCACCATAGGAAATGCTTGTGTGTCAGAGAGCTGTTGGATATTCATATGTATCAGAGTGCTATTCAACATGCATATCTGTCTGAGTGCTGTTGGACATACACATATGTCAGACCGCTGTTAGATATGCATGTGTATCAGAGCGTTATTGCACATGCATATTTGTCAGAATGTGTTGGACATTCATATGTGTCAGAGTGCTATTGGACATACATAATTTAGATTCTAGTTCTTTAAATATTATTGAGACACATGAATTTGGACCAATGGGATATGTGGATTAGTATCGGAAGGCAACAACATGCTATGTTAAGTGTTCCTCTGATCTGTATTATCTTGGTCAAACAAAGCACCGAGTGAGAGTGTGTATTTTGGAACATTTAAGGGATATCAAAAATTCTTCTCAAGATAAAACAGTAGCTGTTCATTTTAAGCAATGCCATGCTTCTGACTCTGAACTGTTGAAAATCTTTTGTTATGCACAGGGTAAAGAACCTAGAGTTGCATTATAATGTGTCTGACTTCTTGTTACGGAAAGAAGAATGGTATATCTTTGGGTTATAAGCTTTGTATCCCAAACGACTCAGTCATGTGCTTATAAAGTATTTGATATGCTCATGAAGTGTCAGAGTACTTTTTTATGCTAGCTATTTTTTCTCTCTGATCTCATTGAATTGTTGGTTATAAATTTATTTGACTGTTAACTGATTTTGGAAACTTAGGAAGGCAAAAAAAGAAAAGTCATGGAGAAAATCCTGAAGGGAAATTTGGCTTCTTTTTTACCAAATGGCAATATTTATAATAATAACAACTATCATGGACTCATATTTACCAGTAGTTGTTAGTCAAACCTGATTCTGTTTCATAATTGGTTTCATGTGAACTTGATTGAAGTGTACACATAGTGATGGTCTACATATGCTATACCTAGGCATTTGAATCAGCAGAGGTAGCAGATAAGAAACATGGAGGGTTTACATCTGATTCTGTGGTATAGAAGGACAAAGTCCTGATTATAACTGAGATAAGATGAGGTTGATTAGTGGTTTGGGTACTAGAAGGGTTGGGCAGTGAAGATGTGAGTAAAAAATCCTGGTGGAAGAGACAAGGCTGTGGCTCACAGCATGGGTGACACCTAGAGGGTCCACTAAGTACTGTACCCATGGAGCGTGGGACAGTCCAGAATAAGCTGCCTCTGCGAAAGCACACTGAATGGGGAAAATCAGTGTGTGGAGTTATGCTTTCCACAGAAGGTTTGGGAGTTGGCATAATGGTCATGCGGTTTATCTCATAAGACATAAGGTACTGGGTCTGATTCTTACCTTAAGGATGGGAAATTTGCCTAGGTTTAAAATGGCCCACAAAGGCAGATAGTCTAGAACTACCTATGAACCTGTGAACCTACAGTGGAACTCGAAAAAGTTATCAAAAGGAGGGATAGGGCTAAAGGGGGCAGTACAGGCGTAAGTGTTGGGTATGGAAACTAGCTCACTCCCTATCAGCCATCTGTCCTCATAAAAGGAAGAAATGGTCTGATTAAGCACCCGAGAAAGGAAAACAAAATGGTTGAAAAAGTCTCGTCTAGCCTGTGGATGCTTTGCCCTTACCCACAATTCATTGAGTAATGATAGCAGAACCATCAGGTAGGTGCAGTGCATCAGCCAAAAAGAAAGGAAAAGAAAAAAAACCTGGAGCAGATAAGGGTAGGAACAAAGCTGAAGGTCTAGATTGCTATATAGTTGAATGATAGGACGCAAAGGTTTGTGATGAAATGGACAATGTCCGGAATATGGAAGGACCGTGGGTATCATCACTTACTTCAGCACTCTTTAGTGTGTTTCTCGGACATATTTCTGAAGGAACAGAGAAGAGGAGTGATGATGCAATGACAGCTGCAAAAAATGGGGGATGGGCAATAGAATTTAAAGATGTGTTTGTAAATACTGCCCCGATGGACGGACAGTCAAGGTTCCAAGCAGACAAATATTTGTTTTCTAACAACCTATCTGGAGAATCTTTGTTTGAAAATTCAGTAGGCAAAACCTGGAATTCACTCCCATCTGACCTTACTCTGAACCCCTCCCTTAATCAGTTAAATACATCTCACTGGTTATGTCCTTGCTCAACCCTGACTAAAGCCTCATCTACTTCCATATCCCTGCAATTGTTTTATTCTCAGCGATTTACCTCTTACACTCAAAGGTTTGAAAAGAGGAACTGTAACATCTTTGCAGATACTCTGTATATAGCTACACCTATAGGTTTAATAAGAAAAACTGTAACATATTTGTATATATTTCTGATTTTAAACTGTATTCTTCATAGCCTTGAAATGTGAGACTGTAACTTGTATGTTAATACAATATGTTTGTGCATATACTGTAATTTGCTTGTCTTTATCTGTTTGTAAGTTTGGAGCTTTTCTCCTCAGGCCTCCGCTGAAAATGGACATGTATCCAGTTGGACTATCCCGGTTAACAAATGTAAAATAAAATAAATAAATAAACTATAAAGTGCTGAGCCTTACAAAAGTTGGTTGAAAGAATAAGGCTGTTGCAATGGGCTTGACAACAAAAGGACAGGAAATATCCTGCAGTGTTGCTGATACCTGGGCTGGATTATCAGGGGCAGAGCATAAAGGCAGTGTTAGCAATAAGCAGAATGCTGGGGGGGAGGTATCTTCAGATGGACTTACCCCAGAAGTAAGGAAGCAATCTTCATGCAGTACTGTGTCCTTACCAGGGCATTCTTTCATCAATATGTGCAGTTTTGGAGGCCATATAAAGAAAGGGACCATTAGACTGCTGAAAGAATTCAGAGGAAAGAAACCAGAAGAATGCATGGGGTGGAAGGGAAAGGAAATGAGCAAAGACAAAAAGGAGGTGCACCTATTCACGTTAGGGACCAGAAGAGGTGGGAGGATGCAACACTGGCGCAGAAAATCATTTGAGGTAGATGTGTAGGTGTCATTCTGATCAAAAAGAACAGAAGGGGAGTAGAAAATACATGCAGTAGGCTATGGAGGCCAAGCAATCCCTGAATCTGTATTTGTTCAAACCAAGAACCCATTCTGCATTTAATTCATCTGTCATAACAAATCTGTAAAAATCTATCTCCAGGAATACTGACCTTAACCTATAAATTTTTAGACAAATATTGCTCTAAAAATTTCAGTTAATAGTGCCTTTTCAAATGTAATCTGCCTGAGTCACCCTTCCATTAGAATAGTGCATCACCCCCACACACTCTCTATCTTCCCTACTAATACAGCTGCAACATATATTTTTCCTTACTGTGTAGAATGAAATTACATTTAACAATATTGAAGTTAACCTATAAATTTCAGAGTATTACAAACACCATAAATAAAAGTTAAACTGAATAAAATCAATTTTGTGTACTGCAGATATTAACTAGATGCTTGCCTGTTGTTAGGAAATCTTCTCAGACTGTTTTTTGGTTGAACTGCAATATTGCCAGATGAACTTGATCTCCCATAGCCCCTGCTGCCCTGATCTGTTTCTCACCTTTCCCAGAGTGCTTTGGGGCATTTGAAATACATAATGCAAATACTAAGCACCACTTTTAATCTTAGTACTATTATGGAATCCCAAGACACATCTCAGGACCTGTGTGCTTAACAAAAGGAAGTGTTTTTACACTCCAGTTGTTAACTCTGCGTTTTCTGTACTAGGAAAGCATAGCCGACTTAATGGATTTTAAGGTGTTTTTGTAATGCAGGATTGCTTTAACGTTCCATTTGGTTTCTAATGCTGTGAGTGTTGTTCTGCTAGATGGAACTAGGGTTGCCACCTTTTCAAATGGCCAAAGTGGGACATTTTCGGAAAAAACATCAGATTTTACAGGCCGACACATACCCACGGTCAGTACAAAGGATAGAACTTAACTTTTTGCCTACATACTAGCTTATTCTTGTAGCATTTTAGTTGCTTATTTTGTTTCTTAAAACATTTAGGTATTTTAGATACAGAATAACTGTTTTATGCAACTATTACATAAAATATAGGAAATAGCTTTGTCCTAAAATCTCAGGGCATTTGCCATTTTTATCATTTTTTGTCAGGACACAACTTTCCAAAGAGGGGCTGTCCCTCGCAAAGTGGGACAGGTGGTAACCCTAGATGGAACTTTGTTTTTCCAGTTTGCTAGCAGTTTTATTTTTCACTTCTGTGGCAGACTATTTGCTTTTTATGTTGAAGGATAATCGTATGAACTACATGTCTTGAGTCTTGGCTGTTAGCTTATTCTGAGACCACAGGTGACACAGCTAATAGATCCAGGCACTGTTATTTCTGACCGTAGATTTCTGTTCACATTTGGTGCTTTATTAAGGTTGATTAGTGCAATTTCTCTGGAGTGGGTGGAGAAGAGTGTCAGGAGTGATTTGTGACAGACGGGTACTAGTAAGAGTGAAAGGGAAGGTCTACAAGAGGGTAATGAGACCAGCTATGTTATATGGGTTGGAGACAGTGGCACTAACAAAAAGGCAGGAGTCAGAGCTTCATGTGGCAGTGTTGAAGATGTTAAGATTTGCACTGGGTGTGACAAGGATGGATAGGATTAGGAATAAGTATATTAGAGGGTCAGCCCAGGTTGCAAGGTTTGGAGACAAAGCCAGAGGGCAAGATTACTTTGGTTTGGACATGTGCTGTGGAGGGATGCAGAGTATATTGGGAAAAAGATGCTAAGGATGAAGCTGCCAGGTAACAGGAAAAGAGGAAGGCCTACGATAAGGTTTATGGATGTGGTGAGAGAGGACATGCAGGTGGTTGGTGTGACAGAGCAAGATGCAGAGGACAGGAAGAAATGGAAACAGTTGATCTGCTGTGGCGACCCCTAACAGGAGCAGCTGAAAGAAGAAGAAGTGCAATTTCTCTTAATTTACATACAAAATTGGTATTTGCTTAAGAAATAATGCTGATCTAGAGCTATTATATTGCCCAACCCATATACTTGCATTTTTAGAGCAGAAAGCATCATGTTAACACTTGTTAATGTTACACTGGTCTGACATTTAAATCAGTTAATGTACAGTTGTTGCATATACGACTGGGACAGACACTTGACTGTTTAGTCAAATCTTGACCTCAGTGTAGTCACAAACTACAGTGTTAGTACTGAGAGTAACCAAAATGTGAGGACATTTACAATATTGTCTTTTTCAGTCTTTTCTGGTAGTCCATAAATACGCAAGTTGTTTCTCCTTGACCTATTTTCTAGGTCATCTAATTTGTTTGTTAGAAAAGTATTTTGTTTTGAGAGAGACTCAAGCTGATGTTCTTGTTCCACAAGTCTGCCTTCCGTGACACTTAATGTTTCTTCTATGTCAGCAATCTAAGTCTTATGTTGCATTATTAATTCTTGTAACTGCTCCATTTGTTTTGTGCATTTTTCTTTAAAAGAGCCAATTTTTTGTCTTTTTTGTCAACCTTCAAAGATAAATCCTGCATGGTAGATAATAAAGTTTGTTGTTTCTTCTTTATTGTCTGGTCCTGTGAAGAGTTCTTTTGATAACTCATTCTGTGAAGAAATCTGAGCCCTTTCTCCTTGAATTTTGAAAGAAAAATTGTAGAATTTAAACAAAATAATCCAATCTAGACTTCCAAAGACTATAGCAGAAGTTACTGATTACATTTAAGAAGTTTTGGAGTCTCGTTTTTTAAAATTTTCTGTCAGAAATATAACTTAGATATTAGAGATGAGAAAAAGTGCTGTCAACTTGACAGCATTCTAGCGATGCCCCCTTTCCTTGTATCTTGAGAACTAGCATCTTAAGCTTCTCGCTAAAGATACAATGGAAGTAATCCCCACCCCAAGGGCCAGCTGTTAGGGAAGAAGAAAGTGAAAAAGGTACAACCAGAATCTTCTGCTGTCCAGCCTCTGCCAGGTGTTACTCCCAAGGTCGTTACAAACTCAGAGGCTTGCCCGGCTGTTTTGTCGGATTACTCTGCTTTGACCATATCCAAGGCCTGTGAGGGTCTGGCTGGCAGCATGTCTGGAGAGGCTTTGTAGGCATCCATCTTGGACATTCATTGGGAACCATGGTTGATTTTTTCTAAGAGGCCTAGGGGAGTTCCTCAGTCTTTATTTGGGGAAGAGGTTCCCTCTGTGGTTCTCGACTGCTGTCCCGGGTCTGAACCTTCTCAAGGAGTTGTCACAAGCATGCAAGCAGCACAGCCAGATACAAGCAGTCCAACAGCCTTATACCAGTAAATAAGAATGGTGACATATTCAGTGTAACAGAAACACACTTATAGAGCAGTACTTCAGAATTATGATGTAATCAATGGAAACCCTCCCCAAATGACCTTACTACTTCTATGCTTCCCTATCTCTATTTAATTTTTAGTCACATTCTCAGCTTTCTCCCTCCCATACTGCTTTGCACTCTATCCATTCATAATCACAACCCTCCCTAATAGTACCTGTCTGTTCTACACTGTATCTTTTTCTTTTCCAAATAAACCCTCATTTCTTCTTATTTTAACTGCATCATTCCTTACATTCCAGATGAGATACCAGGACAATCTAACTCTCTTCTTTTATAGAAAATACTTCCCTCCTCACCTGTCGTCTACCAGCTTTCAGACCCCACCATCAGTGACTCTCCAACTGTCCTGCACCTTCTTGTTTCCTTCTTCAGTGCTACGTCCCCACAACCTGACATCCATAAAATACTGATTCCTGCACTTAATCATGCGACTCTTCAACTTAGTCTATATTCTTCTCTTCCTACTGTGCCAGCGTTCATCCTACCATGACTCAGAAATATCTCACAGTGTCCCCATCTCTGTCCCAACCACGTCTCCATACTTCCTCTTTACACTCTCCCCACACATTGCACCAAACCTATTTAATATCGCCCCTCACTTTTATTCCAAATATAGTCTGATTAATTGTGCTTCAACTCAAACCAAAACAAAATTAAGTGCAAGAATCCTCATCAAAAAAACAAGTACGCATAATTCCCTAATATATTAAAATCCTTCTAGGAGGAGGTATACAGCCTAACCCTGACCCCACCTATCACAATGAACACAAAAATAATTCTCTCCCACACACTTCTGTAACCCAACAACCACCAATCCCCAGCCCCGGTGATCTAATTTTTTTTGCAATAAATGTTAGAAGCATAAGAATTAAAACTGCTGAACAACATGCCTGGATTACATTCTCGCTGTAACTGAAACTTGGGTTAAACCCAGCATAGACAACACCGTGGTTATACCTCCTGACTAAAATATTATCCATTATGACTGTATAAAGAGGAAAGGTGGTGGAATTGCTTTAATATTTCCCAACACCTGCCACATTTCCCTTTGCAGCAAAATTCAGTTCAGCACAGGTTCTTACTGCTTTCTTCAAAATAAGCAATTATAAACACATATGTATTACTGTCCTTTATATCCCTACTGGTAACAATACAGCTATACTGGAAGACATCCTACATTGGACGCCCATAGCATTTCCACAAGAAAAAATACTATTTAGTTCATAGGTTCATAGGTTCATAGGTTCATACTAGGCTATCTGCCCTAGGGCATTTATAAGCCTAGCCAGAGTTGTGTGGCTTTCACCACCCCTTAGGTTGAAGAATACTATACCCATTAGTTTGCCGTGCCTCTGTCCAGCAGTGATACAGAGATGATCCCCGGGGTAAACCTACGATCTCCCATCCACTGGTCAAGATTCCTCTTGAACAGAGCCAGCGAGTTGCTCTGTCTCACATGGACCGGGATTCTGTTCCACAGCATAGGGAGTCTCTGGGTGATGAATCTGTCCCTCCAGCACATCCTATTTATATCCGTGTTGAGGTTTAAGTCTCTTCCTCTTGTGACTCTGGTGGATTTGGATTTTTTGAGGTGGAGCATGTCCATTAATTCCGGGTTGGACATGGCCTTGTATGTCAGGCACAGGTCACCTCTGAGCAGACGGTATGCGGTATGCGACTGAATAGAGCTGGAGTTTCTTCAGTCGGGCAGCATATGGCATATTTTTGAGCCCCTTTATCCTTTTGGTGAGGAACATTTGGGGTCTTTCCAATTGCTGCAGGTGTCGGGTAAGATACAGGGCATTGTACTCAATCATTGGTCTGATAAGTGAAGAGTACAGGGGAACAATGACCTCCCTTGATCTGGATGTGAATCCCTTCATAATCAGGTGGGCAATGTAGAAGGTCCTCCTAACCACTTTGGCAATGTGAGTGTCAAAAGAAAGGTTACTGTCAACTTGGGTCCCCAGGTCCCTGATAACCTCTTCTGTGCTTAATGGATTGCCACCTATGTGATAACTTGGAGTTACCTTGGTATGACTATACATTTTTGGCGTTTAGCTTAAGGCCATGGCTCTGGCACCAGTTATCCATTTCTATGAGACCTCTCTGAAGGATATCTGTGTCTGATGGATTTTCAACTATGGCGCCCGGTTTGCAGTCATCTGCAAACTTTGTCAGCCACAATCCTCCTATGTTTGCCTGCACTTCTGAAAAGTAGATGCTGAACAAGAGCCCAGGACTGAGCCCTGTGGGACACGAGTCTGACATGGCACCAGCAACTCTAACCCTGTGGGTTCTGTCCTTGAGCCAGTTTGCAACCCATCTTGTGACATATGGGTTTACATTTAAGCTGGTGAGCTTTTCTATGATACCGCTTTTGCAAGGTCAAGGTAGGCTGTGTGAACTGCCCTCATCAATGGCCTTGGTGACTGTTTCTCTGCCCTTGACGTAGGATCCAATATCTGTAGGTCCCCTATGTCTTTATTTATGAGTTCCATTATGATCCTCTCCATAGCTTTGCAGACCAGGCTTGTTAAGCTTATGGGGCTGTAATTACCAGGGTCCGTCTCACCTGGGCATTTGAGATGATTGGGAGGCTACACTCTGCTGGGATAGATATTTCTCCTTTTGGGGAGAAATTTTCACTGAACCTGTCTGCCAGTATGTTTGCAATGTCTGTGAAGTTCCTTTAAAAAAAAATTAAATGATGGATTTTATTTTAATTGGGATTGTGCTCAGGTCTCTGATTTTATTTATTATTTATTTATTGAACATTTGTTTACTGGGAAAGTCCGACTTAGAACAAAGCCAATTTTCAGCAGGGCCCTGGGGAGAAACGCTCTAGATGCATGTCTTTGTAATGTGGGAGGAAACCGGAGCACTCGGAGGAAACCAACACAAATGCAGGGAGGACATGCAGACTCCACACAGAAGGCACCCCAGCCAAGAATTAAACCACAGAACCTCTTGCTGTGAGGCGACAATGCAACTGTTGCACCACTGCACCATCCAATATATCCATAAGAGGTACTATGAGTTGATGGAGTTGGACTCTCCTAAACCTGTGGTTATTCCTCCTGTTTTGGCTGCTTTGCTGGATGCTTTTTCCAATGCTTCTCATGTGCCTGATTCTCTGCTTCTTGCTCCCAAAATGTCTGACAGGTTTTATAGGGTGCCTGAGGATTGTTTTTTCCTATATAAATGTCCTACCACTGACCCATCTGTAGTGTCTGCGGTCTTTGATAAGCCATCTAAGTTACTTCCTTCGCCCAAGTTATTGCTTTCTGACAAGGACAGCAGAGCTATGGACAGGCTGGGCAAAAAGGTTTACACTTTTGCTACTATAGCATTTAGGTCTATTAATTATCAGACCCATATGTCTAGGTTTGTGTTGGCTCTACTTTTTCAGGCCTGTCAACTTATTTCTGATTTTCCAGACTCTGAGGGTAAAACGTCTGTTCTTTCCTTGGTAGGGACTTCCTCTCAAGTCATTCATCATTCTATTAAATAGGTTCATAGGTTCATAGGTTCATAGTTCATAGGTAGATACTAGGCTATCTGCCCTAGGGCATTTATAAGCCTAGCCAGAGTGTACTGGCTTCCGCCTCCCTATTAGATTAGCCTACTGTGCCTCTGTCACAGAAGGTACCCTTTTAAGATTAGTTTACTGTGCCTCTGTCTAGCAGGGACACAGAAAAGATCTCAGGGGTGAATTTGCGATTTCCCATCCACACGTCCAGATTTCACTTGAAGAGGGTCAGCTAGGGGCTATGTCTAACATGAATTGGGATTCTATTCCAGAGTGAGGGGAACCTCTGGGAAATGAATCTGTCCTCCCAGCATGTCCTATTTATTTTTGTGCTGAGGTTTAGGTCCCTGGAGCGTGTAGCTCTAAGGGACTTGGATTTTTTGAGGTGGAGCATGTCCATTAATTCTGGGTTTGACATGGCTTTGTACATCAGGCACAGATCACCTCTGAGTAGGCGGTAAGCAACTGAGTAGAGCTGGAGTTTCTTTAGTCGAGCTGCATAGGACATCTGATTGTAGCCCATGATCCTCATGGTGAGGTACTTTTGGAGTCTCTCCAGTTGCTGCAGGTGTCGGGTAAGGTACATCCCAAAAGGGGCATTGTATTCAATTATGGGCCTGATGAGTGACAAGTAGAGGGGCACAGTGACCTCTCTTGATCTAGATGCGAACCCTTTCATGATAAGGTGGGCTATATAGAAGGTGCACTTTAAAACACTATAAATCCACAAACCAAGTGCCAGGAGGGTTGAAACACCGGTCTGGTTCTTTATTCAACAAAAACAAAAATGTCATGATAACTGTACTGTGAAACCAACAAACAAAAAGATTTTGTTTTTTTCTATAAGTATGAAATTCTGATTTTATTGAAATACTCTGTTATGAGCAAATCATCTAACGCTGAACTAATCTTTCTAACCACTTTGGCAATGTGATTATCAAAGGAGAGATTACTATCTACGTTGGTCCCCAAATCTCTAATTACTTCTTACGTACTTAATGGATTACCACCTATGTGGTAATTTGTGGGCAGCTTGTTTTTCCCAAAGGGGATGACTATGCACTTTTTAGCATTTAGCTTGAGGCCGTGGCTCTGGTACCAAGCATCCGTCTCTGTGAGACCCTTTTGGAGGATGCTTGTATCAGCTGGAGATTTGATTATGGCCCCCAGTTTGCAGTCATCTGCGAACTTTGTCAGCCATAATCCCCCTGAGTTACCCTGAACCTCAGAGAAGTATATACCGAACAAGAGCGGTCCCAGGACTGAGCCCTGTGGGATGCCACTTGTAACTGGTTTGGATTCGGACATGGCACCTGCGATTCTGACCATGTGGGTTCTATCTCTGAGCCAGTTTGCAACCCATCTTGTGATATAGGGGTTGATATTTAAGCTGGTAAGCTTATTTATGATGCCCGAGTGGGGTATTGTGTCAAAGGCTTTTGCGAGGTCCAGGTAGGCTGTGTGGACTACTTTACCCTCATCTATGGCTTTGGTAACTGTTTCAAAGAAATCAACTAGGTTTAAGAGACAAGATCTGCCCTTAACAAAGCTGAATTGGGTAGGGTCCAGTGTCTGGAGGCTCCCAATGTCTTTGTTTATGAGTTCCATGATAATACGCTCCATAGCTTTACAGACCAGACTAGTCAGGCTTATGGGGCGATAGTTTCCAGGGTCATTTGTGGCACCACCTTTGTGGAGTGGGACCACTGTAGCTGTACGCCATTCTTTGGGTACATATCCTGTAGTAAGGCTAAGTTTGAACAGTGACTTAATGTGAGGGTTCAGTTCTTCTTGGAGCTCATGTAAGACACAGCCTGGGATACCGTACAGTCCCATAGATGTTGTGTTTTTTGCTTTGGAGAGGGCAGCTTTCACCTGTGCATCTGTGATGTCAGGGAGGTTACATTCAGTTGGGATAGGCATTTGCTCCTTTGGGGGGGAAGGGGGGGAGAAGTTTGCACTGAATCTGTCTGCCAGGATGTTGGCTATGTCTGTAGGTTTGGTATATTTTGTACCGTTATGCAACAATTCAGAGCATATCTGGGAGTTTCCGCCCATGTTCCTGACATAACTAAAGAAGGCCTTGTGATTATCTTTAGTGTCTAGGGCAATTTTTCTTTCGAAGCTGGCCTTTGATGATTTTATGAGGGATCGAAGTTTCTTGCTAATACTGATCAGAGATGCCTTCCCTTTTTGGGATTTTGCTCTGTCATGTAATAGCTTTCTCCTTCTGTTGTATAGCTTATTTATGGTCGGGGTCCACCAGACCGATCTCCTGTTTTTGGAGGAGTGAGTCTTGGTTTTATTTGGGATAGCATGATCCATGCATTCCTGCAGGTGCTCATAGAATGCATTTGTAAAGGATTCTGTGGATTGGGCTGTATTATCCTCTGGCCCAGGGGCTTTGAGGGATTACACCTCAGTCTTGAGAAGTGCAAAGTTGGCTTTTGAGAAATTCTTTACAGTTGGATGTCCAGGGAAATTTGTTTATGGTCTGATCTTACCAATGAGGGGTTTACCTCTGGTGTGGAACATAGAGTCCCCATGTTGGTGATGACCAGGTCCAATATGTTGTTCCCTCTTGTGGGAGTGGTGACCAGTTGTTCCATTGCGTTAGAGTTTATGAATTTAAGGAACCGTTGGGCGAGGGTGTTTGGGCTTGAGTAGTTTTCCCAGTCAATGCTTGGGTAGTTGAAGTCACCCAATAACATAGTGTTTGGAGAGACCTTCATATTCTCCAGTGTTCTCAGGAATGCCAAGTGGGGTTTCTGTAACAGGGAGGGTGTTCTGTAGCAGGCTACAAACTGGAAGGCAGTTTTGCCCGCTGTTAGTTGCACATGGATGGTTTCCGATGCTTCGTGCAGTGCCACTAACCTGGAGGTGTAGGTATCTTTGATGAATATAGATACTCCTCCTCCTTTTGTGCATCGTCCGAGTTTTGGGGCCGAAACGCATGGTATGAGTTATAACCTGGTAGTGCTGGGGTGCTCTCAGGAGCCTTGAATCAGGTTTCTGTTACTGCACAGACATCGATTTTCTCCATACTGAGGAGAGCCTCGAGTGCGTGCATCTTGAGGTTTAGACTTCTGGCATTGAGTAGCATTACCTTTAGTTTTTTTATCCTTGGGTTGTCTATGGCGGTGGGTTTGTCCTTTGAGCCTTGCCTAAAAAAGGCACTATGGGGGTGGCAAGGGCCTTGGCCATTATACGAAAGCCTAAGGGTGACAGGTGCAAGCCGTCCCTAGCGAAGCAACGTGGCTTGTCGAGCATGTCATCCCAGGCTGACAGACACTGGATCCCCTTTGAATGACACCAATACTTTAGCCAATTGTTGAAACTGATCATTTTGTCTTTATACTGTGGCATCATTCTTGGTGACAGCAAGATGCTACTCAAGGTCAGGGTCATACCAGCCTGGGCTACATGGTCAGAGAGCTCCTCTATGTCTCTTTTCATGTAGTCCAGGGAGGTACGTCTCAGGTCATTCACACCAGCATGGACAATGACAAAGTCATACTTGTACTTGCTTTGGAGTGACCTGAGTGCTTGCATTATGTGGCGGATCCTGGCACCTGACAGGCAGCTTACAGTGACCTTCTCCTTGTTCAGTCTGGTGAGCAGGACATCAGTGTGCCAGACAATAGAGTCCCCTATAACAAGTGTATTTGGTGTGTTGTTTGGCCTTCAGGGCTGTGACTGTGAGGCACACTGATTTTGTGAGATATGTGATTTGTGGGTATTGTTGAAGGGTGGCTGTTGCTTGGATATCTGCTTAGGAGGTCTTTGCTGTTTAGGCATATTTTTATTTAGAGCCTCCGAGTATGTTTTTGTGCGTTTATGTGTTGGGTATGCAGATGCAATAGGTCTGTGTGAGACTGGATTTGTGGTGCGGGTGGTTACCTTTTCCTCCTGACTGACTGTGCCAGTCTTAGGTTGAGAGTCATCCCTGATGAAACATATTAGCACTTTGTGTGTGGTATAAACTGTAGAAAGTCTTGCTACAAATGTTACAAACAGTTTAAATAGAAAATACCTTTTTCTGAAATACATTTTTTTGAGGAAAGGATCTTTTTTGCTCCTCAGATTAAATATGAGAGAGGTACCAGATTGGGGAATAACACAGAGCACTTACTTTCCTTAGAATTTGCTCCATTCAGTGAGTATTCCGTTCTCTTCAGTTTTGATAGTTCCTTCAACTCCCTTGGTAGAATATTTTCAGGCTGCATCGATACTTCAACTCTCTGCTTTAAAGCACTTCCAAGCTGAATATTTTAGAGTGTAAGTCCCTTCTGTTGTATTTGCATTTTACCTTAAATGAAGACAAGACACTTCTTCCTCTCTTTCAGTGGTATTTATTACACACGTGTGGGAGCCTCATCTTCCTCTCTTTCAGTGGTATTTATTACCATCTTCTTCTCTTTCAGTGGTATTTATTACACACGTGTGGGAGCCTACTAGAAAGTACCAGGGAGACTCCCTGAACAAAGGAATGCATAAGCTTATATGCTGGTGATATTGCTGACAGTACAAAAATATAAACAAGATCAATTAAAATAGTACAAGAGACAATTAACCAATCAGTGGCTTACCCATAGGCTTAAAGCAGCTCGCATTACTACATCTCTAGGCAGAGAAAGAAAATCGGATACACTTCCATATAAGGCACATTTCCCGCTATCAAACAGGCTCTTGTTTTTCAGTACTTTTCCACTATTCAAAGTTTCCTTAACAGTTCATATTACAGAATTCAAATTAATACATACACGTTTTCACATACTCAGTCACCTTAAACACATGCTTTGACCATTCATATTCTACAATCCCCCATTTGATGCTGTGTAAGCAACACCATTTAGTATCTCATACATTTGCTCTAAGTCTAACATAACCGTGTGGCTAGTTCCTTCAGCATTGTCACATATTTTTATTTCATCATCCATAACTGTAGGCATATAAAACTTTGACACCTTTTTAGTAGTCTTGAAAGACATTAATTTCAAAATCAATGCTTTGATTAAAAACACAACAAGAAAAGCAATAAGAGCTAATACTGCCATTAATGGGATTAACTTTAAAAGTCCACCTCCCCAACCTGAGAACAGGTTAGTTAGCCATGCCCACATTGAGTTATCGGCCTCCTTCACCTTAGAGAGTTTGGAGACTCTCTGAATGAGTTCGATATGACTTTCAATTTCGTGCTGATTGTCAGGAATAAATGTACAGCACTCCTCCTTGATCAAAGAGGACATTCCACCTTTCGCTGCTAGGGTAAGATCGAGAGCCATACGGTTTAGGAGGACTACAGCTCTCATGGCAGTCAGTTCATCAGTCACTAGTTATAAGGCAGAAAATGTGGCATTGCTTAATACTTCAAGCAATTTAGACAGTTTTCTCAGTTCCCAGATTGATTTTGCTGCTCCGTATGCTGGGATTATACCAGCCCATGATATGACATCATCACCCAAGTCCATATGAGATAGTCCTTTGGTGCCAGCATGAGCTAAGTCATGCTGATAAATCCATGATGCATCAATTTGGCCTAACAGATTGGTAGGTTTTTTAACCTCTCGCACATTCTGAATTTTTCCTTGAGGTAAAGCAGCTGTATGTTGGATGGCTGGGACTAGATAAGCTAAGAAACAGCTACCAGACCAGTTCTCCGATAGCCATTTATAGGCCCTTCTTCCGCATATAAAATAACAGTCTTGTACCAGGGTGGTAACATTTGAAGAATGGTCACTGACTGTGGTTATGCCATGGAATATGGCAAGACATATGATATTACGAGAACCAAATAATGAGGCATTTATCAATATTGGCTGAATGGCATCAAATGAAACTTGACAGCCCAAGGCTAAGCATTTTCCTTCTGTATAATTGCACTGGTATTCGATTGACATATTGCAGATACTTTGTCCCATTTTTCAAGTCCAGTGATGTTGACTTGAGTAATTCCGCCTGAAACAAAGAGTGCCATTGTGACGGAGAGAAAGTTGTAATGCAATTGATTTACTGGATGTAATGTTAGCAGTGTTGTCAAGTAGACTAGTCCATGTATCAATGATACTTAGTGGAGCCGCAGCCAATGACAATCCCCCATGTACGGAGGGAATAGAAGTGCAGATCCAACAGTTAGAGACTTTGAATGTAGAAGCATAAACATATTTGATGGCTTGATAGGTGTTGAATGGTGGGTGCCAAATGGCTCACTTGGTGTGATGCGTCGATGGAGCAGGAAATAAAAATGGCCACAGCAAAAATAATAGTACAACAAGAATGACCACCAAAGTGATTGTCCAGTATTTGTGTGGAAATGGTGGTTGAGTCTGTGTAGTGTCAGAAGTTTGAAGTTTTCCAAAAGGGTAAATATTAGGCATTGTCAGGTACTGGAACAGTTCTACTGCAAGTACGTGTAGCAATGGGAGGAGAATCTGGAGTTGAAAAAGGTAAAGGCTGTTGATCTTCAGACGGCACAACTTTTTTGACGTGTGAAATGTGGATCCAAGTTGTAGATCCCTGCAGTCACACAGCAGATGACGTAGTTAGAAGAACCAGGAAGGGCCCCTTCCAGCACGGCTGGAGCGCTGTTTTTCTAGAGAAGGATTTAACGTAGACCCAATCCCCTGGTTGCAAAGCGGATGCTAGAAAAGGATCAGGGAGAGGTTGAGCAATTGCTACTTGTCAGTGGTGAAACTGTAAGAAAGAAACAAGAGATTTGCAATACAAAAGAATATCATTATCAAATGCATCATATTCAGAAAAAGGTGGTGGTGGTGTCATGGGCATACGCAAAGGGTGACTCATGAGGATTTCATGTGGAAAAAGACCCTTAGTAAGATGCGGTTGTGACCGCATAGAAAGTAAAGCTAGTGGTAAGGCCTAAACCCAAGTCAGGCCTGTTTCTGAAGTGACATTAGCAAGTCTGATTTTCAAAGTCTGGTTCATAAGTTTAATAATACCTGATGCCTGTGGTCTGTGTGGACAATGAAATTTCAAAGTAATGCCTAACATTGTACATAACGAATCAACTAACTTAGCAGTAAAATGTGTCCCTTGGTCAGAATATAGGTATCAATTCATAACACAACTTTTTTGCAACTGAAATAGCATCATTCTTAGCACATGGGTAGGCTTCTAACCATCCCGAAAAAATATCAACAATAGTCAAAACATATTTAAAACGAGCACAAGGTGGAAGTTCAATAAAGTCCCATTGTAAGGCACAAAACTATCCCATTAGTTTTGGCACAGATTGAGCGGGAGCCAGAGTGCCCTTTGAAATGTTATGCTGTAAACAAATGGAGCACATGCTCAAAAAAATGTTGCACAGAAGCAGAAAGTCCTGGGGCAAACCAATCCTTCTGGACGTGTTTAATCAATGCTTGTAGCCTGACATGAGCTGGCAAATGGTACGCTTTTATAAGAGAATTTAACATGTATGTGAGGCAAATTAACCTGCCATCAGGGTGCTGCCAAATTGAATCAGAGCATTGGAAACAATTATGGGCCAGCCATGTTTTTCTTTCTGATTCCGATGCTTCAGTTTGCAAAGTTTTCAATGCAGTAGTGTCAAAATTAAGTGTTTGTAAAATAGGCTGCAGAAATTTTCCCTGAACAGTATTTGAAAGAGCAGCCTGCTTGGCAGCCCAGTCAGCTAAATTATTTCCCTTAGCTACTAGGGAGTCGTTAGACTGGTGAGCTGCACACTTGGCAACAACAATTTTGGAAGGTAATAATAAGTCCTGCAAGAGGTGATCAATATACAGGTAATTTTTTATTGGTGCCCCAGAGGATGTCAAAAACCCCCTTTCCTTCCATAGGGTACCAAAATCATGAACAACACCATGGGCATAACGTGAGTCAGTATAAATAGTAACAGATTTGTCTTTGGCCATTTTACATGCATGCAAAAGTGCCACTAATTCCGCGGCTTGTGTGGAAGTACCAGGTGGTAAATGTCCAGTCTGCAAAGCCTGAGATGGTGAGCAGACTGACCATGCAGCCTGAAGTTCGCCAAAATTATTTTGTAAACAGGATCTATCTACAAAAAGAACTAAATCAGGGTTAAGCAAAGGAACATCTTGCAAATCTAATCTAAGAGACAGAACAGTGTTAACTACAAGCACGCAGTCATGTGGTTCGCCCTCGTCACTAGTTGGAATTAATGAAGCAGGGTTTAGTGGTGGGCAACATGTAATTTGAATAGCGGGATTACTTAACTCATTCACTCCAATGGAGATCAGGAATTTTGCACTGTAATTTCTAAGTGTTTTGACAGATTCAAATTGTGTTCTCACATTTCAAACAAATGTTCATATTCCTGTAACTATGGGGGTTATGCAAGTATAAATGACAAACCCTTCAGCACAAACTATTTTATAGTGATAGTATTCTTTAGGTTCTAGGTCTTAAATTGCATTTTATAAATCACAGTATACAAAGTAACTATTATGTTTGTAATATTTTGTAAACAACTTAATGTCTCAGCAACCTCTCAAGTTACACACAAACTGTCAGTAGCATTTTACTCACCTAGCTGAGAGCTTTCATGTGAGGTTAAGGAGTTCTGTCTGTGTTACTTGGTTTTTGAGATATTTAGAAAAATGTGAAAATGATGTCTATATAAATTAATATCATAAAAATAACAGTTAATATCTCTTTACCTGCACTAGACAGAGGTCAAATATTAATGTAGTTGAGTTTGCCATTATGTAAGCTTTAAGATTAAATATTTTACAACCTTCTACATAGCAGTGTTTTGGAATTATTGATGAAAATATGAACAAACAATATCTGATGCCCAGAGGCATCAGTAGCAGTTAACTGCAAATGCACCTGGAGGTGGCATTGGGATGTAATAAACTTAACTCATATTTAGTGAGGCGAGCATTAGAAAGATAATGAGTCTTTGTTTTTAAATGTAATGCTTGTACCGCATGGGGTACTGCTAATATAGTGTTATGCCCTAATGTCAATAGTGCTGCCATAGCTATCAAAACAGCAGTGGCTGCTACTGTACGTAATCAGGATGGGTAGCCAGAAGCAACAGGGTCTAACTGAGTTCTGTAATATGCTATAGGACGATAGCCTCCTGTGCACGCTTGCGCCAGCAGGCCCAGGGCAGTTTTATTTATTTCACAACAGAAGAAAATGAAGGGTTTCGAATAATCCGGGAGCCCCAGGGCAGGTGGGTTAATCAATGCCGTTTTCATAGGTTTATAGGTTAGTACTAAGCTAACTGCCCTTGTGAGCCATTGTAAGCCTAGCCAATTATCCTTTGTGAGACTCAAACCCTGCACTTTGTCTTTGTAAGGCAAACACCTTAGCCATTAGGCCACCCTCCCAACCTCCAATAGCTTGAAAGGCGGTTTCATGTTCAGGGCACCAAGGCAGAGGGTCTGTGACCTCCTTTTTTAAAAGCTATAACAGAGGGACCGAAATGTCTGAAAAATTGGGTACCCACTGTCTACAATAACCTGCTAGGCCGAGGAATCCCCTGAGTTGTCTCTGAGTTACAGGGTGGGGAGCAGTCTGAATGGAGGTGATTCTGCTTGGAAGTATTTGACATGAACCTGTGGAAATGATATGTCCCAGGTATTGTATGTTTTCTTGAGTAAACTGCAATTTAGATTTATTTACCTTAAAACCTCGTTCGGCAAAAAATCTTAAAACTAGAAGTGAGTCCTGTATACAAGACTGGGTATCTTGTGAAGCAATAAGAATATCATCTACATACTGAACCAATACTGAAGGTGGTGGTAATTGTAAATCCTGCAGTTGTCTGTGCATCTCTCTGGAAAACAAGGCTGGAGATTCTACATACCCTTGAGGTAGTCGGGTCCAAGTGTACTGTTGGCCCTTATAAGTGAATGCAAACAAATACTGACTATCTGCATGTACTGGGATAGAGAAGAAAGCTGATGAAATATCTATAACCATAAAACAACGTGCTGTAGGTGGGATACAGCTTAAAATCATAGCTGGGTCTGGTACGATTGGGAAAACAGGCAAGACAGCTTTATTGACTTCTCGCAAGTCTTGCACAAATCTGTAAGCTTGTTTACCAGGTTTCTTTACCAGTAGAATTGGGGTATTACATGGACTTGTTGTAGGTACTATAATTCCTTGTTGCACCAGGGCGGAAATGACGGGGGCAATACCAGATGTGGCCTCTACCGTCAAAGGGCACTGTGGTACCTGAGGTAACTTTGCTCCAGGTTTTAAGGTTATTCTAACAGGAGTGGCTGAAATTAGAAACCCAACATCACTATCATGAGTGGTCCATAGATGTGGGGGTAATGAGGTTAAATTCTTATTCTTATCAAGGTCAGACTGCATGCACATTGTTTGCAGAGTGACGTTTTCATCTAAAGTAGCCAAAATACTATCTTGTTTGTCTGAAGGTACTTGTAAATATACTCCTTCAGCGGTACAGAAGATAGTTGCTCCCATTTTCAGAGCAAATCTCTTCCCAATAAATTTAAAGGTGCTGAGGGCCCTACTAAAAATGCATGATTGTCTTGCAAAAGTCCCAAAGTCACTGGGACTGGGATGGTTTCCGAATATTCAATAGGAATGCCAGAGACACCTACCCCTCTGTTACGTTATTGGAGAGGGGGACATTTATTGCTGCTTCAGCAGCTAACATAAATTTGGATGCTCCAGTATCAATCAAGAAGGGGTATGGTTTATTTTTAACAAGTAACATAACATGTGGTCCATCTTGATCCACAGGTATGAAAGGGCACAACTGCTGTTGTCCTTACTCAGGGAACCTTCATTGTGATGACTGCCGATTTGATGGAGTCCAATTAGAATTCCACTGAGGTGACGTATCAGTGAGTGGAGCAGGTTGTTCAGCCAGATACGGACATTCATTTCTCCAGTGGCCTACTTGGCTGCAATTAAAACACTCTGTTTGATTTTGGGGTGTGGCTGATCGATCTTCCTGCCAGTTTTGTCTATTATGGTTTCCAGCCCCTTGGAGTCCACCTCTCCCTCTTCCCCATCCACATCCTCCCCGTCCACACTGCCCGAAGGCAGTGCACATCTGAATCTGCACCTTAACCAATTTCTCTTGTAAGTCCTTTTTTTCCTGTGCTAAGTGGTCGGAGAGGTATTGCACTTGTGTAACTAATTCATGCAATCCAAGACTAGGCCAGTTTAAACACACTTCTTTTAGCTTATCTCATAGTTGTGGGCGTAACCCATCTACGAAAGCAGTCGACAATCCACTTTGTGCCGGCCCTTCCGTGGGTTCGGGGTACCCAGAATAAGCTTCAAAGGCTTCAGTGAGATGATTTAAATACTCATCCATGGGTTCATCTTCTTTTTGCAGAACTGACTTGATTTTGGACCAGTTGGGTGTGGGTGGAACTATTATTGTGATAGCATCTACTATATGCTGTCTAACCGCTTCAAACCCATTATCTCCATGTGAGTCATGTTTCGGGATTGGAATAGGGACATTGGCATGGTCCCAAATCCGTTTCATCAGATCAGCTGGTATGGCATACTGAAGAACTGCCTTAACTTCTTCTATCGTAGGGTTTTGTAAACAAATATGTCCTGCTAGCACACGCTGGAATTTAGCTGGATTAGTACAAATAGGCAGTAACGATTTAGTAATGGCTTGAAAATCAACCGCCGACCACGCCCTAGGTACTACAACGGTCGGTGGTTCCTGTGCTCTTCTAGCATGAGCCGGGTTAGGTACCTCCCTCAAAGGTAACAATCTGTTGTTGTCTGACGACTCTGACCCTGAATCTAGATTAAATTTATCTGGTCCAAAATACCCATCCCCACTGTCAATTAGCGGGGAACTGACCAAAAAGCCTTCATCGATGTAAATGTTGTTTTTCTTTACCTTTATAATAGGGTTTAGCTTTAAAATGCATTACAGCTTTTGCTTCTTTATGAGTCTTACTACGAGTTTTTGGTCCCTTTTTACTATCGCTTGTGTTTGGATCTGACTCACTAGAGTGACTCTCCACTGCTCGCTCTCTTTCTTTAGGGGTGGGGTCTTTAGTGGTGGAATCTGGCTGCTGTGCTTCCACTCCTTGTTGAGCGAGGGGGGGGGCTGATACTGCGGGGGTGCAATCGGTGGTGCAGTTGGTGGTGGGAGGAACCAAGTCTTCCGATGATTCAGTTATCTGTAATTTAGCTAATTCCTTCACAGGATAAAGCCCCTTAAAGGGTGGGTCCTTCAAGCATTTACCGTTTACTATATCTAAATTACTAGCAGTTTGTTGTAATCCTTTCAGTTACTCTTTTAATTTCTGCTGATTATCTTTTAAACTATTAATAACCGAGTCCTTTTCTCTTTCTCTCGCCTCTGTCATCCAATCATTAAATGCTACCCAGCACAACCCTGCTATTCTTCTCCCTTTTCTTCTTAATTTCCCTTGGAGATTTAGCTAAATATTTTTATTAAAACTACCATTCTCTGGAAAGGTGAGTTTACCATTGTCCTTAGTGAGGGCGACCCACTGACTTATAAACATACAACTGTCCCGGGACACATGAAAATACATAGAACCAGCTGGTGTACCTCTTTCTGGCTCTTTTATGGTTTCCACACTCACTCCCATGTTCACAATAAGCTATTTTGTATTTTACAGATGTAGCTGTGACGTTTTGTAAACATCGTTTTCCCCACTCTCATATCTCCTTTCACTCTTATGTCCCCCACTCTCATATCTCCTTTCACTCTTATGTCGCCAGTTTTTTGTTTTATCCCACTCTCATACTGCGCAATCAATAGCAGAGAGAAAAAATGCATGCCACTTACCTCAAAACAACTGAATGAGAGGAATTATTACATTGCTATAAGATTATCATTACCAAATTTTTAAAGCAGGCAAGTACAGGAAATGAAAGAAACAATGCCAGAACAGAAAATTCTGTCATGGGCCCTTTTACTAGCAGCACTTCATTCAATCCCCAACTACCACAGCCTTTGTCAATTCAGATCTGAGTAAATGGCACCAATTGTTGCATTTAACATTTTACCTTAAATGAAGACAAGACACTTCTTCCTCTCTTTCAGTGGTATTTATTACACACGTGCGGGAGCCTCATCTTCCTCTCTTTCAGTGGTATTTATTACACACCTCATCTTCCTCTCTTTCAGTGGTATTTATTACACGTGTGGGAGCCTCATCTTCCTCTCTTTCAGTGGTATTTATTACACACGTGCGGGAGCCACATCTTCCTCTCTTTCAGTGGTATTTATTACACGAGCCTCATCTTCCTCTCTTTCAGTGGTATTTATTACACACGTGCGGGAGCCTCATCTTCCTCTCTTTCAGTGGTATTTATTACACACGTGCGGGAGCCTCATCTTCCTCTCTTTCAGTGGTATTTATTACACACGTGCGGGAGCCTCATCTTCCTCTCTTTCAGTGGTATTTATTACACCCGTGCGGGAGCCTCATCTTCCTCTCTTTCAGTGGTATTTATTACACACGTGTGGGAGCCTCATCTTCCTCTCTTTCAGTGGTATTTATTACACACGTGCGGGAGCCTCATCTTCCTCTCTTTCAGTGGTATTTATTACACACCTCATCTTCCTCTCTTTCAGTGGTATTTATTACACGTGTGGGAGCCTCATCTTCCTCTCTTTCAGTGGTCTTTATTACACACGTGCGGGAGCCACATCTTCCTCTCTTTCAGTGGTATTTATTACACACGTGCGGGAGCCTCATCTTCCTCTCTTTCAGTGGTATTTATTACACGCAAGGGAGCCTCATCTTCCTCTCTTTCAGTGGTATTTATTACACGCAAGGGAGCCTCATCTTCCTCTCTTTCAGTGGTATTTATTACACACGCAAGGGAGCCTCATCTTCCTCTCTTTCAGTGGTATTTATTACACCAAGGGAGCCTCATCTTCCTCTCTTTCAGTGGTATTTATTACACACGTGTGGGAACCTCATCTTCCTCTCTTTCAGTGGTATTTATTACACGTGTGGGAGCCTCATCTTCCTCTCTTTCAGTGGTATTTATTACACACGTGTGGGAGCCTCATCTTCCTCTCTTTCAGTGGTATTTATTACACATGTGGGAGCCTCATCTTCCTCTCTTTCAGTGGTATTAATTACACACGTGTGGGAGCCTCATCTTCCTCTCTTTCAGTGGTATTTATTACACGCCTCATCTTCCTCTCTTTCAGTGGTATTTATTACACACGTGTGGGAGCCTCATCTTCCTCTCTTTCAGTGGTATTTATTACACACGTGTGGGAGCCTCATCTTCCTCTCTTTCAGTGGTATTTATTACACATGTGTGGGAGCTTCATCTTCCTCTCTTTCAGTGGTATTTATTACACACATGCGGGAGCCTCATCTTCCTCTCTTTCAGTGGTATTTATTACACTTCATCTTCCTCTCTTTCAGTGGTATTTATTACACACGTGTGGGAGCCTCGTCTTCCTCTCTTTCAGTGGCATTTATTACACACGTGTGGGAGCCTCATCTTCCTCTCTTTCAGTGGTATTTATTACACACGTGCGGGAGCCTCATCTTCCTCTCTTTCAGTGGTATTTATTACACACGTGCGGGAGCCTCATCTTCCTCTCTTTCAGTGGTATTTATTACAAACGTGCGGGAGCCTCATCTTCCTCTCTTTCAGTGGTATTTATTACACACGTGTGGGAGCCTCATGGAAAGTACCAGGGAGACTCCCCGAACAAAGGAATGCATAAGCTTATATGCTTGTGATATTGCTGACAGTACAAAAATATAAACTAGACCAATTAAATTAGTACAGAAGACAATTAACCAATCAGTGGTTTACCCATAGGCTTAAAGCAGTTCACATTACTACATCTCTAGGCAGAGAAAGAAAATCGGATACACTTCCATATAAGGCACATTTCCTACTATCAGACAGGCTCTTGTTTTTCAGTACTTTTCCACTATTCACAGTTTACTTAACAGTTCATAGTACAGAATTAAAATCAATACATACAGGTTTTCACATACTCACTCTCCTTAAACACTTGCTTTGACCATTCATATTCTACACTTCCTTTTACTAAGGATTATTTGCATATTTCTCATGTGCCTCTGATACAAGAGGTTTGGGAGGTCGCTCAGTGGAAGTTCCAGCTTAGCTGGAGTTTTCATTTTGTTTTTACTGGTTGGTACTATTAGAGGTAGAATCTGACACATCTCTTTAACCGGTGCAAGTTCTTCCTCTCTTTTCCATAGCCAAATTACCATACCTTAGTGATTTCTAAGAGCATGCCTTAATCTTTTTTTGGTTTTATAACACTGATTAATGTGCTTTTTGGTTGCTGTCCCCAGTGTCTTTCTGGATTAGCCTGAGGCACATTTTTAGGCCTATTCATCTACTGCTTTCCTTTCTTACACTGAAGATTGCATATTAAAAGAAGCATTCATCTTTTCATTGTATACACAACTGTTCATTGGGGAAATCTGTCCTTCCTACCATGCCATCAGTTAAAGGGAAAGATAGTAGCTGAATAGACTGCCATTCTAAAGCCCAGTCCGTACGTCTCTCTGAGTAGATGGATACTGCTTCTTATCACCGCAAATAGCTATCACGTCTACTGCTTTGTTAGTAATGGGTTTCTCCTTACATGCATACTTCTCTTTCATGTATTAATTTACCATCTAACAGTCCTTGTAGTTCTCTGTCACCAGTTAAGACACTGTAATTAATTAACTCGGTAATTGCACAATGCCAGAACGCAGTCTCAACTATTCTAGAAGATAAATTTAGCACATTCCAAAGATATAACATCACTAGTAACAGGCTTTTCAGAGGTTATAGTTTTCACAAGTTCAACAGTGTTGATATCATTAGTACAAACTCTAGCTATATGTTCCACCTCATTTAAAACAGCACATACCCACAACTGCTACGCTTTGTTACCAGTGTTCTACTTCTAATTTTCATATCAGCTTTTCTACTAACATAAGAAAATCTTCGGCGCCTTTAAGGTCAGGGTGGCAACCCCATTTTCTTCAAGGAGTGGATAAAGGCTTTTTGTATTTGTCAGCTACTATCATTTCTATAATTTTATTATACTGACCCTCTGCATCTAACCATAAATTAATAATATGCGTTAAGTTACATAACTGTGACCTCACCAATGTGCTGAGAAAATATCCTGCTATGAAATGTTTGAACTTGTGTCTCTGAGGTAACACCTGCCCCAGCAGGTAAAGCTTTTCTGGTTTTATTGTAGCCCTGGTGGTCATGGACAGGCAAATGCCAAAGGGGACATTAAATTCAGTTATGGGTCTACTAAGGACAGAGTGGGGGGAAGGTTACAACTTCCTCTGACCTGAAAGACATTGCTTTAATGATTAAAGGACCTAGGTAAAAAGAGAGTCTGACTACATTTGATTATGTGTTGGATGAAGGATACTTCATTGTCCACAAACTTACCCAAGCCTGTCATAGGATCATAGGATGTTACTAGGCTATTAATCCAGAGATCATTTCAAGCCTAGCCATTTCATCCCAATGTTATACCATAGTTACTCTAGTCAATACCCAAGATAGTATTTAGTAATGACTGCCCATGTCCAGAAGGGTTGTGGGCACTATCCCCAGTAAGAATTTATGGTGTCCCATCCACTCGTCCAGGTTCCTTTTGAACAGTGTCATAGTGGTGCTCTTCTTCACATCAGTTGGCAGCCTATTCCAAAAATGTAGCAGTCTCAAGGAGAAAAATCTGTCACCCCAGTACATCCTATTCAAGTCGCAGGCCATATTTAGATCCCTGGAACAAGTTGGTCTAGTCCCACATGATTTACGGATGTGCAGCAAATTCATTAGGTTTGAGTCAGAGATTGCTCTGTAAGCCAGGCATGAGTCTCCCATAAAAAGTCTATATGATACTGAATATTGGTCTCCAATTGCTGCAGGTGCTTTGTATGGTACATGACAATAGGGGTGTTATACTCAATTATTGTCTTAATTAGTGATGAGTATAGAAGGAGTATAACCACCTTTGCTCTAGAGGCGATGCCTTTGCTAGTGACGTGCGCCACATAGAAAGCATTCCTTACTAGCGTAGACAAATGGTAGTTAAAGTTAAGGTCATGACCTACTTGTGATCCCAGATTTCTTACCACTTTGTAGGTACATAGGGTATTGTTAATTTGATAGTGTGAAGGGACATTGTTTTTATCAAAGGGAATGATGATGCATTTCTTTGCATTCAGTTTGAGACTATGACTATGGCATCAGTTGTTGGTCTGGGTAAGACCCTCCTGAAGTATACCGACATCATTTGGGGGTCTGCATAAGACCCTCCTGAGGTATACTGACGTAATTTGGGGATTCAATAATTGCAACTTGTCTGCAGTCATCTGAAAACTTGATCTGCTACATCCCCTTAGTTTTGGCCTAAACGTCTGAGAAGTATAACAGTAGGGGGCCCAGCACTGACCCTTGTGGCATCCCGTTGGTGACATGCTGCTGGTTGATGTGGAGTCACCCACTTTGATAGTGTGTGACCGCTTTCTGAGCCAGTCTTACAACAAAGAAGTTTACATTCAGTTTGCTAAGTTTATCAGCAATGCCTAAGTGTGAGATTGTGTCAAAGGCCTTTGCCAAGTTGAGGTATGCTGCATGCACAGATTTACCCTCTTCAATAGCCCTGGTCACATTTCTGAAGAAATCCACCAACTTTGCCAGGCAAGAACTGCCGTTGACTAAGCTGAATTGGGTCGGATCCAGGGTTTGGATGTCACCTATGTCTTTATTTATGAGGTCCATGATGATACATTCCATGGCTTTACAGATAAGGCTGGTGAGACTTGCGGGTCTGTAATTCCCTGGGTCAGTTGCTAGGTCACCTTTGTGGAGGGAATAACTGCTGCTGCTTTCCATTCCACAGGAACAAAGCCTGTAGTTAGGCTGTGATTGAATAGGGCACTTAATGGTGATGCTAGTTCATGCATCATTTATGAGATGGATGTCAGCTATGTGGTAGTTGCATGGGTGTTCTTGCTTGTCAAAGAGAACAATGCTACATTTTTAGTAATGAACTTTTGTCTATGGTGCAGCCACTGTGAAATTCTACAGGTTAGGCCATCTTGGAAGCTATGGGTGTCACCTGTGGTGTTTATGAAAGCTCTACGTTTGTAGTCATCAGCAAACTTAGCTAGCCAGAGACCTTCAGTGTCAGACTGGAGAGGATGTTATGGAAATAGTATCGCATAATGATTAGATTTGGCCAATGAGGAGATAAGTAAAGGTGCAGTACATAATGACACCATATTTGTGAGAACCAGCTCAAGAGGGTTTGGACCCCACTAAGGGCCAGGTATTAGTTGGTCTAGGGACTAGACATTGCTGATATCAAGAAAGGGTACCTTTTATGGCATTTGTTTCCCAGGATGACTGTGTCCAGTTTGGTTGTTAGGGATTCTGATTTGGTAAGGTGGTCTTCATGGGCTATGGCATTATGGTAAGGGTGTTATTAGCCAGAATAAGTGTCAGGCAATGTGATTTTGAATAAAAATGGTTATACTCCTGCCACAAAATAGCCAGCCTCATTGGAGGGTGTAAAAAATGAGGTAGGCAGTCAAACCAGGTACAGGAGGAGGGCTATCATTACATTAAATACATCTTATGGATTTTTCTAGATAAAGCTGTTGTAAGATTTGATTTTTGTATTCATGACCCTCTGCTTTAAGAATTCTGTACTTGTGTAAGTTGTGGGAAAGAATGTTGCACATCAGAAAACAGGGATGCACCTATTACTGGTGTGACTAGTGTTTCTCTGTTTTTAGCAAAGTAACACGATAGCTGGAGATGTTTAATAGATAAATGTAGTTTCCTTGGAGTCCAAATCAACCTGCAGAAGGAATATGAACTTGGTGTCCAGCTCTGCTTGTGCTAGTTTTGGTGATTATTTTCTGGACCTGAAGAACATGACATCAGGTGGCAAAGTATTTTAGGGCAATGTAGCGTGTGTGACTGGCAGTACATGGTCAGTTGTTCAAATGTTAAACTTTAATGCAAATCCATTTCTTTGAATTTTGCTTTAATATTTCTGGGTTACTTGTAAGAAAGTATGACTCTTGCAAAGATCAATGTGTTCTTCCTGCATAATTTGTGCAGTTATATTTTAATCTAAACCCATTTAAGTGATGTATTTTTGATTGCAATAATTGCTATTACATGTTTTTGGAAGTCTTGACGGCCATAGATAATTACTCTACCCTTTTAGTATCTTTACAGCACATTATGATTGCATGGAGAAGAGTAGACAGGATGGTGGTGGGAGACGTTTGTTACTACAGTTATGGAGTTCTTAGCGGATCTGAAGCATTATATTAATATGCAATACAGCATGAGGAGTGTGCATGGTATGGTTCTATGGTTAATCATCGAGTGGACTAACCACTGAAAGGCATATCATCAAACCCTAATGTCGAATGTCCATCCATCGAACCAGCACTTTGTCGAACCTGTGAGATGGGGAAGTAACTAGTTGGTCAAGAGTTCCATATCTCACAAATGGCACTATTTCAAATCCATCCATGTGCACTCCCCACATCCCACCTAAATACATATATCAACTCTGAGGTTGCATACAGTGGGGAAAAGTGAGACATGGAAGTGCTGCCCAACCAGTTATTTTCCCCATCTCACAGATTTGATGAAGTTCTGGTTTGAAGAATGGACGATTGACGATTAGGGTTCAATGATGCACTGTTCAGTGGTTAGTCTGTTAAATGATTAACCATAGACCCGCATGGTACAGATATCACCACATGCACAGAGATGCTGGGAGGCATGACTCCAAACGGAGAATGCCTTACGATACCTGGATGTGTGGTAATATCTGTACCATATACTTTTAAATGTCGTATTGCACTTATAAAATGGACATCTGCTTTTTTAACTTTGAGATGTGCCTTACTACTTTGCATATGATATTTATATATTTTGTAGTGTATTTTAATATAAAATAGTTCTTTTGCCCACTGTAACTATGGGATTGCCATGCAAGGGTATACCTTTCTTACTATATGCAATTTTTTTTTACAAAAGCTTTAGGGTAGACATATTTTTTTCAAACAGTTGTGTGCCATTGTGCAATTTGATTTACAAATGTCATTTCTCAGGGCTTTTGTAAATCACATTTTGGGCATGAGTCGCACAAATTCAGTGTTGTATTTAGGTGGTACTAGTTTGTAGATGTTTTGTCAAAAACCTAAGTCCCATAATGTTAGGTTTTGGCAAAGTCATAAGTATCTGTTGACGATAACATCTCTTACTAGTGTACTGTCTTTTTGTCATTTTATTATTGTATTATTATTATTATTATTATTAGTATTGTTATTATTATTATTATTATTATTAGTATTATTATTAGTATTATTAGTATTATGATTATTATTACTATTATTGTTATTATTATTATTATTATTATTATTATTATTATTATTATTATTATTATTATTATTATTATCATCACTGTTGTTATTATTATAAGGGGTCTGTGACTGAACATGATGTCTAGGTGATCTATTTTAGCCTCCTCATTTGATGACTAGGTAGGTAGCGATCTGATGGGTTAGTTTTCCTTGCTTATTTTATGATACTTGTATAATGAGTAGGGAGAGTAATAAAATGGCTGAGGGTATCATAAGGTTAGAAATGGTTATTAATTTAGTCTGAGATGAGGGGAACAGAACCACCTTTAGGGAGATGCACTGTATTGCATGAAGTTAAACATACTTCAAACGTTGTAATTCCACATTGCAATTTAATTAATCAGGGATTTTATTTTTATGTTATATTATTTTTCCATTATAGTATAGCAAAATCATAATTTACTACACCTCAAAAGATTTGTTTGCAATAAAGATATTTAACAAACATTAATTCTTATTTTGTTTTATTGTCTCTGATCAAACCATAAAATTAGTATACACTTGTTAAAGCTTTCAGTTATAAATTAACAAAAAATGCATATAGATACTTTAATATCACCTGATTTACATAAAGTGGAAACCCTCTTTTAACTGAATTTGTAATAGTAACATGAATAGTAAAAGCCATCACAGGAGAAATGCTTTTACAATATCCTTACACCAAGTTAGTGTCTTAGCTTTGCTATTTGAATTTATATTTTGTTTTGTTCTAGAAGGAATAATGTCTGAACTATATAAGATGACTGTTAAGGGAGACAGGGAGGTGGTGTGAGAGAAAAGGCATGTTCATGAATGCAGTACATAAATTATTACATCTAGGTTGGAAACATTCCAGGCAGGCATGGTCAAAAGCAATAAGAAAATTCATAATTAACCAATATCTGTCAGCATTAGTTTTACAAAAAATAGCATCTGTTCCTAGCAGTACAAGTGGCAAGCATCAACTACTTGTAAAATGATGAAGCACTCTGATTAAACAGACTGTAGGGTGTGCAGTTTAAGAAGTGGCTGGAATTCATATTTGTCATTTGTTATTTATATTGGCAGAATCCTCTGGAAGCTAGCCAGTATATATCACCCCAGATGAATTAAAGAAATGTTCATACAGTTCCTCCACACTTAAAACATCCGTTATGATAGAACCCCTGTGCTGACACCTGCTCCTACAAAGTATACGGCTTAAACTCATATTAGATAAAAGTCTTGTGATGTTGACTAACGCTGGCATTTATGTAAGAATAAGGAACAATGACCATGACCGGATCAAACTAGGCCGCATTTGATAAGCGCAAAAAAGTTACTTTACAGAACTCCACAGCTGATTGAAATTTTCAGGAAAACTACAACAGCAAGCTAGTGGCATTTCTCTGTAAAATAACAAATAGAGGGGGGAAGAGTGACACTCATGTGTGCTTTTATAGTGCAATAAAGATGGGGAGAGCTGTAAGACATGTTGATGTATCAGAGAGTAAAAGAGCAAAAGACTACATGTGCGCTGCCACTGTGAGGACTTTTGGTATGACATTCACATAATAAATAAACTTCACTATTAATCTAATGCTCAAACAACAAATAAGCGAATATCTTATCAAACCAAAATGGTCATCTTACACTGCATTCATGAACAATTGGTCATTATTAAATCCTTCCCCAGTAGATGACCCTCCACTGCATAAATCTGATTTAAATTTCCATGTAGTACAGTATATATAACGTTTTGTGTTAAACCTTTCATAAACTTACTTTTTTCTTCTTTTTTGATATCCCTTACAACTGACTGTTTCATACTCCTGGCACCATTCTTCAATTACTGAAACTACCAAACCTGACATTTTCCCTTCTGGAGCTATCTGACACAAATTTGGGATCAGTGAGGAGACTGAGGTATCCCTGTATTAACATCATACTACTGACAAGGAAATAATAACATGCCCACCTACCACTCCATACTGAGTCAAACCCATCTCACACTCCATAATGTTGAAACCACCTCCCACTCCGTACTGAGTCAAGCCCATCACACACTCCATAATGTTGAAACCACCCCCCACTCCATAATGAGACAAGCCCATCTCACACTCCATAATGTTGAAACCACCTCCCACTCCATACTGAGCCAAGCCCATCTCACACTCCATAATGTTGAAACCACCTCCCACTCCATACTGAGTCAAACACATCTCACACTTCATAATGTTGAAACTACCTCCCACTCCAAACTGAGTCAAACCCATCTCACACTCCATAATGTTGAAACTACCTCCCACTCCATACTGAGTCAAACCCATCTCACACTCCATAATGTTGAAACCACCTCCCACTCCATACTGAATCAAACCCATCTCACATTACATAATGTTGAAACCGCCTCCCACACCATACTATCAAACCATCTCACACTCCATAATGTTGAAACCACCACCCACTCCATACTGAGTCAAATCCATCTCACACTCCATACTGAGTCAACCCCATCTCACACTCCATAAAGTTGAAACTACCTCACACTCCAAAATGTCCAAATCCACCTCACACTCCATAATGTTCAAAGGCACCAACAACAGTTTCCTGTAGACTGTTGAAGCAAACCCACATACATTATTTGGGGTTAGTAATATTGCCTTGCTTTACAAAGGCCAAAGAACACACCATCTCAGAAGAAACCCTTCCCTCCCAACTTTAGGATGTGTATGCCCATCCTCAATTTACAGGGCCATCAGGCACAGAAGTTGTGACTCAACCTCAGCTCACCTGGGCCATAATAGACATTTATCCATTAATGTCATCAGCATGACAATCCGTCTGTGAAGTTTTTAGTGCTGCTGGCTGCTGTCAGCAATGTACACACTTAGGAAAACCATTTGAAGTTAAAAACAGTAGCACTCATTAAGAGCATGAGGTTCTGTTTACTGATAATGTGAGGTAATCTTTATTAATTTATTTATTGTTTGTTTGCTTGTTGACTAGATAAGTGAGTAAATCTATATGGATTCTTCAACCACAAACCAGTTATTAATCAAGATAATAATTATGTGACTTATTTGTGCATACTTCACATGTTGGTTGTATGTAGTATGTTCAGTTTTTTGCAATGTAGAGCAATGCTTGGCTTCCACAGTACTGGCACACCAGTAGCTGCCACTAATGACATTTCTAGTTAGTATATCCCTGCAGCACACACATATATATATATATATATATATATATATATATATATATATATATATATATATATATATATACACATATATAAATATATATATCAATCTCTAAATACGTATATGGATCTAACTTAAAACATTGACTTAACAGAACATCGAATTTAAAATCAACGAGACAACAACACTGAAACTTCACAATGCCAAACTCCTGGAATGTTGCAATTTCACTCTGAGAAACTAGCCACTTGACCACCAATGATAACATTACAAACTGTTGCTTTCGTGTCAGGACACGAATAAACGCATCTTCATGGTTTCTGTTTAAGCAGCTTTATTTTATACAAACACATTGCTACAGAGGCTTACTGACTATAACTTAAGTAACTTATATACAAACAACTGAGATTATGCATACTTACTCTCTGGCTGCTTCTATAAAATGGCACTAAAGAATGTATATGTCTCACATGCTTCTTAAAGATATAACACACACACTTTACACTCTGATCTACATAAACAGAAGCTGCACCCTCCACCCCCACTTAAATATACTAACTCTGACATCGCACTACAGTGGAGAAAGAGCAAAGTTCACCATAGTGGCCAAGTGGTTAGTTTCCCGGAGTGAAATTGCGACATTTTGGGAGTTTGGCATTGTGAAGTTTCAGCGTTGTCATCTCGCTGATTTGAAAGCTGACATTCTGGTAAGTTGACATTTTAAAAAGGACTCTATATATATATATATATATATATATATATATATATATATATATATATATATTTATACACACACACACACACACACACACACACACACACACACACACATATATATATATATATATATATATATATATATATATATATATATATATATATATATATATATATATATATATGGCTCCCATTCAGAAGCTGGAGTTATCAGAAAGTTGAACTTCATGTGGTCTAGACCATACATTCGACTTTCCAAAAAGTCAAATTACAGAAAACAACATAAATCTATAGTGGGGTAAATCCCCTGCATATTATATATACCAACTTTGAGATCGCACTACATGAGAAAAAAGGTAAATTCCCTGATCCTCACTGTACCAAGATCTCCATTCAAAAGCTCCAGCATTTTGGAAACTCAATCAAAATGGTCTCGACCGTATAAGGTTCGACGTTCTGTTGCATTGTGCTTCTGAATGGGACCTATATATATATATATATATATATATATATATATATATATATATATATGGTTTACTATCAAAATGTAGAAGTGCAGTTAGGCAAACACAGGAATGACGAATGAGTGTTGGCTGATTCCCGTATTGTCGAACTGCAATTCCAGAAATTCAGTGGCAGCTGGTGACATCAAATCAAAGAGGGGCTGCAGGAGACAGCTGAATGGGTGGGGCGATGGGATGTGGTGTGGTCAACTAGAAAGGGGCAGAGCTATGCTCAAAACCACAAGTGGAACTTTAATTAAATACGGCTGCCCTGGGTGCCAAACTGTCATTACAAATGTCCGATCAAGATAAAATGAAGTGTAGAAGAAAAAAATATTTCAGTGCATTGGCTACATGACAGCTTACTTAATATCTAGATGGAAACACAAAGGCTGTGAGGCATGAAAAAATAAATTACTTTTTAAATACATTACTGGAATGCCAATCATAATCAAGTATAAAAACAAGCAGCACTCAAATCAAACCACTTCTCCTTGCACTGCAGTTCTAATTATAATTTATATTCAGCTTTATTAAAGTACCAAGTAACATGCTGAAAGTAGCAATCTCTGTGATACCCCCACTTGTAAAAATGTTTCTTATCCAAAAAAGACCTGCTGCCTGACAACAACGATCTACTTGTTTCATGGGGAAAACATGATCAAAGTCAAAAATGAACAGCGAACAAGAAACAAGCTCAAGATAAATTGCTTAAAGGATTACTGCACAAGTTATGGACCACACATGATAGATTGGCATTCTGTTTAGTTTACGGGTAAAGCCTGCAAAGATGACTGCAAGTCTCCAGCAAATGTAATGAGCTTCTGAAAATACTGTAATACTGTCCTTTATTACAAATACTTGTCATATGCATTTCGATACCTAAGGCGTATATGTTATCTAGTTATGTAAATATTCTCTGCATGGCAACAACAAAAAGGCTTTTGGTGTTGGTAATTCTTTAACAGTATGCTTATTAAAGCTTACTTGCATCTTACAATCTCAGGCAAGCTTATCTGATGGTCATTAAAGCATTGCTACTAAAACACAGAGCAACAGGGCACTGTGACAGCATGCATTTTCTAAATAATAAGCATAAATCAACAGTATAAAAATATGACAGAAAAACAGAACATTCTGCAAAATCAAGGACAGATGAAAAGCCACTGTTGTACTTGTGTCTACCTTAGATGTGGGAATACTCTGCACACTTACACTGCATAACTGCTCCTTGCCTTTCTTGGACACATGCAGAGTCACTACATGGGGAAGGGGTGGGTGCAACAAGTATGTCACAATTTGAAATGTCTCTGGCTGACTGTGATGGCTCTGACACATTTATCATACCTCTCAACCTCAGAGCAAGAAATCTGGACAAAGCCATACACAAAAGTGGGACAAAGGCCCAAAAATAAGGACAATTTTTAAATATTGCTCTTACAAACTTAGAAAGATAATAGAATAGTAGTAGGTCTTGCATTGGTATGAATTTTCTGAAGGGTATGAAATCTGAAACTCAAATGTCCGTCAATATTTTCTAACTTCAATCTTTAATGATTTGCCACTAATTTACTAGAAAAAACACAATTTTATGAAAAAAATGGACCAAAAATGTGATGCAAAAATATAAAATTGCCACACAATACAGCTGGGAACCTGTCAAAGAAGGGACACAGTGGCACAGGAAAATAATTTTCTTGGGTGGCAAAAGCCAGGGTACCTTTTTGGCTGGGCTTGTATAGGCCCCAGGGCCAATAGCCTAGTACCTACCTATGAACCTATGGACCTATATTAGCACTGTTAACTTGAGCAGCTGACAAAATAAAAGAATCTACATGCATTTCTGAAATAAAAGTAATCTATAACTCTGATCATTTATAGTTGCAAACCCTCCGTTTTCTTCCAAAATTGCCATTTTGCAGAGGGATTATTAGGGGGAGAGCAACATTTTGAGCCAAAATTGGGGACAGTGGAGAGGTTTGGATATTCCTAATTCTATAAAGTGATTTATTTGCACATACCTCTCAACTTCTTAATGCAGGAAATCTGGACAAGGCCAAATATATTGGGAGAACATACAAACAGTACTAAAACTTCTTCTTGTATGAACTTAGACAGTTGATAGAATAACAGGTCTTGCTTTAGCATGCATTTTTCTGAAGGTTATGAAGGCTGTGTCATTATTTAGTGATGTAATTCCTAAATGATTTGCCAGAAAACCACACATTTTATGAGAAACAAACCAAAAATAAGAAGCAAAAATTTATTCATTCTACAAAAATCTGGACAGTTGAGAAGTATACTTCAGCCGGGGCTGTCTTTGAGTTTGCCATGCTTCCCCCCTCACAAACTCATTGTCAAATGGAGCCTCCCCCCTGCAGCCATTCCAATGTCCCATTACATGGCTATTTTGCCCCATTTACCATAAACACTGTAATGTGCATACTGATTTACTTCTGTAATGATTTGGATTTCATTTGAAAGTTTTAGTTTGCATTTTACAGCACAAATACTAATAGATAATCTGCTAAACAAAGCAATGCAGTTTCACAATGAAAATACTTAGTATTAAAACTTCTCTGCCCTTGAAACTCACATTCATTGAAACAGCATTGCAATCCACATTCAAAGAAAATATATTTTGCCAATGGCAGATATAGATTAACTTTGGGCCATTTGCAAATGAAACATACATGTGTTCTTTGATACACCTTCCTTCCTCTTTCGGCTTTTCCTGGGGTCACCACAGTGGATCATCTGTTCGCTCATGATTAGCAGTGGAGTGTTACAGTGTTGAGTTGCCAGCCCGGCGCCCAACCTTCCACAGAAGGCACACACATGCACACACTCACACCTAGGGCTAATTTAAAGTGTCCAATCCATCTACAGTATGTTTCTGGGATGTAGGAGGAAACCAGAGCACCCGGAGGAAACCCATGCGACCACAGGGAGGGCATGCAGACTCCGCACAGAATGCACCCCAGCCGAGAATCAAACTGGAGAACCTCTTGCTCCTGATTGTTTCAAATAATATTCCTTGTATAATACAGTACAGTTGTTAGAGGACATTTTAATTTATTGTTTTGAATATTTTTCCAGTAAACAATGAAACAAAATGCATGCACCAATAATGACGAAACTTCCCAATTCAGAACATTTCCATCATAAAAGTCCACTCATACTTCTACAATCCACCAGTATCAGTAAATATGCACAATCTCTGAAGAAGTCAAAGTCATCTAAATAATTCCACATTAAAGAGATCTGTAACTAATGAAGAGGTTGCTGCTAGCAAACAACTTTATATTTCATTGTTTCATATATAAATAAAGCATCTGTTGCCCTTGAGGAATAAATTGCCTATGTTAAATTGCAAAAAGATAAGCTAGTAATATTGCAATAGGGGACGGATGGCAAACTGGTAACAGGTTCATGATTACTAGGTATCTTTACCGAAAAGGACTGCAGCATCCACCCCCTTTACAACACAGTACAGTAACAACAATGCTCATTACATTTGCTGGAGATTTGCAGTCATCTTTGCAGGCTTTACCCGTAAACTAAACAGAATGCCAATCTATCATGTGTGGTCCATAACTTGTGCAGTAATCCTTTAAGCAATTTATCTTGAGCTTGTTTCTTGTTTGCTGTTCATTTTTTACTTTGATCATGTTTTCCCCATGAAACAAGTAGATAGTTGTTGTCAGGCAGCAGGCCTTCTGCATCAAAAGCAAGTATACTACCTGCTGTGTTATTAGCAATGGAAGCAGATGCAGAATAAGAAGCATTAAACTTCTCTTCCCTGCAGCGCTCAGCTCCTTGTAAAATCAACTAGACACTCAGCTGTATCTCTCAACTTTGCAGCACAAGAAATCTGGAAAAAGACAAAATTTATTGGGAGGGGGGGGGGGGGACAAAAGCCCAAAAACCAGGGACACATTTTAAACATTGCTTGTATAATCTTGGAAAATTGCTAGAATAAAATACTGTGTTACTACCATACATTTCACTGGAATGTCTTGAACCCAGGACCTAATGCAAAACAGTCAACGCAACATTCCACTATGCCAAATCAGGTGTTTTCTTAAACAGAGAAAGACTGAAACTTAAATGGCTACTATTTAGTGAAGTCAATTCTCACCATAGCTGTCAACCTCTTAGCACAAAACACCTGAACAAAGCCAATAATAGGGGAATACAGCCCCCAAACATATTCAGTGAATTCAGTTCTCACCATAGCTGTCAACCTTAGCACAAAAAACCTGGACAAAGCCAATAATGGGGGTATACAGTCCCAAAAATAGGGACATATTTCAAATATTAATCTTATAAACTTTTGTTTTACCATGTCCCTTCTGAAGAATATGAATTCTGAAATTGAAATGTCTGTCATTTATTATTTATTTAACATTTGTTAACCAGGAAAGTCTGACTTGGAACAAAGGGCAATTTTCAGCAGAGGCTTAGGGATAAACACTCCATGCACATGTCTTTGTAACATGGGAGGACACCAGACCACACCCACATGAACACAGAGAGGACATGCAGACTCCACACAGAAAGCACCCCAGGCAAGAATCAAACCATAAAACCTCTACCTGTAAGGCAACAATGCTACCACTGCACCACTACACCATCAACAACTATTTGAATTACAACAGCTTTTATGAGGAACAGAAGAAAAATATGAGGCAAAAGTCTGCAGAGTTGTCACAGATGGTGGTGGGTAGGGAATTCAGGCTCTTGCTACCTGACTCTAAGGTACAGGGTTCACGCCTGAGGTATTCTCTTTCCACCACCAGATATGAAGTGGGCCATTACACACACACACATCTTACTTACTTCAGTCTCTGTATCCTGCTGATTCTCTTGCAATAACTCTGTTTCAATCTCCATACTTAGTGTTTCTCCTGCAATAAATAAATCCACAGCTTCATTTAGCTTTCTCCTCTCCTGCGTTTGCACTGGAATGCACACTTCTCGTTTCTTGGCTTGTTCCAAGAGTGCTAACTCTGCAGTCCAATCCCCTTCCAGTCTATGCAGTTAGCACTGCATAGACTTCTGGGGAATCAGCTTCCTTCTTCCTGAATCCGGACTGGAAAAGCAGCAGTCTGGATTCACTTTGTATGGAGGATTCCTAGGACTGTAGGACTGCACCACTGTGGTTCACATTGGGTCTATATTAGAACATCAAAGTTTTAAAACTTCAAATGTTTTAATATCGACCCCTATTCAGCGAACGCTGACAATAGCGAAGCTGCAGAACACTGACTTTCTTCCTAGGGAAGGAATTTGATTGGCCGTTCCTGTGGCTTTGCTATTGTCAGCACTGTGGGGGAATGCTATTGGTTGGGATCAGGTAAGTATGCGATTGTGTAGACGTGAGGGTTAGGGCATGGGGTAGGTGAGTTAGGGTTAGGACTCGGGTGAGGTGAGTGTGCAATAGTGATGGACCTTAAGGTTAGGGTTTGGGTTAAGGTAAATGGATAGCTAGTGGTGTATGTACAGTTTAGTGTAGGGTTAGATGTAGGATTTTAGGTGTATGTGTGTGGATTGCTGTTTGTTTGGTGTGCTTGTGTTGTGTGTATGTGTGTCGGAGCAGCAAATTTTTTCCATGGGAAAAAATTTGCTGTTCTGCATGTACGATATTGTCAGCGCTCACTGAATAGGGGTCAATATTAGAACATTCGATGTTTTAAAACTTCGATGTTCTAATATAATCCTGTTCACAGCTGGGGGGGGCTGCAGTCCTGCAGTCCAATATCATGAGCTGCCACTGCCAGAAATGTTCTTTAGCAAATGCCACTGTGCATTCGCTCATATGAGGTTGACGTTACGAACAGAGATAAAGTGCGAATCGGGAAATTTACCCTTTTCCTCACTGTAATGCAGTCTCGGAGTTGGAATATATAATTTGGAGGGGGGGCACAGGGGAGCATGACCCCCTGCAGAACGTGAAGTAAAGTGATATGCAGTACTGAACTGTGTAGGGTCATACAGTTGGAAAGCAGGCAGGTAAGTGTCAGCAGGTAACCTTTCAAAAATGTCGAAGTTGTTTGTTCGATATTTCAAATTCAAGTGTTTTTGATATGTTTACCTAATTAGTATTCAGGAATTCAGAATTTTTTTGATGTTTGTGTACAAAACATGTTTTGACATTCGAGATTTTGATAGTAAACCAAATATATATATATGGATCTAGGACACATACTCAAATTCACAAATCACCGAACAGGCAGGCAGGTAAGTGTCAGCAGGTGACCTTTCAAAAATGTCAAAGTTGTTTGTTCGATCATTTCAAATTGAAGTGTTTTTGATATGTTTACCTAATTAGTATTCAGGAATTCAGAATTTTTTTGGTGTTTGTGTACAAAACATGTTTTGACATTCGTGATTTTGATAGTAAACCAAATATATATATATGGATCTAGGACACATACTCAAATTCACAAATCACCGAATGTTAAAATCATGCTCACTGTACCTTGAAATGCAAAATGCATGAAAATAGAAAACTTTGAATACACATTACTCGAACATTGCAGAAAAACTGATTCACATGGTTACATCATCTTTAAATTCCATGTAACTTTAAATTCCATTTACGTGTGTTCCGTGCTGTACTCACGTACTAAACACTATGGCAGAAATTTGCAGGTTGGCGCCCGGTGTTTTGGGACAAGTGTATTAAACTGTAAGATCTCAAAGAGGTGGTGAAATACTACTTATAGATGGTTACATATATCAGCTTGAAAAGAAAACAAAAGTAAAAAAGTATTGGAACTGTAAATATAAGGTTACGGACAAGTGTAAAGGTAGGGCTATAACCATTAGAGCCACGTCTGGTGAAGAACTGGTGAAATCAGTAGAGCATTATCATTCTGGCGAGCCTGAGGAAGTAAGAGAAGTATCGCCTTAGAAGTGAATTGAAACAGAGAGCAATGTATTCCAGAGATACCCCTTGTATTATTGTTGATAATACTGTAGCCTCCTCTTCATTAGAATGTGCTGCATATTTACCTAACAGGCGATCAATGTTACAAACAGTAAAGCAAGTCCATTTTAAGAATTGGAGAGGTGTATGTATTAGCGATCTCTCTTTGAATAATATTAATGTGGATGATTTCCCCTTAAAGGATGGAAGATTCTTAAAGAAACTGTTAACAGATGCTATGAATCAAACAAAGGTTTTTGTGTTGACTACAAGCACTAACTTAAAGGACTTAAGTGTGACGAAAATATGGCTTATGAATGGTACATATTTTTAGAGAGGTGCAGAATGTAGACAATTATATACCATACATCCTGTTGTGAAATATGGTGCATACACTAAAAGTATACCTTTACTGTACTGTTTAATGAATAAAAAGTCATATCAAGCATACAATCTAATGTGGAAGGGTATATTTAGGGTATTTTTGGTATTTTTACCTTCGTGCATTTGCATTTTCAGTTGTATCGGTTTTCATTGAGCAGTGAGCATGATTTTAATGTTCGGTGATTTGTGAATTCAAGTATGTGTCCTAACTCTATATATATATATATATATATATATATATATATATATATATATCTATATATATATATATATATATATATATATATATATATCTATATATATATATATATATATATATATATATATATATATATATATATATATATCTAGGACTGTCCATTGAACACATGTTTCACCGAAACATAAATGGGTGAGCTCAAATTCGCGAAAGTCCATTTTATCGAAAATGCACTTTCGCCAGAAGGTAAGTCAGCAAACAGTGGTTTGCATGTAGGTTTAATAGTACATCAACATGTGGTGTAGATTGTACAACAAAACAAACTGTTGCTTAGATCGCGGTTCAGTGGGGATAAGGGAATATTCCCTTTTCCCCACTGTAGTGCGTTCTCGGAGTAAGAATATTAAAGTAGGGAGGTGTGGGGTACACATAAATAAATGTGAGTGGTCTTTTATTTTTTAGTATTTTGGATTTTTTTTTGAGAAAGTGCATTTTTGATAAATGCACTTTCATGAAAGTGTGTTTGGTGGTTAAAGTTTTGGTGAAACTTGTGTTCGATGGACAGTCCTATATATATTGCCTTTTTTAGGCAAGGTTAAAATGACAAATTCACCACCATAACAGAAACAGGCAAGCAAAAACTAAGGGTAATGCTACTCAATGCTAGAAGTCTAAATCTCAAAATGCACTCCCTAGAGGCACTCCTTAAAATGGAGAACATCGATTACCCCTGCATTACCAGGCAATAACTCATATCAAACTTTGCGGCCATCTATCCTGGACTGGAACGCCAAAGGTGGAGGTGTGTCCATATTCATTAAGGATATCCACACGTCCAGGCTAGATGCTCAGCATAATGCATCCAAGGTTATCCAAGTACAACTAACTCTGGGAAAAACTGAAATCCAAATTGTAGCTTGCTACAGATCCCCCACCATGCCCCAGGATTCCCACTCCTCTTTTCTTGATATACTGGAAAATATTACGGTTCAACCAAACACCCTAATAATGGGCAATTTCAACTAGCCCACCATTAACTGAGAAAACTATTCATGTAGCAACTCCTTCGCTCAACGCTTTCTGGAATTCATAAATTTCAATGCCCTGGTTCAACTTATCCACACCCCCACCAGGGGCAACAATATCCTAGACCTAGTTATTACCAGCATGAGTGACCGGTGTTCCACACCTGAATATAACTCCTTGTTGGTCAGATCCGACCATAAGCTAATCACCCTAGATATCCACATCCCGCCCCCACCCCCATTAAGGAAACCACGGTAAAAAATTTCTCCAAAGCCAACTTCATGCTTCTTAAGACAGAAGTGGTGAACGTCATGATACCCATGTAGATGGACAATACAGTTACAACTGCTGAATCCTATGCAAATGCACTCTATAATCACTTACACAAGTGCATGGATCATGTTATCTCAAACAGAACCAATACACTATCCTCCAAAAAAAGGAAGCCGATCTGGTGATCCTCTGCCATAAACAAACTCTACAACAGAAGGAAGAAACTGTTGCAAAAGAGAGTAAAATCCCATGAGTGGAGGAGCTCCCTGGTCAGCCTCAGTAAGAAGCTGAGATCCCTTATAAGGTCCTCCAAAGCTAGATACAAAAACAAAATTGCCACTGATTATAGGGACAACCGCAAAGCATTCTATAGCTGTATCAAAAATCTCAATGGCAACACCCAGATCTGCTCTGAGTTACAGCACAATGGCATGATAATTACAGAACCAACTGATATTGCCAACATCCTGACAGAGAGGTTCAGTGCTAACTTTAACCCCTCTCATCCCCTAAAGGACCATGTCTATACAGGAAGAATACAGAGTCCCCATAATTACAACTATGCAGGTAAAAGCTGCACTCTTTAAAGCCAAAAACACAGCCTTCATGGGACCGGACAACATCCCAGGCTGTGTTTTGCATGAACTTCAGAGTGAACTGGCTCCCCACCTAAGCACCATGTTCAATCATAGCCTCACATCAGGCTTTGTGCCCATTGAATGGCACACAGCAACAGTCATCCCACTCCACAAAGGGGGAGCCACCACTGATCCTGGGAACTATTGCCCTATTAGCCTGAGGAGCCTGGTCTGTAAGGCCATAGAACGTATCATCATGGAACTCATAAACAAAGACATTGGTAACCTCCAAACTCTGGACCCCACCCAGTTCGGGTTTGAGAAAGGCAGATCATGCCTCCTGAACCTGATTGACTTCTTTGAGGCAGTCACCAAAGCTATAGATGAGGGTAAGGTGGTTCACACAGCCTATCTTGACCTCACCAAGGCTTTCGGCACCATCCCCCATTCTGGAATTATAGCTAAACTCACTAAACTAGGTATAAATCCCTATGTCACAAGATGGGTTGCCAATTGGCTCACTGACAGAACCCACACTGTAAAAGTTGCAGACTCCAAATCTGACTTCAAACCAGTGACAAGTGGAGTACCACAGTGACAAGTGGAGTACCACAGGGTTCAGTCTTGGGACCACTCCTGTTTGGTATTTACTTCTCCGAAGCACAGGCTAACACAGAAAGCCTTTGGCTAATGAAGTTCACAGATGACTGCAAACTAGGAGCCATAGTCCCCAAATGATGTGGACATCCTACAGAAGGGCCTCACTGAGACAGATGCCTGGTGTCAGAGCCATGGCCTCAAGCTCAATGCCAAAAAGTGCACTGTCATCCCCTTTGGTAAAATCTCTCTGTACCCATGAACTACCACATAGGCGGCAGTCTACTTAATGCTGAATGTGTGATGAGAGACCTTGGGACCCAGGTGGACAGTAGTCCCTCCTTTGATAATAACATCGCCACAGTAGTCAGGAAATCCTTCAACATGGCAGACTTCAACACAAAAGGGCTCTCATCCAGGAAAAAAAGGTCATTGTTCCCCTCTACTTGACACTCATTAGACCCATTATAGAGTATAACACCCCTTTTGGAATGTATCTCACAAGACATCTGCAGCAGCTGGAAAGGTCACAGAAGTATCTCACAAAGAGGATTACTGGCCTTAAACAGATGCCCTACACTGACCGTTTCAAAAAACTCCAGCTTTACTCCATAGCATATTGCCTACTCTGAGGTGATCTCTGTCTAACATATAAAGCTATGTTAAACCCAGAGCTGTTAGACATGCTACACCTAAAGAAATCCCAATCCCTCCAAGCTACATGCTCTAGGGACCTAAACCTTGTCACCACAATAAACAGGACATGCTGGTGGGATAGATTCCTGTCCCAGAGACTTCCCATACTCTGGAACAAGCTACTATCTATGTCCAGCAAAGTTCCTCATTAGCACAATCCAAGAAAAATCTTGATGAGTGGATGGGAAATAGGAAATACACCCCGAGGATCACTTTTGTGACTCTGCTCGACAGAGGCACAGGAAAAAAACTATTTGGTGGCGTAAGCCAGGGAAGCTTGTTGGCTAGGCTTACTTAGGTCCTTGGGCTGATAGCCTAGTCGCTACCTATGAATGAATATAATGTATATATGCATGGGATCGGTACTGATCCCCAAAGGAACTTTTTACCAAAGCACAAATAGGTGGGTATACTTCCACGAAAGTGGTTTATACCGAAAAAGCACTTTTGCGGAAGTATGCCTGCAGCTAGAGGGAGTTGTGGGGGAATGACTGTTGCGGAGATCGCACTACGGTGCGGATAAGGGAATATTCCCTTTTCCTCACTGTAGTGTGATCTCAGAGTGAGAATTTTAAAGTAGGGGAGTGTTGGGGGCACAGCCCCCCACATGGGGGGTGCAGGTGGACTTGCCCCCTTGCATAAAAGTAGATTTATTGTTTTTTTTTTTTTAACGCACTTTAACGAAAGCGCTTTTTTGGTGAAAGTGCTTTCGTAAAAGTGTGTTCAGTGATTGTGAATTCGGACTATTGAACTTTCGTTCAATAGTCCTAGATATATATATATATATATATATATATATATATATATATATATATATATATATATATAGATATATGGGTCTACTTGAGTTGGATGAAAGACCAGAAGATCGAAATCCGGAATGCAGAGATGAAAACAATGAAACTGCAGGGCACCAGAAAACACGTAAGTTTACAAAACACATATAACACACAAAAACATGCACACAACTGCCCCACACTACTAAATAAAACACCCTACACTAATGATAGGCAGGGGGGGTTTACAAAACACATATAACACACAACTTTAATATTCTAACTCTGAGATCGCACAAACAGACACTAAATAAAACACCCTACACTAATGATAGGCAGGGGCAGTCCCTGCACACACACACACACACACACACACACACACACACACACACCACAGTCACAACACACACACACACAGCATTTCCCTCACACACACACACACACACACACACACACACACACACACACACACACACACACACACACACACACACACACTTACCTACAGCTTCTGTAACATTGGGATTTTGAATTTCGTGCTTTTCGGTGTTCTGCGTTTTCGTTGTTTTCGTTTCAACGTTCTGGATTTCGATCTTCTGTTCTTTCATTCAACTCAGGTAGACCTATATATATATATATATATATATATATATATATATATATATATATATATATATATGTGTGTGTGTGTGTATGTTCTTAGCAAAAAATTAGCATACACTAATGAAGTAAACATTTCCATAGTGCTGTATCAGTACAGTATACAGAGAACATCGTATCTTAAAAAAATAAAATAAACAAAGAAAGGTGGTAATAGATATACAGTGAAGTTGTATTTTATTAGATTTTGTTACATAAATTATTTATATTTACATTTTCATTTTCGAGGGTAGAAGGGTACAGTACTGTGCATAAAATCCTTTCAAGTCAAGGAATTGCATTGTTTTCTGGTTTGCTTTAGAAAAACACATACTACACTTGCGTTTGTACTGAAGAATGGGAGTTAATATTTCTTTCAGTATTTAGAATGTAATTTACATAAGGAAATCATATTTACTTTTTTTAGTGGCCCAGGTGGTGGGGGGGGGGGGGGGGGCTAGCTGAAAGGATAAACACATACCTGACTAGACACAATTGTTAGTCCAATGGCAGTGATAGGAGCATGTTATGCCAGAAGTCGTGGGTTCAAGTCCCAAATGAAAGCTACTACTATCCTTTCACTTCTTTGATTCTAACAATCAGCAAAGACCCTTCAAACCCTTCCCAGAGAAATTAGCAAGACATAGCTGTCAACTTTGTTATTCAAAAATCATTAGGGGCAAAGTCAAACATACTGGGAAAACAAAAGCCGAAAAATCAAGGACAGTTTTTGAATATTACTCCAGTTCACTTAAAAAGTTAATAGAATAACAGGTTTCTTAATTAATATGCCTTTTCTGATTAATAAGAAGTGTGAAACTATAATGTCTAGCATATTAACTGACTCTAATTTAAAATATTTGAGACAAAATCAGGAATGCTTTGCAGAATCAGGGACAGACAAGAGAAAGGCCATATAATCCATCTGTCCATGCTAACAAGGCACATCCGTCTCCTGTAGCAACACAATGAATATCTGCATCCATCCAGAGTTTACTAGGCAAGAAAGGAATGGAAATACATTAGCAGCCACTTCTTCTGTTTCACATATGGTCACTACATGTAGATTCACCACACTGGCTAGCACATGGCTTGTGAGATGGAATTAAACTGGAGTACCCATAGAAAATCCCCATGATGACAAGGATGGCATGCAGACTCTGTGCATAAGGCATCCTAGCCTAGAAATGACCCAGAGGACCATATGCTATAAGGCAACAATGTTGTTCACTTTGTCACTGTGCTGTCCATAGGTACTAAGATGTGCCAAATAACATAACTTCAGTTTTGTCTAAGTTCATAACTAACTTGTTAGCTTCATACCACTGCCAGATCCCATTTAAGTCCTTTAAAGGACCTTTCAGATAAAGTCACTCATGTTTTGCCACCAGTAAGGAGAATGAGATTTTGAAATCCACAAATATATAATATTACATTATTTATCAATATTGAAAAGAATAAATGACACAGAACAATACTCTGGCAGACCCTAGTTATAACACCTGCAGATTCAGAGGAAGCATCTCCAGTACATGCCTTATATCTCTACCATGCATATATTTGTAAATTAGATAAGTGTGCTTTACACAAAACCATGTGTGAATATTAAGTTGGATACCCTATTAAACTCCATGGAGAAGGCACTCATTAAAAGGCCTTTGTCCATGTTGTAAGAGGCGGAACCAATAACTACATATAGGGCAGTAGAGGTGCTATTGCTTTTTCAAAAGCCATGTTTCACTTCACTAAGTAGACCGTATTTCTTTGTATATTCCAACAACTGGGTATCACCTGGTTTCTTCAAAGTTTGTCATGTGACTGAATGTTATAAATAGGACAAGCATCAAGATGACAGAAGGACTTGTATGATTTAAACACAAGAATGGCACTTGCATTTTTCAGAAGCAGGGACTATTTCTAAGGAAAGATTAATATCTTTTTTGGTCCCCTCAGACCTCATGATACTGGCATGGCCCCCAGTGCCCCATGTCCATGCAGGTCTTCTAGCTGTTTCCCCCCCAGATTATTATGGTATTTAGCTGCGGTAAGATGTGGATTGTAATGTTATCCTAGATGCTCAGATGTCTGTGTTTCCATCCTGG
>NC_056733.1:999922983-999947983 GCF_019279795.1 Protopterus annectens | reverse complement strand
TTAAAGTGTGTCCCTTATGCAGATGCCACATTGCCTTGTAGCTTGTTAAAGATGTACCAACCAAATCTCATAAACAACACCATGCCCCCCCCCCCCCATAAATCCTTAAAATACAAGAATTTGCTCAGCCTACTTTCATTATATTGTAACAAAATGTCTAAGAAATAAGTGCCCTCTTAGGGTTCTATGGTGTTACATCCAGAGCCCATTTCACTGGGACTTGATGCATCAGAACTGAGCACTGAGTCCCAGGCCATCAGTACCCGAATAATCCCCCTCTTGTTGGGACTCCCATATGCTCTAAATGTACAGAGTTTGATATTGTACAATGTTATCTCACTGTGCTGCAATCTCCCAAACAACTAAATCCATGTACTGCAATCTCAGTGCCTGAAAAAAAGCACAAATAATATTTGTTCAGGGGACTTCCCATTGTCATGTCTGACCTTAGATATAGGCAATCTTGGTGGCCATTTTGATATCCATCTGGCCAGGAGTACTTTCCCATCTTCTGTTTTGTTTTTGTGTTCTTTTTTTCTTTTCCCTGAAGACAGACTGGAACCCTGATTGGTCAAAGCAGCCATGGCTGCAGGACCCTACAAGTAAAGTGTTGCACTCTTTTTAATGTCAGGGCTTTCTGCTTGGTCCCTATCTGAATGATGAGTCACAGAACCATAATGCTCTTTGAGGCTTTGAGATTCATTGTCTAGCCAGTGGTGGGGGGACATAAAAAATCTAGAAACTTTAAACAATGTAAGGCAATGACCACAACAGCATCAAAAGTTTGTAACTGGTTTGCGTTTGTAGCAGGTACCCCTCAACTATCTATGATTTTAATTCATATTTTTGTGCTGTCCCTTGTAAAATGTTTGGTTTTCTAATAAATCCCTGAGGATTACGGGTAGTTAATAATGCCAGACATTAGAGTTTCATACTTCTATATTGTTCAGGAAATTCCCACTGATGCAAAACCTATTGCTCTATTAACTTTTTAAGGGAATTAGAGAGCTATTTAAAACTATCCCTGATTTTGAACATTTGTCTCTCCCTTATTTTGACTTTGGTTCATAGGTTCATAGGTGTTTCCTAGGCTAATGACCACAAGGAACATTTTAAGCCTAACCATGCATCCCAAATCTCTGACAAGTTCTGGTATCCTTGATAACTGTAAGCAGGGCTTGGGAGATGAAATATTTACAAGCAGGAGCCTGGGAGATGAACTATTTATAGGTTAACTGTGTCCATTAGAGAGATAGGTGCCAAACCAGGGATGAATTTCCAGTTCCCTATCTAATTATCACATAATGCTGCTTCTTGAGCAAAGAAGTTGAGAAATATGCTCTCAGTTGCCCCTGGTTTCACAAAATGTTCTTGATTTTGCTTCATATTTTAGACGTTTCCTAGTAAAGTTGTGTTTTTCTGGTAAATCATTGAGGGTTGCTATCATGACAGACATTGAGTTTCAAGTTTATGTTTTGCATCAGGGCTCATTTTCTGAAGGAATTTATTATTGTAGGAACGTTATGATTATGTAAGTGGAACATTTACAATCTGGTCATTTATAGTTATTGAACACATTACTGCATAGCCTTCATTTTATATATGTGTCTGTATTTATTTTATAAGATTCAGGCATATGAGATGTATACAGATAAAGTAACTACAATATCTGTGGTTGTCTGTGGAGGAAAATGACTAACTGCTGTTTGTTCAATGTGATTTGTGTGAAGTAACTTAGAATACTTTAATATAATGTTACTGTTTGGAACACGACAGAACTGTATTATGTGCCTATTACTTTTATTACAATTAGACATCTGAAGTGTGCACAGAACTGGTTATAACTGCTTCTTGGGTGGGACAGTGGCATAGCGTGCTGACTTGTCGGAACATGGGCTAAATTCTTGGCTAGGCTTGTAAGGGCCTCAGGGCCAATAGCCTAGTAAATTCCTATGATCTTATGAACTATATGTAGATGAAAGTAATTGGCCCTTTTGTCATTTTAAACAGTCACTAATCTGGATTTGCAGGCCTAATGTGCATTTGTTTGAAGTAAGAAGTATAACTTTACTGTGATTATTTATCTGACATGTTGTGTGACTCTGCTATTGTCTACTTGCTTTAACGTTTCCTTTCCCTATTGTGCTTTTAAACATGGTAGTTTTTCAGCTGCCCTCCCCTACTATAAATTTCACTTTGTGCAATCCTCCCATGCACCCCCTCTAATGTCTGACTTGACTTCTTCTATCAAAAAATGTGGAAGAGGCTCGTCTACATGTCCGAGTGTGTTTGTAAAGTGCATTCCTACTATTTTCTTTCATAATATCGTAGGTGGGCTCGTAGCTCCTTCTCTTCAAACTTCTTTCTGTTTTTCCTATATAAAAACTTTCACATTCCCCACATAGGGCTACATAAACAAGTCCTTTGGAGCCACAATTAGAATAAGAAGTAGATCTAATAATTAGGAAAGAGTCAAGACAGACATTAGAGAGTGTGCATGGGAAGCCAAACTTGAGTATAGGAATTATGTTGGAAACTGGTTTTAGAATCTAATAAATGGCCAGGATTGAATGATATGGTATCCCTAGCACCTGTACTGAAGGTTAGGGTAGCAAAATTGTGAAAGGAATTCTCAGTATAAACTTTAAATAATCAAAGCATCAATTTTTATACACTATTTTGTATACCTTTTAAACATTTGTAATAATAAGATTATGTGTGCAGGTGGGGCAGAGTGAACAGCAGTGGGGATGCCATTGAACTGTCTGCCTAGGACCATTTCACCTAAGGCTGACCCTGTTACTAAGAAAGTGTTTTGATTTATATGAAGAGAGAGAGGAATACTGTCAGACAGAACTGGTGGTTGGCAGAGAACTGGAAAACAGAGTAGGCGAGAGGGCAAATGTAAAGGCAGGAAGCAAGTTTACTAGGAAGAGTTTATTTGACTGCCTGTACACTTAATTATGAGTAGAAGTAAGAACACTGGAGGTTTTCAGATTTGACTACAGGATACTGGCCTGAAGGGTAATCCACACATCCTAGTGAGTGGTAGTCCTGCCTAATGAGATGTGTGACAAAGTGCAGAAAACAATCATGTCAAACCTGTTATCAGAGTTGTGAATACAAGTATTCTTAAACACAGGGAGTGATGGGTATGAGGTGTGACTTCAACTTGTAAAAAAGTCGATTGCTGTTGCTTGGCAAACTGACTAAAGATAGTGAAGCCCCAAATGGGGGGAGACTGACACTGAATTATGGAAACATAGTAACTGATACTGAACTAAGGAAACATAGTAGCTGACACTGAACTATGGAAACATAGTAACTGACACTGAACTATGGAAGCATAGTAACTGACACTGATACTGACACTGAACTATGGAAACATAGTAACTGACACTGAACTATGGACACATAGTAACTGACACTGAACTATGGAAACATAGTAACTGACACTGAACTATGGAAACATAGTAACTGACACTGAATTATGGAAACATAGTAACTGATACTGAATTATGGAAACATAGTAACTGACACTGAATTATGGAAACATAGTAACTGACACTGAATTATGGAAACATAGTAACTGACACTGAATTATGGAAACATAGTAACTGATACTGAATTATGGAAACATAGTAACTGACACTGAAGTATGGAAACATAGTAACTGATACTGAATTATGGAAACATAGTAAATGACATTGAACTATGGAAACATAGTAACGGACACTGAACTATGGAAACAAAGTAACTGACACAGAACTATGGAAACATAGTAACTGACACTGAACTATGGAAACTAACTGACACGGAACTATGGAAACATAGTAACTGATACTGAATTATGGAAACAGATTTTGAAGAATGGAGGAACAGAGAGCACAGCATGTAGGGTAATGTAGTACAATCTTTTGAAACAGCTGTAATGGAGATTAATATTATAGAGCTTTTACAATGAGAATAATGGGGGATTTAATGAGGCCTAGCAAGGACTAGAAAGCAGTTTTTCCACTAGCATAAGAGCAACCGAAGAGATTTCTAGACAGATGTTTCCATATCCCAGTACAAAAAGAAGGGATGTGACATGGGGGTATAATAGATGCTGGAGATGTGTGTTAAGATCAAACTGGACTGCCACACATTCTGGGAACATAATATTGTGAAGGAATTCTAGGTAAGTAACAATGAATGGAAATTGATGGTTGGAAAATGGATTTTTAAGGGTCTAAACGCTGGTTTTATTGGGTATTTAGGACAGGGGCAGGAGAAAGTGGGAGAGACTTCTTTTTGGAAAGATGGGCTCAAATGTTTATTTGTCCAGAGTCTATTAAGTACTTTCTCTGCTTCTAACATATTATATATTTGTGATGGCACACAAAGACAACTTTGTTGTCTAATGTGCCCTCTCTGTAAGTCTACTTTCTTTCTTTTACCCCTTCTATGTTTGTTTTACCCACCACCCATTCTGAGTTTTCAAACTCCATGTTTTTTTTCAGTCATCTACCTGCTCAGATAGGGACTTCTATTATTCTTTAATCTTTCAATGAAAATAGTACATTCTATTATCTGGGCTGAAACTTGTGCCCTTAAGGGGTAGGGATGCCTCCACTTCTGTTCTCTGTCTTTCCCCTTGAGCTGCATGCCATCACATGATCCCAGATTGTCTTACGTATCTATATTATGTCTACCTTTTCATCCATTATCAGCTGAGATTTAACCATTTAGCATAATGGGCAAGGCCTTTCTCTTCCATGCACAAGGTACAAGCTTTGATCCTGACCTCTGGCCAATGCCTGTTTGGAGTTTGCATGTTTTCCCTGGGTCTCTGGGAAGTTCCTCCCACAGCCCCAAAGCATGCTCAGTGTTTCCATCTTAAACTCACCAGTGATGCTCAGAGTCTACATGGTACCCCATAGGGGAAGAGTTGCATAGTCAACTGCTTTGGGCATCTACTGTGGTGCATACTATCTTCAAAACAGGAGAACATAGATCACAGATGTGACAGGGCTAACCACTCAATGATGCAAAATAATGCTCTAGGTGACTCAGTCGTGTTGACAAATGTTCCCAAATAGGCATGGATGTTTGCCAGTGATAAATGGGTTTAGGACCTAGCCTACTCCAACCTACACAAGGGACCCAAGGGAACCATGATAATGGTGGGAAGGGTGTATGTGTCCCTGTTGGTGGGAGGCTGGCATAAAGGTTAAGGTGTTTAGCTTAAAGACACAAGGTGCAGGGTTTGACTCTCACATGGGATAATTGGCTAAGTTTAAAATGGCCTACAAGGGCAGCTAATGATATGAACCTAATAAGTTAGTGGTCGGTCGGTGTCCAGTTGCCCAGCATGGGTTACCTGGGATAGCTCTGTTGAGAGAAAGCAGGATGCAAAATCAATCAGCCTGCCAAACATGAACTAGGAATTGTTGCACTTAATGTAGGTTCACAGACAGGATAGAGTTTGAAAGTGGTTGACATGATGGTATGGAGTAGGTTGGACATCCTATGCATTCAAGAGACAATATGGAATGCAGTGCAGCAAAGACACTTGGCTTGGGATCCAGAGTCTGCTACTCAGGAGGAGGAAAGGCTGGAAGTGGTGTGGGAATTGTGGTGAGAGAGAAGCTTCAGAAGGCAGTGAAGGATATCATCAGAATTAGTGACAGACTCATGGCAATCAGGTTCCAGTGTAATGATAGGGCAGTATTCCTAATCTCAGCCTGTGCCCCACAGCAGGGTTGTGATAGTGAGGGATGTCATCAGAATTAGTGACAGACTCATGGCAATCAGGCTCCAGTGTAATGATAGGGCAGTATTCCTAATCTCAGCCTATGCCTCACGGCAGAGTTGTGATAGTGGGGAACAGAGTGTATTCACACAGCAGTAGCAGGACATACTAGATAAAGCAGGACAACATGAATTGGTGTTGATAATCGATGACATGAATGCAGATATTGGGACATAGAACATGATATGAGGACTGCCTAGGTCCACATGTGTGGGGCAAGAGGAATAAAGAAGGACAGGCCATTTTAGACCTCTGTCTGGTAAATGGCTTGATAGTAGCCACCACATGATTCAGAAAAGACAATTCACAAGATCACATACAAGAATAGCAAACATGCAACTCAGGTAGACTTCCTCCTAGTAAGGAAAAGGCACTGTGGTAGAATCAGTGATTGCAAAATCATCCCCAGTGAAACAGTCGGCCCACAGCATAAACCACTGGTTGACACAATCAACTGCAGGCAGTGGTCAGAGAAGGGTCTAAGGTCAATAGAGACTAGGCTGAAGTCCCAGAGTTTAACTGGAGAGAAAGGACAACAGTTCAAGGAATTACTCAGGGCTCTAGCACCCCAAGAAGAGGAGGAAATAGGTAGAGGTAAAGAAGAATGTCAGCACCTCAAAACAGCATGACTGAGGACTACAGAAGAAATATGTGGCTGAGCCAGGTATGTAAATAAGGTACATAAGGAAAGCTGGTGGTGGAATGCAGACGTCCAGGAAGTCATCAAAAGAAAGGAGTGCAGGAAAAAGCGTGAGATAGAAAAGACAGACCAGGCTAGGAATGAATACCGGTTGACTAACAAAGAAGTTAAGACAAGAGTTGCAATAGCAAAGAAGAGAGCATCACAGTCAGTCTACCAGCTTCTGGAAAGTGAATCAGTATGTGACAAAAAGAAACTATATCAGGTTGCAAGGCAAATATAGAAAGATAAAGAAGATAGTCAGACACCCTTCATAAGGGATGCCAGCAACAAGTTGCTCACCAGTCCACAGGACATCAAAGGTAGATGGAAGGAGTATTTCCAGCAGCTTCTGAATGAAGAAAACTCCATAGAAGCTGTACTGCCCCAGAAACAGCCTACAATGAGAGTAGAAGAGGGGCCCACCCTAGAAGAAGTAAGAACAGCACTAAGGAAGATGAAGTCAGGGAAAGCAGCAAGCTCAGATGAGGTCACAGCAGATATGATAAAGATGCTGGGTGAGATGGGGGAGAAATGGCTCCTGAGGGTACTCATAGCAGTGTAGAGAGAAAGATGTATCCCAGATGAGTGAAGGATAAACATACTTGTGCCAGTGTACAAGAACAGAGGGGGCAGCCACAACTGTGAGCAGTACAAAGGCATCAAACTCCTATCACATTTCATGAAAGTTCTGGAGAGGGTAATTGATAAATGGATATGCAGGGTAGTAGAATGTAAGATGGTAGATGAGCAGTTCTGATTCAGATCAGAATGCAGCACAATTGACCTGATGTTTGCAGTGAGACAGATACTTAAGAAGAAGGTAGAGATCAGAACAGAGTCCAACTGGACATTCCTAGACCTTTAGAAAGCATGTGACAAGGTCCCAAGAGAGCTGATCTGGGCAGTACTGTAGTGGTGTAAAGTCCCAGAAACATTGGTAGAATGAGTGCAGGCTATGTACAAGAACCAAGAGACTCAAGTACATTATCATGTGTGGGTTTGTATATAAAGGTGTGTCTTTTTAGTAATTTCCTTGTACTCCTTGAAGGCTTTTGCCGAAAGCACTTGAGGTGTAATAACTTTTGTCGACTGGTTCCTGGTTGTTGTATTTTCTGCTGTGGCTATATTCTCAGTGGTTGGTTGTATGTTCAAGTACAAACAGTGCTTGGTCTCACAGAGGGATTCCCAATGGGAGTGGGTGTACACCAGAGTTCAACTCTGAGACCACTGCTGTTCATAGTGGTGATGGATTTCATTAGAAAACAGGCCAGAGGGGACAGATCAGCAAAGCTGCTGTATTCAGACAATGTGGCAGTGCAGGCAGACTCTGAGCAATAACTTCAGCAAATGATAGGGAATGGAATGCAAAACTGAAGGCACATGGGATGGAATTAAGTACAGCTAAGACAGTGGTAATGGCAGCAAATTGGGGAAATCAGAAGAAGCTGAGAACTGAGATAGAAGGGAAGATAGTGGAACAGGTAAACAGCTTCAAGTATCTGGGAGGGGTGATTGAGGAAAAGGGAAGTCTGAATGAAGAGATCAAAGCAAGAATCAGAATGGCTGCAGCCAACTGGTATAGATTGTCAGGTGTAGCGTGTGACAGAGGAATGCCAAAAAAAGCTGAAAAGTAAGGTGTACAAAACTGTGATCTGACCAGTACTACTGTATGGTACAGAAACTTGGCCAGTAAAGGCAGATCAGATGAGGAAGATGAGGTGATGGAAATGAAGTGCCTGAGGCAGGTAGTGGTATGGACACTGTGGGACAGACAAAGAAATGAGGAAATCAGAGCAGAAGCCAAAGTAGCTCCAATTGCAGAAAAGATCAAAGTGAACAGATGATGGTGGTTCAGGGACATGTGCAGAAAAGCAGAACACAATCTGGAGAAGAAGATTTGGGACAGACAGGAAGAAGGTAAGAGGAAATGAGGGACATCCAGGAACAAGATGGATGGATTATGTGAGAGAAGATCCGTGACAGTCAGGCATGAGTGCCGAAGAAGGCAAGCGTGTGGCAATGAATTGAGAGAGACGGTGACAGTTAACATGACACCCCAATCTCATGTACAAAATTTGGAAAAAGGGGGTTTATGATGATGATTTAACATTTGCAATATGTGGTTCTGCTTCTTTCTATCTGCCCTCATTACTGCCCTAGTAGCCATTAATTATGTCTTTCTGACTATCTTGATATCCTTATCCCAGAATGAGCATGGGAGATGATTATAGTACTCTAGCTAGGGGCCCAATGCAGAATCTGTTGAAAGGCAAAACGACTTCTTTGTTACTGTAGTCCATTCAGGTGTTACTGGGCTTGGCTTCAGCTTCTAAATGTAGAGTTAGTGGTCAGTTTCTATTGTTATTACTACTCCAAGGTATTTTTTTTCCTGATCTTTGGTTTTAGTGTCACCTTCTCCACTTCTAGATTAAGTTAGTTTTGCTGAAGTAGTTAATATTTACCTGCATTAAATGTTAGATGCTACATATTGGCCCATCCATCAGCCTTTGAAGGTCCCTTTGAAAGTTTGCTCCCCCATCTTTCATTATTGTCCCTTCTTACCTAAAGTTCCCCACAAATACGATGATCTTGTTTTCAATGTCTCTGAAGATATGAGGCACAAAAGTGACAAAAGGAAACATGTCATAGAGTCTTTCCTTGCTGAATCCTTTTAACCAAAAGTCTTTCCTTTGAGAAGGTCTCACTAGTTACTGCGTTTATATTACTTCGTCGAAATTTTACTGCATCGAAGCAATAAATGTCAAACAAAATTGATCGATGCAGTAAAATATTGAACGAGTATAAAAAAACAAAAAGGAACAAAAAAAAAAAAGTGTGTAGGCAAGCCCCCCTGCACCCACCCCCCACCCCCTGCTACTTAAATATACCAACTCCGAGACCACACTACATTCAGGTAAATGGAAATCTCCCCCATGGAGATTTCCATTTACCTGGCCGATATTCTTCACTTTCGATATTGTCGTGCCGACAATATCAGATTCGATATTGTCAGCTTGCTACAATACAATATAGACCCCTAATTACGAGTTACCACTTTCTGTTCCTTGTCATGCAACTAACCCTCTGCCTATCTCCTTCATTGAGTGCCTTCAGTACAACTATCAGTCAATGGCAGGCTCAGTAAAGGTTTTACCGATGTCAGGGTATACTGCTTTGAGAAGATTTTATTTGTTGCGTTCCAGTGAAAGTCAGTTATAAAACTGATTCATGTTGGATGTGTGTAAACCTGTTTTTCACAAACTCATTTTGCAGCTTAATGTACAGTCTGTCATTCACCAGGAAATGACCCGACCTTTACTTCAGTATATTCTTCATGACCATACTGGGATCAGGCTTAAAGGTCGCTGTTGTTCTCGGTCACTTATGTATCCCCTTTGTGAAATGGTACCATCATGTCCTGTCCTTCCTTCAATTTCCTGGATCCTCACTGCTGCACAGTGACTGGTAGAAATGCTCTGTCGGGGGATTTGTAGTTAACACTATACAAGCAGAAAATGATTGACTTCAACAACTGGCGTCAGTCTAAGGGGATCCAGTATCTGTCTGCTTGGGTTAACATGATTGACAGACCTCAGTGCTTTGCTAGAGATGGCCTGCATCTGTCACCCCTAGGTTTCCAGATACTGGCTAAGGCTCTTGCAACCCTATAGTGCCTTTTTAGGTGATATTACAAAGAACAAATTACCACCATAACAGCTATAAATAAATGCAGTCGAGGGTCATGTTGCTTAGTGCTAGAAGTCAAAATCTCAAGATGCACTTGCTCGAAGAACTCCTCAAAAAGGAGAACATCAACATTTGTGCTGTAATAGAGACCTGGTTTAAAGCAGCAGAAAGCACCCCTGTGTTACCAGACTATACCTCGTTTCACACCTTTTGGCCGCAGAACATGGACCAAAGCTCCAAAGGCAGTGGTGTCTCCATATTCATAAAGGATATGCACAGCTCCAGACTAGTAGCCCAGCATAATGCATCTGAGATACTTCAGGTACAACTAACATTGGGTAAGACCGTGATTCCTGCTATACATCCCCAACCATGTCCCAAGACTCTCACTCCATGTTCCTAAGCACCCTGGAAACTATTAGGGTCCAACCCAACACTCTCACACTAGGTGACTTCAACTACCCCTCCATCAACTGGGAAAAGTACTCATGCACCAATACACTGGCTCAATGCTTCCGGGAATTCATCAATTCCAATGCCTTGGACCAGTTAATTCTTACCCCCACTAGAGGAAGCAACATCCTTGACCTGGTTATTACCAACATGGGCAACCGTTGCTCTACACAAATAGTCAATTCATCCCTGGTTAGATCCGACCACAAACTAATCACCATGGAAATCCACATCTCACCCACACCCCCAGCAAAGGCAACCACCATGAAAAACTTCTCCAAAGCTGACTTTGGGCTCCTAAAATCAGAGGTAGCTAACTGCACGGCACCCATGTCTATGGAAAATAGATGCATGACTGCTGAATCATACACCAATGCACTGTAAGATCATGTACATGGAACTAGCCATACCCAATAAAACCAAGATACTCTCCTCCAAAAAAAAGGAAGCCAATCTGATGGTCCTCTGCCATTAATAAACTCTACAATAGAAGGAAGAAACTGTTGCAGACAAAGGTGAAGTCCCAAGAATGGAAAAACTCCCTTATTAGCCTCAACAAATATTTGAGATCCCTCATCAAAACCTCTAAAGCCAGCTATGAAGGCAGAATTGTGGCAGACACTAAAAACAGCCACAAAGCCTTCTATAGTTATATCAAGAATATCCACAGCAATACCGAGGTTTGCTCTGAGTTAATGCACAATGGTACCTCCTATAGTGAGCCAGTAGATATTGTCAACATACTGGCCAACAGATTCAGTGCCAAATTTACCCCTCTCTCCCCCACTAAAGGACCAATCACAATATAGGAGGAATGTCATGCACCCAGCATTACTGCAGCACAGGTTAAAGCTGCATTGTCCAAGGCCAAGAATACAGATTCCATGGGACCCAACAATATCCCTGGATGTGTTCTACATGAACTACAAAGTGAACTGGCACCACATCTGTGTGCCTTGTTTAATCACAGCCTCACCTCAGGCTTTGTCCCTACTGAATGGCACACTGCTACAGTCATCCCTCTCCATAAAGGGGAGTGACTACAGACCCTGGGAATTATCGCCCCATTAGCCTGATGACTCTGATATGTAAAGTTATGGAGTGCATCATCATGGACCTAATTAACAAGGATAGAGGGAATCTTCAGACTCTAGATCCCACTCAATATGGTTTTGTGAAAGCTAGATCATGCCTGCTCAACCTCGTTGACTTTTTTGAGTCAGTCACCAGAGCTGTGGATGAGATCAAGGCAGTTCATACAGCCTACCTCGATCTGGCCAAGGCCTTTAATACCATTCCCCACTCAGGAATTACTGATAAACTCACCAAACTAGGTATGAACCCCTATATATTTAGGTGGGTTGCAAATTGGCTCACAGATAGAACTCACAGTGTGAAAGCAGCAGACTCCAAGTCAGACTGCCAATCAGTCACAAGTGGAGTCCCACAGGGATCAGTCCTGGGTCATCTCCTGTCTGGCATCTACTTCTCAGAAGTCCAGGCCAATACGGAGGGACTCTGGCTGACCATGCTCACAGATGACTGGGAGCCATTATTAACTCCCCAAGTGATGTAGACATCCTACAAAAAGGCCTCACTGAGCCAATGACTGGTGTCAAAACCATGGCCTTAAGTTTAATTCCAAAAATAAGACATCATCCACTTTGGGAAAAACTCAGTTCCCATTAATTACCCCATCGATGGGAGCTCACTGAACACTGAAGGCGTTATACGAGATCTGGGGACACAGGGTGACAGTAACCTCACCTTCGACCACCACATTGCCACTGTGGTCAGAAAATTCTTCTATATGGCACACTTCATTACCAAGGGTTTTGCATCCAGGAAGAAAGAGGTCATCATCTCTGTCTACTCTTCCATCATAAGGCCAATAATCGAGTATAATGCCCCATTTGGCACGTACCTCACTAGACATGCAACAGCTGGAAAGGACACAAAAGAACCTTACAAAGAGGATCCTAGGCCTTAAACACGTGTCCTACATGGACAGACTCAAAAAACTCCATCTATTCTCTGTCTCATATTGTCTACTAAGAGGCAATCTCTGCTTGACTTACAAAGCCATGTCTGACCCAGTTCTGTTAGAAATGCTACATCTAAAGAAATCCCAATCCCTCCTGAACACACGCTCCAGAGACCTCAACCTCATTACCACAATCCATAGTACATGCTGGAGGTACAGGTTCATAATCAGAGACTGCCAGGCTCTGGAATAGACTTCCAAAATGTGTGAAGCAATGCACCTCACTAGCCCTCTTCAAGAGAAATCTTGATGAGTGGATGGGAAATAGAAAGTTCACCTCAGGGATCACTCCAGTGGCTCTACTTGATAGAGGCACTGGGAACTAATGTTGGGCAGCATGATGCCAGAGCACTTGTATGGGCATGTCTTGTAAAGGCTCCAGGACCATTAAACTAGTATGCTCCTATGAACCTACGAACTTGCCCTCTGGACACTGGGCTTTGTCTTCTCTAAACTCATTGACTCAATCTACAACTTCTCTTGCTATGTGACGGTGAAACAAATGCAACCCCCCCCCCCCATTTGCAGCCTGGCAATAAGTTTACTGAGAATTTGTGTCCTTTTCCATTCACACTCTGCTCTTTTCCCTCACGGACCAATCTCAACAACTTTGCTTTGACCTTCCTTCCTTTATTCCTTCTACTATGCATGTAAGGAATCCCTTCCCTTTATGTTAGTTATTCTATCAGTCAGACCTTCCTAAAGACTTGTCTTTACCTTTCTTCCTTCCTTCTACTATGCATGTAAGGAAAACCTTCACTTTATGTTAGTTATTCTATCACAGACCTTTCTAAAGACTTGTCTTTACCTACCTTACTTCCGTCTACTATGCATGTAAGGAATCCCTTCACTTTATGTTAGTTATTCTATCACAGACCTTTCTAAAGACTTGTCTTTAGCTACCTTCCTTCCTTCTACTATGCAAGTAAGGAATCCCTTCCCTTTATGTTAGTTATTCTACCAGTCTGACCTTTCTAAAGACTTGTGTTTACCTACCTTCCTTCCTTGTACTATGCATGTAAGGAATCCCTTCCCTTTATGTTAGTTATTCTATCACAGACCTTTCTAAAGACTTGTCTTTACCTACCTTCCTTCCTTCTACTATGCATTTAAGGAATCCTTTCCCTTTATGTTAGTTATTCTATCACAGACCTTTCGAAAGACCTGTCTTTACCTACCTTCCTTCCTTCTACTATGCATGTAAGGAATCCCTTCCCTTTATAGTTTCATAGTATAGTACTAGGCTATCTGCCCTAGGGCATTTGTAAGCCTAGCCATAGTGATGTGGCTTTTGCCACCCCATGAAGTGGTACAAAAATGTACAGAATAAAATTAGAATACTGTGCCTCTGTCTAGTAGTGACACAATGAAGGTCCCCTTATATAATAGAATTAGTTTACTGTGCCCCTGTTTAGCAGTGACACAGATGTGACCCCTGGGGTAAACTTACGATCTCCCATCCACTCATCAAGATTTCTCTTGTAGAGAGTCAGTGAGGGGCTCTGCCTAATACAAACTGGGATCCTGTTCCAAAGCATGGGAAGCCTCTGGGTTATGAATCTATCCCTCCAGCATGTCCTATTCATACTTGTGCCATGGTTTAAGTCTTTAGCTCTCATGGTCCTGATGGATTTGGATCTTTTGAGGTGGAGCATGTCCATCAGATCCTGATTTGACATGGCCTTGTACGTCAGGCAGAGATCACCTCTGAGCAGGCGGTATACTACTGAATAGAGCTGAAGTTTCTTTAGTCTGGCAGAATAAGACATATGTTGGAGACCCTTGATCCTCTTGGTGAGGTACTTTTGTGGTCTCTCCAGCTGTTGCAAATGCCGGGTGAGGTACATACCAAATGGGGCATTGTACTCAGTCATGGGTCTGATGAGGGAGAAGTATAGGGGTACAATGACATCCCTGGATCTGGATGTGAATCCCTTCATGACGAGGTGTGCAAGGTAAAATGTTTTTCTAACCACTTTGGCAATGTTGGTGTCAAATGAGAGGTCGCTGTCAACATGGGTCCCTAGGTCTCTGATTACTTTTTCCGTACTCAGTGAGTTGCTGTCTATGTGATAATTTGTGGGTACTTTGTTTTCCCCAAAGGGGATGACTATACATTTTTTTGCATTTAGTTTAAGGCCGTGACTCCGGCACCAGTTGTCCGTTTCTGTGAGGCCTTTTTGTAGGATGTATTTGTCCGCTGGTGTATCGCCTATGGTGCCTAGTTTGCAGTCATCTGTGAACTTTGTCAGCCACAACCCTCCCATGTTTTCTTTAACATCTGAGAAATAAATGCCGGACAAGAGGGGTCCCAGGACAGATCCCTGTGGGACACCACTTGTGACTGGCTTTGAGTCTGACATTGCTCCAGCGATTTTAACTTTATGGGTTCTGTCCTTTAGCCAGTTTGCAACCCATCTAGTGACATAAGGGTTTACATTTAAGCTGTTGAGCTTATCTATGATGCCTGAGTGGGGTATTGTGTCGAATGCCTTAGCCAAGTCCAGGTAGGCTGTATGGACTGCTTTGCCCTCATCAATGGCTCTAGGGACTGTTTCAAAAAAGTCAACCAGGTTCAAAAGGCAGGATCTGCCCTTTACAAAGCCGAACTGGGTGGGGTCAAGTGTCTGTAGGTCCCCTATGTCTCTGTTTATGAGTTCCATAATGATTCTTTCCATAGCTTTGCAGACCCGGCTGGTTAAGCTTATGGGGCGGTAGTTTCCAGGGTCTGTAGAGGTACCCTCTTTGTGGAGTGGGACCACTGTTGCTGTACGCCACTGTTCAGGTACATATCCTGAGGTAAGACTAAGTTTAAATAGCATTTTTATGTGTGGGTTTAGCTCCTCTTGGAGTTCACATAACATGCAACCCGGGATACCGTCAGGTCCCATTGATGCTGTGTTTTTAGCTTTGTTTAGGGCAGTTCTCACTTGGACATCTGAGATGACAGGGAAATTACATTCAGCTGGGATAAGTATTTCTTCTTTTGGGGGTGAGGGAGGGGAGAAATTTGCACTGAACCTGTAGCCAGAATGTTGGCAATATCTGTGGGTTCAGTGTATTTTTTGTTGTTGTGAACTAACTGAGCATATCTGAGGGTTTCCACCCAGGTTTCTAACATAGCTGAAGAAGGCTTTGTGGGTATCTTTAGTGTCCTTAGCGATTTTTCTCTCAAAGTTGGCCTTGGATGTTTTTATGAGAGAACATAGTTTTCTGCTAATGTTGATCAGAGATGTCTTCCCTTCATGGGATTTTGCTCTGATGTGCAGTAGCTTCCTTCTTTTGTTATACAATTTGTTAATGGCTGAGGTCCACCAGACAGGACGCTTGCCTTTGGTGGAGAGTGACTTGGATTTATTTGGGATTGCATGATCCATGCATTCTTGGAGATGTCCCTACAAAACATTTGTGAAGGGTTCGGCATTGTGGGATGTGGTATCCACTGGCACAGTGGGCTTAAAGGATACCATCTCAGTCTTAAGAAGAGTGAAGTCTGCTTTTGAGAAGTTTTTCACTGTGGTCTTTTGTGCTGGGATGGAGGTGGGATATGTATATCCAGGGTGATTAGTTTGTGGTCAGATCTCACTAGTGAGGGGTATACTTCTGGTGTGGAGCATTTTGTCCCCATGTTTGTGATGATCAGGTCTAGTATATTATCTCCCCTAGTGGGAGAAGTGACTAGTTGTTCCAGTGCATTTGAATTTATGAATTCCAGGAGCCTTTGGGCTAGGGTATTAGGGCTAGAATAATGTACCCAATCTATGTTTGGGTAGTTGAAGTCTCCCAGTATGATGGTATTTTGTGATACATTCATATCCTCCAATGTCTTCAGGAAGGCTGAGTGGGGTTCCTGAGATTGGAAGGGTGGTATGTAACATGCTACCAGTTGTATAGCAGTTTTGCCTATGGTTAGTTGCACCTGTATGGTCTCTGATGCTTCATGTGTTGCTACTAACCTGGAGGTGTGGGTGTCCTTGATGAATATGGACACTCCCCCTCCCTTTGTGGTTTGGCCCGGGTTTTGGGGTCGAAAAGCATGATACGAGGTATAGCCTGGTAGCACTGGGGTGCTCTCTGGAGCCTTGAACCAGGTTTCAGTTACTGCACAGACATCGATGTTCTCCATGCTGAGGAGTGCATCGAGTACCTGCATCTTGAGATTTAGACTTCTGGCGTTGAGCAGCATTACCCTTAGTTTTTTTCCATTTTTGTTTTCTAAGGAGGTGGGTTTGTCTTTTGAGCCTTGCCTAAAAAAGGCACTATGGGGGTGGCAAGAGCCTTAGCCAATATCCGGAAGCCCAGTGGTGACAGGTGTAAGCCATCCCTTGCGAAGCAGCGTGGCTTGTCAAACATGTCATCCCAGGCAGACAGACATTGGATCCCCTTAGAATGATGCCAGTACTTGTTATTCTATCACAGACCTTTCTAAAGACTTGTCTTTACCTTCCTTTTCCTTATTGTAGTTCCACCTACATTTTCCTGTCCTCATTAACTCATAAAATGCTGTTTCCTTTGAAAGATCTGCTGTTTAACCCCCTTGCTGAATCACACTGGAAGCTCTCTTCTCCCCACCTTGCTGTTTTTTAATAGTCACTGTTCCATACCTGTTTGTATACTGTCTGTTTCTTACACTTAATTTCCAGTGTACCATTGCAGGCTCAGGAACTTCTCCTAGTTTAATGTGTGTGTGTGTGTGTGTGTGTGTGTGTGTGTGTGTGTGTGTGTGTGTGTGTGTGTGTGTGTGTGTATATATATATATATATATATATATATATATATATAGGTTCATGGGTTTATACTAGGCTATCTGCCCTAAGGCATTTATAAGCCTAGCCCAGAGTTTTTGTGGCTTACGCCACCCCTTATGTTAAAAAATACTGTGCCCATTAGTTTGCTGTGCCTCTGTCCAGCAGTGACACAGAGATGATTCCCGGGGTAAACCTACGATCTCCCATCCAACGGTCAAGATTTCTCTTGAACAGAGCCAGCGAGGTGCTCTGCCTCACATGGACCGGGATTTTATTCGACAACATAGGGAGTCTCTGGGTGACAAATCTATCCCTCCAGCACGTCCTATTTATATCCGTGCTAAGGTTTAAGTCGCTTGCTCTAGTGGTTTTGGTGGATTTGGATTTTTGAGGTGGAGCATGCCCATTAATTCTGGGTTGGACATGGCCTTGTATGTCAGGCACAGGTCACCTCTGAGAAGACGGTATGCGACTGAATAGAGCTGGAGTTTCTTCAGTCTGGCAGCATATGACAGATTTTGGAGTCCCTTTATCCTTTTGGTGAGGAAATTTTGGGGTCTCTCCAATTGCTGCAGGTGTCGGGTGAGATACATCCTGAATGGGGCATTGTACTCGATCATTGGGTTGATAAGTGAAGAGTACAGGGGAACAATAACCTCACTTGATCTGGATGTGAATCCCTTCATGATCAGGTGGGCAATGTAGAAGGTTTTTCTAACCACTTTATCAATGTGAGTGTCAAAAGAAAGGCCACTGTCAACCTGGGTCCCCAGGTCCCTGATAACCTCTTCTGTGCTTAGTGGATTGCCACCTATATGGTAGCTTGGGGTTACCTTGTTTTTCCCGAAGGGTATGACTATACATTTTTTGGCATTTAACTTCAGGCCAAGGCTCTGGCACCAGCTATCAGTTTCCGTGAGACCCCTCTGAAGGATATCTGTGTCCGATGTACTTTCCACTATGGCTCCCAGTTTGCAGTCATCTGCAAACTTTGTCAGCCATAGTCCTCCTATGTTAGCCTGTACTTCTGAGAAGTAGATGCTGAACACCATGGGGCCAAGGACTGAGCCTTGTGGGACACCACTTGTGACTGGCTTGGAGTCTGACATGGCGCCAGCTACTCTAACCTTGTGGGTTCTGTCCTTTAGCCAGTTTGCAACCCATCTTGTGACATATGGGTTTACATTTAAGCTGGTAAGTTTCTCTATAATACCTGAATGGGGTATTGTGTCGAAAGTTTTTGCAAGGTCAAGGTAGGCTGTATGGACTGCCTTTCCCTCATCAATGGCCTTGGTGACTGTTTTGAAGAAGTCGACCAAGTTCAAAAGGCATGATCTGCCCTTGACAAAGCCAAACTGGGTCAGGTCCAATGTCTGCAAGTCCCCTATGTCTTTGTTTATGAGTTCCATTATGATCCTCTCCATAGCTTTGCAGACCAGGCTTGTTAAGCTTATGGGGCGGTAATTACCAGGATCCGTAGAGGCACTGCCTTTGTGGAGTGGGACCACAGTTGCCGTACGCCACTCCTTGGGCACGTATCCTGTGGTAAGGCTAAGATTAAACAGCTGCCTTATGTATATATATATATATATATATATATATATATATATATATATATATATATATATATATACTTTTTGAATTCACCGACTAATACACTTTAGTTTTAATTATTTGCTTGTTATCCACTTTGCCCATGGTAAAACACAACATTTCAATGTCACTGTTGAACAGGCATATTTACTTTTAGGTCATAAGAAACATGTCCTTTTTTAATCAATTATCCTCATTAAGAACTTTATATAGAATGTTAGGTTTTCTTGTGTATAACTCTTTTACTTGAATCACTCACAGATGATATAGTACCTACAGGTTCATAGGTTCATAGGTGTGTACTAGGCTCATGGCCATGAAGCCTACATAAGCCTAGCCCAAGAAGATTCCCTGGCATCATGCCACCCAAAGTAAGCTTCCAGTGCCCCAGTCAAGCAAGGCCACTGAAGTGATCCCCAGGGTGAACTTCCTGTTGCCAACCCACTCATCAAGATTTTGACAAACAGAAGTAGACCCATATATATTCAGTGTGTGTTTGTGTACATATATTGTAACTTTTATAAGAAAAACATGTCAAAAAAGACTGAAAGAAATGTCTACATTCCTTGATAAAAGTCAGCAAACTGAAAACAATTACAAGACAGCAATGTATGTGCAAATGAAACCTGTTCAAAATGCATTATCTTCAGAATGAGTGCTGCTTAATATAGTGACATAATAGAGTTCTGGGAGTTACGCATAAGGAATTAAGGCTATGAGCTACAATCTTCCGTTTGATTCCAACTCTGTCTATATACCTACTGTGTAACTTTGAACTAGTCACTGGACAGGATATTCAGAATATTCACAAAGGTAGTGCAGAGATGCATAGCTATCTGCAGACAATATTTAGTGTACTGGCATTCAGCACCTTATCTCAAAGGTAGGGATTGTGTTACTGAATGCTTGCATATAAACAAATGAATGTTCATAGTTATTTTTGGCTCATCAATCTGCATTTTATGATGCAATATGTTCTATGCCATCCCAAGTTACAAACAAACCTTACTGTCTGCTCCCTGTTGGACAGTAATCCACTGACATGCACAACTACAATTAATAAAGAATTGCCATTAATAGACATGGCAGTGGAGCTTAGACCATTGCAATAGCAGGGTAATAAATGGATCTGTTGCTCTTACATTTGACATTAGCTGAAGATGAGGAGGCACTACCCTGTAGGAGGGGGTTGAGAAATATATTGTAGCGGTAACAGGTTTGTGTGCACCACAGGGAATCCCATTGCTGGTATGGTTGTTCATACTACACAAGGGAGGGCTTTTCTACTTTTTTTGTTATTCTGTGCAGTTGTGCAGCTGAGCTCTATTTAAATGAACAGCACATCAACGGGAAAGGGGATTAATGAAGTCAGGAGCAACAGACTAATGAAGGTAGGCAGTTCTGGTCCTTATAACTTATGTAGCTGGGTCCTGCCCATGACACTTAGTGCAGTGCCATTGAATCGCATGTGACCCCAGGGTGGCTCATTTACAGTTTTACTCCATGCACACAGGCTACACCTGCACACTGGGGTAAGACTGCATACAGGATGTTGTCTATGATTTGTGCAGGGCTTCGCTATGCCATTCTATGCTGTGCCAGTCCCAGTCCAACTTGCAGAATGTGATGATGAGTGCACTTTGTCAGTAACAGAAAGAAGTACTAAAAGCTAAACATCACGGCCAATTACAGTCAGGAGGAGGAGCAGGTACAGTAGACTGTTTCATCTGTGTTTTTATGAACTTGCCACTGGAGTAGTAATAATAATAATAATAATAATAATAATAATAATAATAATAATAATAATAATAATAAAAGTTCAATTTTATTTTTCTTAAAGGTTAAATGGATGCTTTTGCTGTGATAACTGTAGCTTACCATAAGTAGAAAGACTCCATATAGGTAATGCAATAATCATATTTGATGGATATTTTTAAAATCAGTGTATAATATGCAGATGACATTTAATTGTTTTGTTAACAGAAAATAATAAATATTATTTTTCAGTTTTTAAGCTAAAATGAGAATAATTACCCAGAAAGCATGTTGCCAGCAGCAGTGACACAGAAGAATAAATCTCAGTATGGCCCATGTGACCAAAGCCCAATTAGCAGCTGGGGATGCCTGACAGTACTACCTATCTTGAGGGGTGGGTGGAGCGGGATGTGCACAGCCAATGACTGCAAGATGGGTGTCACCATCTAGTATCATTATTACTACACCAAGGCCTAAACAATGTAAATAAATCAATGATGTATTAGAAATCAGTTTAAATTAAATTCAAAGAAGTGTAACATTGTACCATTTGGTAAACAAATCTCAAAACCATTTTACAGTAGAGATAACACCTCACTTCACAATGAAATGGTTGTGAGAGATCTTAGAAAGAAGCAGCAACAATAGCTAGGAAATTATTTTATCTAATACAGTTAGTAACTAAAAGTATCTATCCCAGGTGAAAGAAGTTGTCAGTTCTCTATACCCTGCCAGTATCAGAACAATTATAAAATATAATCCCCTATCCTTTAGAATGCATCTGTTCAAACTCATCACACAGCTATAAAAAACAAACAGATATTCTTTTAAAAAGGTCACTGGACTAAAATCCACGGCTACAAAGACAGACACATTTGAAGCTCTGTCACTGTATTCGGTTTCTTATAAATTCCTACAAAATAAACAGTGGCAGTACAGTGGGCATAGGGGCACAGGGGCAAAACTGAAACTCACAGTTGCCCCCAACTTTAATTATACTTCTTTCGCTTTATACTTCTGTTGCATAACAATGCGAAGATTTATTTATTTTAAAAAGTCATTGTTGCACTTGCTCTTTTTTGCACAAATAAAAATGTTTTCAGGCTTCCATTTTGAAAGTATTGCATGCATTTTATTTGCAAAACTTCCCACAAAGATACCTCCTTAATTTGAGTATATCCTTATAACCTACCTACTTGTGATTTCAGCACCCAGTGATTCACTGTCTAAAGATGCATTATTTTAGTATATTCATTTGCATGTACATATAAACACACACATACACACACACACACACACACACACACACACACACACACACACACACGCACACACACACACACACACACACACGCACACACCCAGTAACACACACAAAACAACAACGACAACAATACCTTTCTGGTATCTTTAAGCAGTCTACACAGCCACTCCAGGAAACAGGCTGTCACAGGATGTGCCAGCTGTAGGCCTCTCCAGGCCATACTTCTAACTCTTCGTTATAGGTACTGCTGTTTTGGTGGAGTCAATGACTTAGCACTGATTAGGGAAAGCACTCCATATTAACCACATACCAACATTGCTGCTTAGTGGTGACATCCACCCAAACCCTGAACCACTCTCAGATAACACCAACCCATCTAATCACTCTAGTCCCAACACCCCCACACATCCAATACTAAACAGAAAAAAATCAGACCTATTGCTAATGAACATTAATATTAGAAGTATAGCCAACAAACTGGGCATCCTCCATGCCACTCTAGCTACATACTCCCCAGACATAATCATAATCACTGAAACATGGTTAAAACTAGGTACAAAAGATGATGAAATACTACCCCAGGTTACTCCATACTGCGGGTGGATAGACTCAACAAAAAAGGTGGTGGAGTTGTTGTCCTCTTTAAACACCATCTCACTTTAACTTTCCTTGAATGCAAAACCCCACAACTGGACAGTGCAGAAATCATCTATACCACACTAACCATAAATTCAAGAAACACACAATATAATTGGCTGCTATATCCCACCTGGAAATAATGTTCCATTTATAGAATGTCTATTGCACTGGGCAAGTAGGACCCTTAGTCAGGAGACATTCATACTGGGTGATTTTAATTTAGACTGGTTTGTACCCTTAGTCAGGAGACATTCATACTGGGTGATTTTAATTTAGACTGGTTTGTACCCTTAGTCAGGAGACCTTCATACTGGGTGATTATAATTTAGACTGGTTTGTAGCTTAGTCATGAGACATTCATACTGGGTATTTTAATTTAGACTGGTTTGTGTCCTTAGTCAGGGGACATTCATACTGGGTGATTTTAATTCAGACTGGTTTGCACCCTTAGTCAGGAGACATTCATACTGTGTGATTGTAATTTAGACTGGTTTGCACCCTTAGTCAGGAGACATTCATACTGGGTGATTTTAATTTAGACTGGTTTGTACCCTTAGTCAGGAGACATTCATACTGGGTGATTTTAATTTAGACTGGTTTGTACCCTTAGTCAGGAGACATTCATACTGGGTGATTTTAATTTAGACTGGTTTGCACCCTTAGTCAGGAGACATTCATACTGGGTGATTTTAATTTAGACTGGTGTGTACCCTTAATCAGGAGACATTCATAATGGGTGATTTTAATTTAGATTGGTTTGCAAGTGATACAGATCACCCCATCCATCACATAAACTTACATGGTTTTACACAAACTATTCAATAACCTGTCCGAACAGATAAAGTTATTAAAAAAAATCCACCTTGGATTGGATATTATTAAATAACTCCTCTCACTCATTCCAGTCAGGTTGCCTTCCAGATGGTCTGAGCAACCACCTGCCCACATTTATTATACAACAACACATATTCCCACCAAAACCTACTATGTTTAAACAACTTAGAAAAAAACAACTTTAATCTTGACAACTTCCTAGCTGATTTACAAAGGTGCAACTGGACTCCACTCAAGTACCTTGACCTAGATAATGCAGTGAACCCCTTTAATAAAGCTTTCTTAGCTATATTAAATGCACATGACCCTTTTAGAATCATCAGAGTAAAAAAAAGCTATGCCCCTTGGCTAAGCAGAGACACTAAGGCCCTTCTGAAAGCTAGAGATAAAGCCTGGGAACTATGGTGCAAGACTAACATAGTAGTTTCTAAACAACAGTATCAAGAACTTAGAAATAAGGCAAAAAAACAAATAAAACAGGATAAAATAAATTTCTATCATAACATTCAAAACCTGCAACATAAATACCCTCAAAAATTCTGGCCAGCTATAAACTCAATCCTTCACCCAGGAAAATCTACCACACCAATGCCAAACATCCACAACAATTCCTATAGCATAGCTACCATTTTTAGCAAACATTTTACTGAATCTATAATTGCTCTTTCCAAACAGCAAACCCCTACTCCTGATACCAAACCAGCCATGTCTACAATTAGCAATGCCTCCTTCTCTTTCTCCCCAGTTCCTACAGTCACTATAAAAATACTACTACAGAAACTAAAACCTACTACACTTGCCATAGTGAATACCTCAAAATTGCAGCTGAGTCTATAGACTTCCCAGTATCAATCCTTATAAATAGATCCATTCTTGAAAAAAAGGTCCCTCAACTGTGGAAAATTTCCCATGTAATCCCACTTCATAAAAGGGAACCTTCCACAAAACTGACAAACTATCAGCCAATTGTTATTCTTTCACCTCTTTCTATGCTACTCGAAAGGCGTATTCATCTCCATGTCATGAAATTTTTACTAACAAATAACCTTCTCGCAAACACTCAGCATGGGTTTTGTCCATCACATAGTACCACTACAGCTCTCTTATCCTTCACTAATACCGTAAACCATCATAGAAATAACAACAACTTTGTATCTGCCATCTTTCTAGACCTATAAAAAGCTTTTGATATGGTCTCCCATTCCAAACTAATAGATGTACTAAATGAACTATCCTTCTCACCATCTGCCACAGCTTGGTTTAATAACTATTTATCTAGCTGTCAACAATCTGTTCTTTGGCAGGGCGACCTATCTCCACACCTTCCTTTATTCATTGATGTCCCCCAAGGATCTATCTTGGACCCTCTCCTTTTCACCCTCTTAACTAATAATCTACACACAGCTATGCCTCATGGTTCTATAATACAGTACGCAGATGATTCAACACTTATCTGTGCTGCCACTTCTCTATCAACTCTTCCTTCTGAAACACAGGAATCCTTCAC
>NC_056733.1:999912983-999915483 GCF_019279795.1 Protopterus annectens | reverse complement strand
GACATAAATGCTAACTCCCCTACATCTAGCATGAACTTATGTGGTTTCACACAACTGATTAATAGCTTACACATTATAGCAAAACATCAAATTCCTTATTAGATCGGATCATAGTATCAGACCCTATCAAATTCTCCACCACAGGTACAATGTCAGACTCTCTCAGTGACCACCTTCTGATGTATACAACCAGACATCTCACACATCCACTCAAAAATAGCATGTTTATAAGACAACACACAACCTATTCAAGTTTAATCCAGAAATATTCATTACTACCCTATCATCTATTAACTGTAAAATGTTAAATATTCTCCCCTTAGATGATGCTGTAAATGAATTCAATACAGCTTTCTTAAATATCCTAAATAGCCTTGCACCCCACAGAAGGAATAGACTAAAATGCAAATAATGCAATCTGGTGCTCCAAAAAGAACAGAATGCTAATGCAAAACAGTTAAAAAGCGTGGAAAGAATATGGCAAAAATATATAATATCATAAATATCAAAAACTTCAGAATGTTTTGCAACTGTACTAAAAATAAATACATGAAGACAAAAAACTATACTATAACAACTTTCAGAACAATACATAAAACAATCCTAAAAACTTCTGGTCGGCCATTAAATAAATCTTAGGGCTGAGCGGGATGAGCAGCTGACCCTTTGGTGTAGCCAGAATAATCTGGAGCTGAACACTCTTAAAACTGTGGCGATGATAGTGAACTTTCAGAGTGATACTACAATATCACCCCCAATTTATATTTAACACTGCTGTGTCAGTTGTGGAATCCTTCACGTTTCTGGGATCTATAATCTCCCGGGACTTGAAGTGGGAGACCAATGTAGGGTCCATCATAAAAAGGCACAGCAGCAAATGTACTTTCTGTGACAGCTGAGAAATGCAACCTCCTACAGGAACTGTTGATTCAGTTCTATACAGCAGTCACGGAGTCTGTTCTCAGCTCATCCATAGGTTCATAAGTTCATAGATTAGTACTAAACTAACTGCCCTTGCGAGCCATGTTAGGCCTAGCCAATTATCCCTTGTGAGACTCAAACCCTGCATTTTGTGCTTGCAAGGCAAGCACCTTAACTGTTAAGCCACACTCCCAACCCTTGGGAGGGTGTGATTTGGATCTCTGTCTAATCATGACAAAAATAGGTTACACTGAATAGTCAGGTCTGCTGAAAATATAATTGGTGCTAGTTTGCCCTCCTTACAGGACATGTACTATTCCAGAGTCATGAAAAGGGCAGGGAAGATCATCACCGACCCTTCACATCCAGGCCACCATCTTTTTGAGCTATTACCAATCAGCCAGGCGTTATAGATTAATGCGCACCAAAACAAGCAGATATAAGAACAGTTTTTTCCCACAGGGCATCAAGTTCATAAACAGTTAACTCAGCTTATTAGGTTGGGGTATTCTTTTTCCCGAGCCGCTGAGGATTCTGCAGTATTGTTTATATTTTGTTAATACTCTTTACATTTTGTTAATACTCTTTACATTTTGTTAATTCTCTTTACATTTTGTTAATACTCTTTACATTTTGTTAATTCTCTTTACATTTTGTTAATACTCTTTACATTTTGTTAATTCTGTTTACATTTTGTTAATACTCTTTACATTCTGTTAATACTCTTTACATTTTGTTAATACTCTTTACATTTTGTTAATACTCTTTACATTCTGTTAATACTCTTTTCTTTCAGAGTTTATTTCAGTATTTCTTGCACTGAGTTGCACTTTGCACCTTGTATGTATATGTGTATATACATTTACTTTTTTTGCCTTATTAATAGTTGCATTTATGTCATTTATGTAACTCATACTTGGGGAATCACTGAAACAGGAGTCAGATTCATTGTATGTGTGCATACTTGGCCAATAAATGTGATTCTGATTCTGATCATTGCCAAAAATTCAACCCTAACCCATCTCCCAACAACTCACCACTTGAAACTGCAGTAGAATTCAACACTTATTTCATAGATAGTATAGTGTCCCTAACCAAGGATTCTCCAACACTTAATCCCAACTCTGCCCTACAGCCACATATCATCACATCCACTTTCACTTTCAAACCTGTGACTATAACCTATGTAAAACTACTCAAACAAACTCAAACCATACTGTATTTCAGCTGATGACCTTCCAAGCGAGTACATTAAAAATAGCAGCCAATATTGTTGCCTATCCTGTCTCAGTCCTTATAAATAGGTCAATCCAGGAATCCCACAATTCATCTCTCTGGAAAAACGCACACATTATCTCTCTACACAAAAGCTAAATTCAACATGCACTACCAACTTTAAGCCTATAGCCATCTTATCCCCCCTCCAAAATGCTTGAAAAATATATTCAAAAGCAATTGCTAAACTATCTCCTGCAGGAAGAATTCCTATCTCTACACAATATGGTTTCCGTCCCTCTCAAAGTACTAACACTCTACTCCTAAGCTTTGTAGACACTGTCAATAAAACTAGAAACAACAG
>NC_056733.1:999810483-999907983 GCF_019279795.1 Protopterus annectens | reverse complement strand
CTATGAATAATATGAAATTTGACATTCACATCTCCCAGACCATAAAGAAAGTATACAAAAAACTGGGTGTTCTATACAGGAATAATCACATTCTTACTGAAAACACTAAGACCACCACTGCATAAACACATCTCCTTTCAACACTCCTTTATGCCTCTCCAGTTCTCATTAATCCTGAAAAGGCTGAATTAACCAAACATGACTCCTGTTATAACAAAATAGCCAGGTGTATCACTGACTCGCCTTATAGGTCACACCACTGTATTGCTCTTAAGCATCTTAAATAGCTGGAACTCCCTCACCTTCTTCTATGCAATCAACTTACCGTAGACCATAAAAGTCTACATCAGCCTGAGAAAACTCCCGCACTCCAAAATCTACTACACCCAAACTCCAGTAATAGAACTCTGCTCCAGTAATAAATTACTTCTTGAGGTAACTAAAGCCAAATATACAGCTGGTGAATCCCTCTTCTCCAGCTTCATACCAATAATATGGAATACACTGCCCACCCATATATCATCCAATTCTTCCTTACTACAGTTTAAAAAAAATTCTAAAAATGGACCTCATTAATACTTGGCTCTGTTCCTATACCAATACCGGTTAGTACTCATCCACAGCGTCTTATCTCTCTACTCATTTTTGATAGCTCTACTTCTGTCTTGCTATTATCTCAACCTGTAGCTTTGTAGTTTAAGTTATACCATTATACCTTGTCTGAATGAACATGATTTATAACTCGGCCTTACTTGTTTCTCTGACATACAATATTTTTAATAATTTTCACATGTACTCTCAATCACATTTATTCTGCTGAGTTACCTGTATGTGTACTACCGTGTTACCTTAGACTGAATGTACCTGTTTATCTTCTATATGTATTTTTAATCTAAGTCTATAATGTGTATTTATCTGTATTTTATATAGTTTTGTTCAAGTGGAGTTTTTCTCCCTGAGCCTCTGCTTAAAAAGGACTCCTGTCCAGTCAGACTTTCCTGATAAACAAATGTAAAATAAATACAGTAGAAAGTCGATTATCCAAACTAATTGGAACCGAGGGTAGTTCGGATAATCAAACTGATTGGATAATCAAACATACATTGAACCAGATAAATAACTGCAAAAATCTTGTTTTTCTGCATGGTTTTCAACCATTCAGTGATTCCAGTGGACAATAAAGAATATTTTTCACACACGAGCGGGCTACAAGCTCAGAAAGCATGCACAAGTGAATACATGTAACGTTTACATATTCAGACTTTATGATTTTCCCTATTCAAAAACTTTGGAAGGCTGTGTTCGGATAATTGATGTTTCTGTTAATCAACATTCAGATAATCGACTCTCTACTGTAATAAACAAACACGTGTCATTGGTAAGGAACTCACACAAACACAGGGAGGACATGCAGACCCCCACACAGAAGGAACTCCAGCTAAGAATCAAACCAGAGACCATCTTGGTGTGAGGTGACAAGGCTACTCACGTTGCCACTTCACGGCCTGTCCATCCCTCATTAATTATACCTATTCCCTAAAGTGAAGGCGGTCACTGCTGGGTCCAGTCTGGTCAGTATAATATGCAGAGGCAGGAAAACTGGACAAGAGAGTGCAAAAACCTGTCACTGTTTGTTGTACTGGATTTTTATTTCTTAATTTGCTTACAGTTTACAACTCACCAGTAAATAAAACTCTAAAATAAAAAATAAAATAAAATCGCACTTATACCATGTGCAGAAATTATATGTAAACGCCGATTTACTTTCTTTAAACCTCACCAAATATCATCTTTATCCTTATGACAATGCATGCTGAGCGAATGAGCTGCTGATTTTTGTAAAAAAAAGTATGACCTGGATAAATATGGGCTATTTCACTGCAAATGGAAAATATAAGATTTATTTTCAAACATATTTTAGCAAAAATTGAAGTTAGAACAAGAGAAGGGACTAGATTATGACAACACTCAAAAATTGATATACTTTAATTGTAGACATAAATTTCCTGATTCATACAGATCATTAATATTTATCTTCCTGAACGTCTGACAGGAAAGAGACTCTATCCTTTTGACTTTGCTGAGATCAGCTCATTCAAAAAGCCATTTTGCCATTTATTTTCCAAATATCATCAAAATCATTTATACATCTGGTGTTTATGTTTCAGTGACCAAAGATTTTTTGAGTACAGGAATGCATAACTCTCAATGCTGTACCAAAGTATTCAGTGTATATATGTGAGGATGCACGTCAGTATGTGTCTCCGCTTGTGTGTGTGTGTGTGTGTGTGTGTGTGTGTGTGTGTGTGTGTGTGTGTATGTGTGTGTGTGTGTGTGCGCGTGTGCGTGTATATGTGTGTGTGGATGTCTCTGTGTCTGTTTGTACGTTTGTACACTTGTTTTTTGTAACTAGGAATACTTACTGATGCTGTTTAACTGAAACAATGTAATGCATGCCTTATGGAAATACTAATACAGAAGGCCCAGACGTGAGTACTTTGTAGCAATATGAAGAACATTCTTATAATATAATAAGCACACCACCATCAAGGCTATGCTTAAAATAGCTCTAATTATTTTCCAAGGTGGGAAACTAGTCTAAAATCTGTTTATATATACAAATGACATTCGGTGCTGAACCAGTAACATATTTAAATTAATGGTAAGTGTGGTAACTTATATTATGTAGATGAACTCTAATTTTATATGCTGGTACTACAGTGATTGGAGTTTTATGAATACAGAGGATTATGAATGGGTATCCAGTTGTAAAAAAAGTTATGTGTTTGAGACATGAGATGTCAACAAATTCACCTCTGGAGTGAAGTCTGAGAGGTTAATCTTGACAATCATGTTGAGAACACATAACGACCTGGGTTATGATCAGAAAGACCTAGTCATAATTCTTTACAGTGCATGAAACGTAACTTACTACAATGTACTACAAACGTTACAGAAAAAAAAGTGCAGGAGTGCTAATTGTTTTATAGCTTTGAAATCCCTATGAAGCTTTGCAATTTGTAAAACACTTACAGCTGCTACACACATGGTGGTCACTTACCACTACTACACACAGGGTGGTCACTTACTGCTGCTACACACAGGGTGTTCTCTCCACATAAGAACTCAAAAGTTGTTAAATGCTTTGTGTTTCAAATGAAACTTTTCAAAAAAAGTGTGAGTGAAATATGAAGGGTTTAACAGCTTCCATCTGCTCTTCTTTGATTATTACTAACACTCTAACATGTGACTAGAGCTTAACAGAGCCAAGAGGAACTTAACAAAAACTTGGTAAACACCTTTCTGACATCAGAAAGGTGTTTAATAAGCCTCTCTTTTCTGGAATTTTGGAGTGTAATCATGGCAGTCCATACACTGCATCATTGCAGGACATCCTTAAACTCTGCAAAGATAGACTTTGTATTACAATTTTTCAGTTTAAACATGAGTTCTCATGCAGCCTGACATCTCAAAATAACTTCTGCTTTTCTGAACTCTGAGAATGTATCTTAAAAAATAATAAATTACTTCCATAACCACTTGTTATGCTGTCATATATGGCATAGGTTAAAGTGATGAATTACTATTTTTCTAACCCTAGCTAGATCAAACTTTTTATTCTATTTATTTAACATTTGTTGACTGGGAAAGTTCATCTAGGACAGATCCTAGTTTCAGCAGAGGCCCAGGGAGAACCACTCCAGACACGTCTTTGTAATGTGGGATGAAATCCACATGAGTGCAGGGAGGACATACAGACTCTACACAGAAGGGACCCCAGCCAAGAATCATAGCAGACAACCTCTTACTGTAAGGCAATAGCATTAACCGCTGTGCCACTCAATATCTGAGATATGTTATAACAATATATGAGATCACTCTTTCATGCAGCAGTTGTTCTACACAGAGAGATCAGGCATTTTCTCCACATAACATTACATTCAGGAAGCTATTGCTGTCTTAAAAGACAGTATTGGATTTATTAGATTAGATTGCAGAACACTACACCTTAGCTTACAGAGGGGAAAACTCACTTGTCATAATACAGCGTCTCAATCACAGTTTACTAATATTCTAGTATAGAACCAGGAACTGCATTAGGAATAGCAGGAGAAACTGTATTTTATGGTGGAGGAAATTATGCATACCTGCCTACTGCCTGTTCTTGCTTCTTGATTCACTAACACAGCCCAGTTCACACCAGTACTTGCTACCAGCCAAGAAGCCCTACTATTACTCTATGGTGAAAATATTTCCAGAGGCACATACAAACACCCCTGCAAATTGTTTAAGCTGAAAGATGGTTAGCCATCTGATTCTTATTTAGTGAAACCCCAGTTACTTGATGGCTCACCAGATCACTCTGAGTATTTTAAAGGGATTTTCCTTTTGCTAGATTTTATATTGAGTGTGGTTGTTTCACCTTCGAGCTTTTTTTAATTAAAAAAAGTCAGTCATTCATATGGAGTATCACTTTTGCCAGGACACACTATGTAGCCATAACTTCATACTCCATAATATATACACCATGTACAGAAATGCAATATCAGATGTGACTATATATATATATATATATATATATATATATATATATATATATATATATATATATATATATACATTTTCGTTGTTTCATTAAATCTTAACAAGCATCTGCTTTATCCTCATGACAATGCCTGTGGAATGAAAATGTGAGAATGGGATTTGTGTAACAGCACACATACAAGTTTCTGACGTAATCCTTCAGAAAATGCATGCTGTCACAAAACACATTTTTCTTCTAACTTTCTATGGTTATAACAGCAATATTTTAAACATCATATGTATGTACATAGTATGAATACACATTTTTTGTGTTTTTTTAAAATACTTCATAGTTTTTAATGTCAGGGTTCATGTTTTACTATTTTTGCACATTTACGTTTCACTTTTTCTTATGTATATGTTTTTAAATCACATCTTTTTGTGTAAGAAGACACTGTGCTTTTAAATAACGCATTTTACCAGGCAGTCATTTTTTTGTAATTGTCCGATGAAGCTCCTTGTAAATGCTTTTTGGAATGAAAGCGCTTACTTGCAGTTTGAAAAATAAATCCAGCACCTGTTTGTGAAGGCTTGAGCTTTTTTGTGTACTACTAACCTAGTGAGACTAACCTGGTCAACAGGTTGGGTCAATATAAACCAGAAGCATGTACAAAGCCAAACACAGTTTTCTCATTGTAGCCGCAGCTTACTTTGTCCAGACGGAACACTAAGAGTTGCTTTGTCTCCAGAGGCAAACGATTGTATCCTTTGAATTTGGTGAAAACAGCTCATGGACAAAGCAATTTGCAATTAATTCTCCAAATATCATGACTCGTGTACATCTGATGTTTATGTTTTAATGTGCTCTATGTTTTTCTTCTTTGTCTGTCAGTCACTAAGCTCTATTCCAGTGGATTTTGAACAATTTGTTCTTGATCTGGTGACATCAGGTTCACATCAGGCGACAGCCAAACAGAGGGAGTTGTTATCCTGACACATATGAAGCAGTTTGTGCCTCTTCCTCTGCTGAGTCATTCATCTGCTCTTGGGGGCAGTGCCCTCCTCCATACAGCCTAATGGTTTGCCTCCTCCACACTCACATGGCCATCCGTGTTTCAGAATGGACCCTAAATGTCTCCAGGCCAGAGAAATTACACAGTCTTTTTTCATATAGGACATAGGTTACAGAGGTGTTTCTCTATGTGCCGTAAGGTTACAGAGGTGTTTCTCTATGTGCCATAAGGTCACAGAGGTATTTCTCTATGTGCCATAAGGTTATAGAGGTGTTTCTCTATGTGCTGTAAGGTTATAGAGGTGTTTCTCTATGTGCCATAAGGTTATAGAGGTGTTTCTCTATGTGTCGTAAGGTTGCAGAGGTGTTTCTCTATGTGCTGCAAGGTTACAGAGGTGTTTCTCTATGTGCCATAACTGCAACCGCTGTTGGCAATATTATCACATGTATCAGGGGAGGGACATTCAGTGCTGGTCTATCTGGGGATGTTCCTTAGTGTACTCTGACAAGGAATAACATCATCTGCTTGGGAAGACAGATTTCATATCTTCCACAAAGCCTATTCTGTAATGAAGGAGAAGTTACTTCCATACACTCCACCACAATGGGTGGGTGATCTGTACACTGCTTATTCCCATCCTCTTCTTCCTGGCTTTTCCACTGCTGATCCAATACTTGAGCCCAATTCATCTGGGTTGCATTTGAGACTTCATCTCTGTCTATCACAGATGCAGGACAAGAAAGCACAGAATTCTACTGTGGCAGATGTTGACATTCTTTAACAGAAAACCTATTATAAGTGAATAAGATCTTCACACGTTTTGCCTTCTCTCCAGTGAAGTACAGTAAATACTTTTTATAGAGGAGTCATGTGCTGTCCTCTTCTCTCTACTGTACTTGTCCTAATGCCTGGATTCTGCTGATCCGTATCTTCTTGTAGCAGGTGCTCCTTGTTTTGCAGCCTGCGTCACATGTTGCACAGCAGTATGGCTAACAGTGTTTATACTAACCAGATTTCTGGCATTCACATTTGTTAGCTTTTCTAATACTATTGTCTACTAGCAGGTACTCCTATAACTGTACTCCATTTCACACTCTGATTCCTGACCATTCATAGGTCTTCCACAATGAAACTACAGATGCATCATTCATGCTCATACATAATTTATTGGCATATTGCAAGTCCTTGTTCCATTAATACTGTTAACAGAAGCTGCAGTTTGCGAACTGGCATAGTTATTACCAGGCATGCCAGGCATGCCAATAGCTTAATAACTAGATGCAAGTATGTTTATCATGTATCGCATCTCTCAGAGTGTTTCCAATTTAAGCTTATCTGAGAACAGAGCTATGAGCAGTAGTACAGATTCTAGATGGTGCCTTATAGGGGGAAGAGTTGTATACAGCAAACCACTCTGGGCATCTACTGTGGTGCACAGTATCTTCAAGATAGGAGAATGCAGGTCACACAATGCGCAGTGCCAGGGCTAGCCACTCGACTGTGTAAAAAAATATATGGCATTAACTGATTTGGTCATATTGATTAATGTCACCAAATAACAATACGTCTTTACCAGTGATAAGGGGCTAAGGTCCCAGCCTACTCTAACCTATGTCAGCAACAACCTGCTCACCGGTTCATAACACATCAAAGGCAGATGGAAAGAGTATTTCTGGAAGCTTCTGAATGAACAACCTTGAGATGAATATAAGCAAGACCAAAGAGATTATCATCAACTTCAGGAAAAAGAACGCAAACCATCCAGCATACAAAATTCCTAGGTGTACACATATCTCATCAATGGTGAGAGTTTAATGAGGGTTCATTGTAAGAAATTCCTAGGCACACACATATCAGAGGATCCCTCATGGTAGAGAAACACCAGCCAGCTGGTCAAGATAGTGCACCAACACCTCCATTTTTTTGAGAAGGCTGAAGAACGCTAAGCTCCCGCCTTGTATCCTCTCTACCTTCTATACAGGTGCTACGGAGAGTACCCTCACCAACAGCTTCACAGTGTGGTTTGAAAGTTGTACGACTACAGAATGAAAGGCACTGCAGAGAGTGGCGAGGATCACAGAGAAGGTAACAGGTACCAGTCTTCCATCAATAAGGAAGGCACTGCAGAGAGTGGTGAGGGTCACAGAGAAGGTAACGGGTACCAGTCTTCCATCAATAAGGAAGGCACTACAGAGAGTGGTGAGGGTCACAGAGAAGGTAACGGGTACCAGTCTTCCATCAATAAGGAAGGCACTACAGAGAGTGGTGAGGGTCACAGAGAAGGTAACGGGTACCAGTCTTCCATCAATAAGGAAGGCACTGCAGAGAGTGGTGAGGGTCACAGAGAAGGTAACGGGTACCAGTCTTCCATCAATAAGGAAGGCACTGCAGAGAGTGGTGAGGATCACAGAGAAGGTAACGGGTACCAGTCTTCCATCAATAAGGAAGGCACTGCAGAGAGTGGTGAGGGTCACAGAGAAGGTAACGGGTACCAGTCTTCCATCAATAAGGAAGGCACTACAGAGAGTGGCGAGGATCACAGAGAAGGTAACGGGTACCAGTCTTCCATCAATAAGGAAGGCACTGCAGAGAGTGGTGAGGGTCACAGAGAAGGTAACGGGTACCAGTCTTCCATCAATAAGGAAGGCACTACAGAGAGTGGTGAGGGTCACAGAGAAGGTAACAGGTACCAGTCTTCCATCAATAAGGAAGGCACTACAGAGAGTGGTGAGGATCACAGAGAAGGTAACGGGTACCAGTCTTCCATCAATAAGGAAGGCACTGCAGAGAGTGGTGAGGGTCACAGAGAAGGTAACGGGTACCAGTCTTCCATCAATAAGGAAGGCACTGCAGAGAGTGGTGAGGGTCACAGAGAGGGTAACGGGTACCAGTCTTCCATCAATAAGGAAGGCACTGCAGAGAGTGGTGAGGGTCACAGAGAAGGTAATAGGTACCAGTCTTCCATCAATAAGGAAGGCACTGCAGAGAGTGGTGTGGGTCACAGAGAAGGTAACAGGTACCAGTCTTCCATCAATAAGGAAGGCACTGCAGAGAGTGGTGAGGATCACAGAGAAGGTAACAGGTACCAGTCTTCCATCAATAAGGAAGGCACTACAGAGAGTGGTGAGGGTCACAGAGAAGGTAACAGGTACCAGTCTTCCATCAATAAGGAAGGCACCACAGAGAGTGGTGAGGGTCACAGAGAAGGTAACGGGTACCAGTCTTCCATCAATAAGGAAGGCACTGCAGAGAGTGGTGAGGGTCACAGAGAAGGTAACGGGTACCAGTCTTCCATCAATAAGGAAGGCACTACAGAGAGTGGTGAGGGTCACAGAGAAGGTAACGGTACCAGTCTTCCATCAATAAGGAAGGCACTACAGAGAGTGGTGAGGGTCACAGAGAAGGTAACGGGTACCAGTCTTCCATCAATAAGGAAGGCACTACAGAGAGTGGTGAGGATCACAGAGAAGGTAACGGGTACCAGTCTTCCATCAATAAGGAAGGCACTACAGAGAGTGGTGAGGGTCACAGAGAAGGTAACGGGTACCAGTCTTCCATCAATAAGGAAGGCACTACAGAGAGTGATGAGGGTCGCAGAGAAGGTAACGGGTACCAGTCTTCCATCAATAAGGAAGGCACTACAGAGAGTGGTGAGGATCACAGAGAAGGTAACGGGTACCAGTCTTCCATCAATAAGGAAGGCACTGCAGAGAGTGATGAGGGTCACAGAGAAGGTAACGGGTACCAGTCTTCCATCAATAAGGAAGGCACTACAGAGAGTGGTGAGGGTCACAGAGAAGGTAACGGGTACCAGTCTTCCATCAATAAGGAAGGCACTGCAGAGAGTGGTGAGGGTCACAGAGAAGGTAACGGGTACCAGTCTTCCATCAATAAGGAAGGCACTGCAGAGAGTGGTGAGGGTCACAGAGAAGGTAACGGTACCAGTCTTCCATCAATAAGGAAGGCACTACAGAGAGTGGTGAGGGTCACAGAGAAGGTAACGGTACCAGTCTTCCATCAATAAGGAAGGCACTACAGAGAGTGGTGAGGGTCACAGAGAAGGTAACAGGTACCAGTCTTCCATCAATAAGGAAGGCACTACAGAGAGTGGCGAGGATCACAGAGAAGGTAACAGGTACCAGTCTTCCATCAATAAGGAAGGCACTGCAGAGAGTGGTGAGGGTCACAGAGAAGGTAACGGGTACCAGTCTTCCATCAATAAGGAAGGCACTACAGAGAGTGGTGAGGGTCACAGAGAAGGTAACAGGTACCAGTCTTCCATCAATAAGGAAGGCACTGCAGAGAGTGGTGAGGGTCACAGAGAAGGTAACGGGTACCAGTCTTCCATCAATAAGGAAGGCACTGCAGAGAGTGGCGAGGGTCACAGAGAAGGTAACGGGTACCAGTCTTCCATCAATAAGGAAGGCACTGCAGAGAGTGGTGAGGATCACAGAGAAGGTAACAGGTACCAGTCTTCCATCAATAAGGAAGGCACTACAGAGAGTGGTGAGGGTCACAGAGAAGGTAACAGGTACCAGTCTTCCATCAATAAGGAAGGCACTACAGAGAGTGGCGAGGATCACAGAGAAGGTAACAGGTACCAGTCTTCCATCAATAAGGAAGGCACTACAGAGAGTGGCGAGGATCACAGAGAAGGTAACAGGTACCAGTCTTCCATCAATAAGGAAGGCACTACAGAGAGTGGCGAGGGTCACAGAGAAGGTAATAGGTACCAGTCTTCCATCAATAAGGAAGGCACTACAGAGAGTGGTGAGGGTCACAGAGAAGGTAACGGGTACCAGTCTTCCATCAATAAGGAAGGCACTGCAGAGAGTGGCGAGGATCACAGAGAAGGTAACAGGTACCAGTCTTCCATCAATAAGGAAGGCACTACAGAGAGTGGCGAGGATCACAGAGAAGGTAATAGGTACCAGTCTTCCATCAATAAGGAAGGCACTACAGAGAGTGGTGTGGGTCACAGAGAAGGTAACGGGTACCAGTCTTCCATCAATAAGGAAGGCACTACAGAGAGTGGTGAGGGTCACAGAGAAGGTAACGGGTACCAGTCTTCCATCAATAAGGAAGGCACTACAGAGAGTGATGAGGGTCACAGAGAAGGTAACGGGTACCAGTCTTCCATCAATAAGGAAGGCACTGCAGAGAGTGGTGAGGGTCACAGAGAAGGTAACGGTACCAGTCTTCCATCAATAAGGAAGGCACTGCAGAGAGTGGTGAGGGTCACAGAGAAGGTAACGGGTACCAGTCTTCCATCAATAAGGAAGGCACTGCAGAGAGTGGTGAGGATCACAGAGAAGGTAACGGGTACCAGTCTTCCATCAATAAGGAAGGCACTGCAGAGAGTGGTGAGGGTCACAGAGAAGGTAACAGGTACCAGTCTTCCATCAATAAGGAAGGCACTACAGAGAGTGGTGAGGATCACAGAGAAGGTAACAGGTACCAGTCTTCCATCAATAAGGAAGGCACTACAGAGAGTGGCGAGGATCACAGAGAAGGTAACAGGTACCAGTCTTCCATCAATAAGGAAGGCACTGCAGAGAGTGGTGAGGGTCACAGAGAAGGTAACGGGTACCAGTCTTCCATCAATAAGGAAGGCACTACAGAGAGTGGTGAGGATCACAGAGAAGGTAACAGGTACCAGTCTTCCATCAATAAGGAAGGCACTGCAGAGAGTGGCGAGGGTCACAGAGAAGGTAATGGGTACCAGTCTTCCATCAATAAGGAAGGCACTGCAGAGAGTGGTGAGGATCACAGAGAAGGTAACAGGTACCAGTCTTCCATCAATAAGGAAGGCACTACAGAGAGTGGTGAGGGTCACAGAGAAGGTAACAGGTACCAGTCTTCCATCAATAAGGAAGGCACTACAGAGAGTGGCGAGGATCACAGAGAAGGTAACGGGTACCAGTCTTCCATCAATAAGGAAGGCACTACAGAGAGTGGTGAGGGTCACAGAGAAGGTAATAGGTACCAGTCTTCCATCAATAAGGAAGGCACTGCAGAGAGTGGTGAGGGTCACAGAGAAGGTAACAGGTACCAGTCTTCCATCAATAAGGAAGGCACTACAGAGAGTGGTGAGGGTCACAGAGAAGGTAACGGGTACCAGTCTTCCATCAATAAGGAAGGCACTACAGAGAGTGGTGAGGATCACAGAGAAGGTAACAGGTACCAGTCTTCCATCAATAAGGAAGGCACTACAGAGAGTGGTGAGGGTCACAGAGAAGGTAACGGGTACCAGTCTTCCATCAATAAGGAAGGCACTGCAGAGAGTGGTGAGGGTCACAGAGAAGGTAACAGGTACCAGTCTTCCATCAATAAGGAAGGCACTACAGAGAGTGGTGAGGGTCACAGAGAAGGTAACGGGTACCAGTCTTCCATCAATAAGGAAGGCACTACAGAGAGTGGTGAGGGTCACAGAGAAGGTAACGGGTACCAGTCTTCCATCAATAAGGAAGGCACTGCAGAGAGTGGTGAGGGTCACAGAGAAGGTAACGGTACCAGTCTTCCATCAATAAGGAAGGCACTGCAGAGAGTGGTGAGGGTCACAGAGAAGGTAACGGGTACCAGTCTTCCATCAATAAGGAAGGCACTGCAGAGAGTGGTGAGGGTCACAGAGAAGGTAACGGGTACCAGTCTTCCATCAATAAGGAAGGCACTACAGAGAGTGGTGAGGGTCACAGAGAAGGTAACAGGTACCAGTCTTCCATCAATAAGGAAGGCACTACAGAGAGTGGCGAGGGTCACAGAGAAGGTAATAGGTACCAGTCTTCCATCAATAAGGAAGGCACTACAGAGAGTGGTGAGGGTCACAGAGAAGGTAACGGGTACCAGTCTTCCATCAATAAGGAAGGCACTACAGAGAGTGGTGAGGATCACAGAGAAGGTAACAGGTACCAGTCTTCCATCAATAAGGAAGGCACTACAGAGAGTGGTGAGGGTCACAGAGAAGGTAACAGGTACCAGTCTTCCATCAATAAGGAAGGCACTGCAGAGAGTGGCGAGGGTCACAGAGAAGGTAACGGGTACCAGTCTTCCATCAATAAGGAAGGCACTACAGCGAGTGGTGAGGATCACAGAGAAGGTAACAGGTACCAGTCTTCCATCAATAAGGAAGGCACTGCAGAGAGTGGCGAGGATCACAGAGACGGTAACGGGTACCAGTCTTCCATCAATAAGGAAGGCACTACAGCGAGTGGTGAGGATCACAGAGAAGGTAACGGGTACCAGTCTTCCATCAATAAGGAAGGCACTACAGAGAGTGGTGAGGGTCACAGAGAAGGTAACGGGTACCAGTCTTCCATCAATAAGGAAGGCACTACAGAGAGTGGTGAGGGTCACAGAGAAGGTAACGGGTACCAGTCTTCCATCAATAAGGAAGGCACTACAGAGAGTGGTGAGGATCACAGAGAAGGTAACAGGTACCAGTCTTCCATCAATAAGGAAGGCACTACAGAGAGTGGCGAGGATCACAGAGAAGGTAACAGGTACCAGTCTTCCATCAATAAGGAAGGCACTACAGCGAGTGGCGAGGGTCACAGAGAAGGTAACGGGTACCAGTCTTCCATCAATAAGGAAGGCACTACAGAGAGTGGTGAGGGTCACAGAGAAGGTAACGGGTACCAGTCTTCCATCAATAAGGAAGGCACTACAGAGAGTGGTGAGGATCACAGAGAAGGTAACAGGTACCAGTCTTCCATCAATAAGGAAGGCACTGCAGAGAGTGGTGAGGGTCACAGAGAAGGTAACAGGTACCAGTCTTCCATCAATAAGGAAGGCACTACAGAGAGTGGTGAGGGTCACAGAGAAGGTAACGGGTACCAGTCTTCCATCAATAAGGAAGGCACTACAGAGAGTGGTGAGGGTCACAGAGAAGGTAACGGGTACCAGTCTTCCATCAATAAGGAAGGCACTACAGAGAGTGGTGAGGGTCACAGAGAAGGTAACGGGTACCAGTCTTCCATCAATAAGGAAGGCACTGCAGAGAGTGGTGAGGGTCACAGAGAAGGTAACAGGTACCAGTCTTCCATCAATAAGGAAGGCACTGCAGAGAGTGGCGAGGATCACAGAGAAGGTAATAGGTACCAGTCTTCCATCAATAAGGAAGGCACTACAGAGAGTGGCGAGGATCACAGAGAAGGTAACAGGTACCAGTCTTCCATCAATAAGGAAGGCACTGCAGAGAGTGGTGAGGATCACAGAGAAGGTAACGGGTACCAGTCTTCCATCAATAAGGAAGGCACTACAGAGAGTGGTGAGGGTCACAGAGAAGGTAACGGGTACCAGTCTTCCATCAATAAGGAAGGCACTACAGAGAGTGATGAGGGTCACAGAGAAGGTAACGGGTACCAGTCTTCCATCAATAAGGAAGGCACTGCAGAGAGTGGTGAGGATCACAGAGAAGGTAACGGGTACCAGTCTTCCATCAATAAGGAAGGCACTGCAGAGAGTGGTGAGGGTCACAGAGAAGGTAACGGGTACCAGTCTTCCATCAATAAGGAAGGCACTACAGAGAGTGATGAGGGTCACAGAGAAGGTAACGGGTACCAGTCTTCCATCAATAAGGAAGGCACTACAGAGAGTGGTGAGGGTCACAGAGAAGGTAACGGGTACCAGTCTTCCATCAATAAGGAAGGCACTGCAGAGAGTGATGAGGGTCACAGAGAAGGTAACGGGTACCAGTCTTCCATCAATAAGGAAGGCACTGCAGAGAGTGGCGAGGATCACAGAGAAGGTAACGGGTACCAGTCTTCCATCAATAAGGAAGGCACTGCAGAGAGTGATGAGGGTCACAGAGAAGGTAACGGGTACCAGTCTTCCATCAATAAGGAAGGCACTGCAGAGAGTGGTGAGGGTCACAGAGAAGGTAACGGGTACCAGTCTTCCATCAATAAGGAAGGCACTGCAGAGAGTGGTGAGGGTCACAGAGAAGGTAACAGGTACCAGTCTTCCATCAATAAGGAAGGCACTACAGAGAGTGGTGAGGGTCACAGAGAAGGTAACGGGTACCAGTCTTCCATCAATAAGGAAGGCACTGCAGAGAGTGGTGAGGATCACAGAGAAGGTAACGGGTACCAGTCTTCCATCAATAAGGAAGGCACTACAGAGAGTGGTGAGGGTCACAGAGAAGGTAACGGGTACCAGTCTTCCATCAATAAGGAAGGCACTACAGAGAGTGGTGAGGGTCACAGAGAAGGTAATAGGTACCAGTCTTCCATCAATAAGGAAGGCACTGCAGAGAGTGGTGAGGATCACAGAGAAGGTAACGGGTACCAGTCTTCCATCAATAAGGAAGGCACTACAGAGAGTGGTGAGGGTCACAGAGAAGGTAACGGTACCAGTCTTCCATCAATAAGGAAGGCACTACAGAGAGTGGTGAGGGTCACAGAGAAGGTAATAGGTACCAGTCTTCCATCAATAAGGAAGGCACTGCAGAGAGTGGTGAGGGTCACAGAGAAGGTAACGGTACCAGTCTTCCATCAATAAGGAAGGCACTACAGAGAGTGGTGAGGGTCACAGAGAAGGTAACAGGTACCAGTCTTCCATCAATAAGGAAGGCACTACAGAGAGTGGTGAGGGTCACAGAGAAGGTAACGGGTACCAGTCTTCCATCAATAAGGAAGGCACTACAGAGAGTGGTGAGGGTCACAGAGAAGGTAACGGGTACCAGTCTTCCATCAATAAGGAAGGCACTGCAGAGAGTGGTGAGGGTCACAGAGAAGGTAACGGGTACCAGTCTTCCATCAATAAGGAAGGCACTACAGAGAGTGATGAGGGTCACAGAGAAGGTAACGGGTACCAGTCTTCCATCAATAAGGAAGGCACTACAGAGAGTGGTGAGGGTCACAGAGAAGGTAACGGGTACCAGTCTTCCATCAATAAGGAAGGCACTACAGAGAGTGGTGAGGGTCACAGAGAAGGTAATAGGTACCAGTCTTCCATCAATAAGGAAGGCACTGCAGAGAGTGGTGTGGGTCACAGAGAAGGTAACAGGTACCAGTCTTCCATCAATAAGGAAGGTACTACAGAGAGTGGTGAGGGTCACAGAGAAGGTAACGGGTACCAGTCTTCCATCAATAAGGAAGGCACTACAGAGAGTGGCGAGGATCACAGAGAAGGTAACAGGTACCAGTCTTCCATCAATAAGGAAGGCACTACAGGGAGTGGTGAGGGTCACAGAGAAGGTAACAGGTACCAGTCTTCCATCAATAAGGAAGGCACTGCAGAGAGTGGCGAGGATCACAGAGAAGGTAACAGGTACCAGTCTTCCATCAATAAGGAAGGCACTACAGAGAGTGGTGAGGGTCACAGAGAAGGTAACAGGTACCAGTCTTCCATCAATAAGGAAGGCACTGCAGAGAGTGGCGAGGATCACAGAGAAGGTAACAGGTACCAGTCTTCCATCAATAAGGAAGGCACTACAGAGAGTGGCGAGGATCACAGAGAAGGTAACGGGTACCAGTCTTCCATCAATAAGGAAGGCACTACAGAGAGTGGTGAGGGTCACAGAGAAGGTAACGGGTACCAGTCTTCCATCAATAAGGAAGGCACTGCAGAGAGTGGTGTGGGTCACAGAGAAGGTAACAGGTACCAGTCTTCCATCAATAAGGAAGGCACTACAGAGAGTGGCGAGGATCACAGAGAAGGTAACAGGTACCAGTCTTCCATCAATAAGGAAGGCACTACAGAGAGTGGTGAGGGTCACAGAGAAGGTAACGGGTACCAGTCTTCCATCAATAAGGAAGGCACCACAGAGAGTGGTGAGGGTCACAGAGAAGGTAACGGGTACCAGTCTTCCATCAATAAGGAAGGCACTACAGAGAGTGGTGAGGGTCACAGAGAAGGTAACAGGTACCAGTCTTCCATCAATAAGGAAGGCACTACAGAGAGTGGTGAGGGTCACAGAGAAGGTAACGGGTACCAGTCTTCCATCAATAAGGAAGGCACCACAGCGAGTGGTGAGGGTCACAGAGAAGGTAACGGGTACCAGTCTTCCATCAATAAGGAAGGCACTACAGAGAGTGGTGAGGGTCACAGAGAAGGTAACGGGTACCAGTCTTCCATCAATAAGGAAGGCACTACAGAGAGTGGTGAGGGTCACAGAGAAGGTAACGGGTACCAGTCTTCCATCAATAAGGAAGGCACTACAGAGAGTGATGAGGGTCACAGAGAAGGTAACGGGTACCAGTCTTCCATCAATAAGGAAGGCACTGCAGAGAGTGGTGAGGGTCACAGAGAAGGTAATAGGTACCAGTCTTCCATCAATAAGGAAGGCACTACAGAGAGTGGCGAGGATCACAGAGAAGGTAACGGGTACCAGTCTTCCATCAATAAGGAAGGCACTGCAGAGAGTGGTGAGGGTCACAGAGAAGGTAATAGGTACCAGTCTTCCATCAATAAGGAAGGCACTACAGAGAGTGGTGAGGGTCACAGAGAAGGTAACGGGTACCAGTCTTCCATCAATAAGGAAGGCACTACAGAGAGTGGTGAGGGTCACAGAGAAGGTAACGGGTACCAGTCTTCCATCAATAAGGAAGGCACTACAGAGAGTGGCGAGGATCACAGAGAAGGTAACAGGTACCAGTCTTCCATCAATAAGGAAGGCACTACAGAGAGTGGTGAGGGTCACAGAGAAGGTAACGGGTACCAGTCTTCCATCAATAAGGAAGGCACTACAGAGAGTGGCGAGGGTCACAGAGAAGGTAATAGGTACCAGTCTTCCATCAATAAGGAAGGCACTGCAGAGAGTGGCGAGGATCACAGAGAAGGTAACAGGTACCAGTCTTCCATCAATAAGGAAGGCACTACAGAGAGTGGTGAGGGTCACAGAGAAGGTAACGGGTACCAGTCTTCCATCAATAAGGAAGGCACTGCAGAGAGTGGTGAGGGTCACAGAGAAGGTAATAGGTACCAGTCTTCCATCAATAAGGAAGGCACTACAGAGAGTGGTGAGGGTCACAGAGAAGGTAACAGGTACCAGTCTTCCATCAATAAGGAAGGCACTACAGAGAGTGGCGAGGGTCACAGAGAAGGTAATAGGTACCAGTCTTCCATCGGTACAACAACTTTACTCTGCAAGAAGCATCAGAAGGGTCACCAAAATAATGCAAGACCCCACGCATCCAGCGCACAGACTGTTTAAGCATCTGGCATTGGGTAGAAGATATTGCAGCATCCGCTGCAGGGCTACCAGATTCAGAAACAGTTTCTACCTGACAGTGGCCAGACTTCTGAACTTGAGCATAATCCCAGAGAACTGGACATTTACTAAGTCAGTTCTTTCTTTTTTTTTTTTTTTTGTTCACAAACACCTATAGTCTGTTGTATAATATATACCACACAAATTCCAAGTTTGTGCAATAATATTTATTCCATATAATTATATTCCATTTATATTTATTATCTCTATCAAGTGCAATATTAGACAAGCAGCTTTGGCAATGTGCAATCTTTAATGTGTCTTTTATTTAAATGGGGCAGTTATTATAACTTAGGAGAGGGTATACATATCCTTTATTCAAGTTTTGGAATTTTTCTGCTCTTTTGTATGGGTACTGGGAGTAGGATTGTATATGTCAACTGCGTTCATTCTTTTACTTGTATGTGTTGTTTTACTTTCTGTTGTAATCTTAAGAATGAGATGATGCTTGGAATTTCATTTAGGCTACACGTTTGGTCCTAAATGACAATAAAGTTTACTTTGAAACAGAAAACCCCACACAAGCTGCACTGCCTCAGACACAGCCTACAATGAGATAAGAAGAGGAGCCCACCCTAGAAGAAGTAAGAACAGCACTAAGGAAAATGAAGTCAGGGAAAGTAGCAGGCTCAGATGAGGTCATACCTCTCAACCACTTATTAAAAGAAATCTGGATAAAGCCCAAAATAATGGGGGGGGGGGGGCAAACATAGGACCAAATTTAAATATTTGCTCTTAAAAACTTAGAAATTTGCTATTATAACAGGATTTCTGTTAGCATGCATTTTTCTGAAGAACAGGAAGTCTGAAACTGAAATCTAAGTAATTATTTTGTCACTTCAGTCTTCAGAACAGAACTCCAAGATCAGAGGAGACATTCACAACTGTGGGCTGTACAGAGGTATGAAACTCCTGTCACACTGCATGAAAGTTCTGGAAAGGATGACTGACAATCGAATATGCAGAGTAGTAAAAAGTAAGATGGGAGATGAGCAATTTGGATTAAAATCAGGATGCAGCACAATTGAGCCGATGTTTGCAGTGAGACATAGTTGAGAAGAAGCTAGAGGTGAGGAAAGAGTCCAAATGGGCATTCTTAGACTTTTAAAAAGCATTTGACAAGGTCCCAAGAAAGCTGATTTGGACAGTTGTGTAATGTTTCAAAGCCAAAGAAACATTGGTAGAATTAGTGCAGGTTATGTGCAAGCACCCAATGACACAAGTATGAAAAACAGTTGGACTCACAGTGGGGTTCTCAGTGGGAGTGGATGTGCATCAGGGTTCAGGTCTGAGCCCACTATTGCTCATGCCAGTGATATATTACATTAACAAGCAGGTTGGGTGGGGCAGAGATCAACAAAGTTTCTGTATGCGGACCATGTGGCATTACAGGCGGATTCTGAGCAAGAACTTTAGCAAAGAATAGAGGAATGAAATGCAAAACTGAAGACACATAGTTAAGTACTAGTCTAGCTGCCCTTGGAGGATACTTTAAGCCGCGTCTATATCAGAAGCATGAAAATGCTTCTAAGCGAATATGGAAACAGCGACACATATTCATCGAATCACATTTATGCGATTCGATGAATATGCCATAGGGCAAGGAGATGGTTGGCCAACTTCACGGAGTTGCCCTTTCCTTCCCTATAGTGCGATCTCAGAGTTGGTATATTTAGTTAGGCGGGGTGTGGTAGGCAGAGACCCCCACATTGAGAGGTGTGGGGGATGCAGCCCCCCCACCTGTTTCTGATGTTAAATTAGTTTTTTTTTAGTGAACGGCCGAGTAAGTTTTTTCCCTAGGGAAAAATACACTTACGTGGCTATTCACTATTTTTAGTTTTCACTTTAAGCCTAGCCAATTTCCCTTTCAAATGTGAAAATCAAAGTCTGTACCTCATGACTGTGAGGTAAATACCTTATCCATTGTACCAACCCCCAGTCCCATTACACAATTCTCCAACCCATCACATGGGATGAAACTGAGTATAGATACAGCAGTTGTAATGGCTGCAAATGGGTAAAAACTAGAAAATCTGCGAATTGAGATAGAAGAAGATAGAAAATAGTGTGAGCACGATAACATCTTCAAGTATCTGTGAGGGGTATTTGAGGAGAAGGGAAGTCTGAATAAGGGGGTCAAAGCTGTAATCAAAAGGTTTACAGCCAACCAGCACTGATTGCCAGGGGTAGGTAGTCTATGACAGAAGAATGCCAAAGAAGCTGAAAAGTAAGGTGTACAAACAGTGGTGCAACCAGTACTACTGTATGGTACAGAAACCTGGGCAGGAAAGGCAGGGGAGATGAGGAAGCTGCCTGGGACAGATTGTAGGATGCACACTGTGGGACAGACAAAGAAATAAAGACATAAGAGTAGAAGCAGAAGTAGCTCCAGTGGCAGAAAGGGCCAAAGAGAAGAGATTACAATGGTTCAGACACGTGCAGGAAAGTAGAAGACAATCTAGTGATGAAGATTTGGGACAGACAGGAAGAAAACCAAAGGAAACATGGGTGTCCAGCAAAGAGGTGAATGGATTGTGGAAGAGAAGACTTGTGACAGTCATGCATTGGTGTAGGAGAAGGTGGCATTGAGTAGAGAGGGAGATGGCAACAGCTGCCATGACACCCCGACCCCATGTAGAAAACGGGGAGACAGAGGATGATGATGATAATGAAGATGATGAGGATGAAGCATCTCTCACATGCACTGAACTGTCATGCTTGTATGCAACATCAGACATAACATGCACCTGATATTTGGGTATGGCATGAATTCAGAGGCATTTTGTGGCTAATAAATGTATGAGATATAAAAGTTACCTGCTTAATGGGTTCATGCAAAAATCACACTTCATGTGTCTATAATTGCATACATACCTGTTTTCTCAAACAAGATACACATATTCACTCATCTGATTAATAAAACAATTAAGAGATTATTATTTCTAATATATTTAAATGTAATGTAGAATGTATTTTTGTCAGAAGAGTGAAAAGTACCAAATAAGAATGCCCCCTCCTCAAAATTAGTATAAACTACGGACAACAAAGAATGGGATTTGTAAGGTGATTAATATAGCTTCATTTGTTACCATGGGGAAGGCCAGTTGACTTGTCAAGTTTATAGGATCCTTAGCTAAATCATCAAATCGTTGGGAGGGTGGCATAATGGTTAAGGTGTTTGCCTTACAAACACAAGGTACAGGGTTTGAATCTCACAAGGGATAATTGGCTAGGCTTAAAGTGTCTCACAAGGGCAGTTAGCCTAGTACTAATTTAATAAATAGGACATGCTGGAGGGACAGATTCATAACCCAGAGGCTCCCTTCACTCTGGAATAAAATCCCAGTCCAAGTTAGGCAAAGTCCCTCATTGGCTCTCTTCAAGAGGAATCTTGATGAGTGGATGGGAGATCATAGGTTTACCCCAGGTATCACTTCTGTGTCACTGTTAGACAGAGGCACAGTATACTAACCTCGAAAAAGGGCATAGCAAAATTAATTTAAAATGGGTGGCGAAAGCCAAACACACTCTGGCTAGGCTTATAAATGCCCTAGTACAGATAGCCTAGTATGAACCTATGAATTTTTGCTGTAATCTGTAAATTTTTAAGCTATTTATTAGGCCTTTATTTTCACTGTTATGAGCATTGCGAAGCTTTCTCCAGACAGTGGTTTTGTACTGTAAAGATGTATCCTAAATATATTAATGCATTGCAAAGCCAGTTTGTGAAACTGACTTAAGACGGAAAGCAGTCACATTGGTTCCATATCACCTGTACTAATGACAGGAGTTCAGTTTCCACTCAAAGTTAAAAAATTTGAAACAGGATTTGAATTAAAGTTTAAAATAAATGACTCCCACGACCCCATGTACACTACATCCCCGACGCCCACATTACTATAAAATTATCAAGTCTGAAGTCACTGCACATCATAGAAATGGGAATTTCCTCACATCCACCAAAAATTTGATTGGTGTAAATTTTACTTTTACAGACATTTGCATTGGCTGTCTTCACATTCTGTGTGCATTCTAAGTCGCATGAATGACATCGGCATGCCTTATCAGTTTACATGTATTAACTCTAGACCATCTTTTGCAGCGAGTCATGGCAGCAGAATTTATCATCACAAGTCAATCAAGTGTGAGAGATACTGATCAATTGATTTGACTGGCAACATTACTTTAGTGGGGATGGCATGACGCTGTCTCTTGTTCAGTCTACTCAGTAACTATGTCTAATGTTACAAATGGCTTCTATTATTATTTGTAAATTAAACCTGTCATTGAGGAATTTGTGTTTAGACTATGATCCACACTCGAGGACAATTATTGTTGTCAGTGCTTTTATTTCTTTCTCCTGAAATACGACTTACTTGAAATAATAACACTAAGGTAACCAGTTTTATCATTTTGGCATCTTGTAAAATAATGTATTTTTTAATATTTTATTTATTTATTTTTTCTAATTATTTTATTAAGAATTATTAATAACAAAATGTATCATAACAGTATATATATATATATATATATATATATATATATATATATATATATATATATATATAAATCACATTGATTCATAACAGTTATTAATTATTGAACAAAAAAACACACAAAAAATCAACCATTTACAAAGTGTCTACTTGTAAGTAAGATAAATCAAGTATTTAACAAATTTATATATCATGTAATCTTTTATTTTTGACTTGTTTAGCATCACAGCTATATCCTTTTTATGTCTTTTTAATTGATTCTTCTAAATCATAATTGCAAATTCCAGTGTGTTTCATTTTAAAGAAAGTTCCCAGATTGAATGGCTGTATTTTCTGAGATATTGCCATGAAAGACAAATGAATTATTCCTGCCATGTGATGATGTGAGTAGATTGGTATGTAAATTATAAGCAATTCCTGATGTAATTAACATACTTGAGTGGAAATTCTGCACTTATATTTATCATATGAAACAGATTTGTAATGCTGTTTCAGTGAATCCTTGTACAGACTTACAGATCTTTTCATTAACATTAACCTTGTAGATGCAGTTTTCTATTTTAATTTCACATTTATTTTTTCACACTGTTAACATCTAGTAAGTAAAGCTGTACTAAACGTGTTTCTGAATGTTTATAATAGTACATCCCTGTTTAATGCCTTTGGTTTAAGTGTCAATATGTGACAGGTATCAGCATTTACAAAACTTGATAAAAATAAAAAACAGAAAAACTAGTAGACTTCATTGATGAGCTTGGTCACAATAACTTCCAAATGTCATGAAACCTAGGTAGTGTTCCAATGCAATAAGGCTTTACTTGCCACAGACAAGCAATCCTCAGTAACAAAAAATCAGAAATATTTTACAATGTTAAACATATCAGCTTTTATACACTTAGAAGTAGGTGTGGGAAATATATGTATTGTTTAATTTTAAACCAGCCTATTCCAGGCAAACAATATAAACAAGGTTGTAAAAGTGCATTTAACAACAGCAAGAACCCACCCCCACACACTACTACTGATTAGATCAAACTAAATCCTAGTTAAGGAAAACACCACCTATCTATTTGCAACACATATTCCAAAATCAGGTATTAAGAAAAGTATAACATACATATAAAAAGATTAACTTTTAACTAAAAATTTTAACTAAAATTGCTTTCGCCTAACTAATGAAATACAGCCTTCATCAGGTCTGTGAAAAGAACTAAAATCATATAAATAGGTAGATAAGTAAAAAGAGCTAACTAAATAGATACAAGGAAAAAAAAAACACACATCGCTATCTAACCATAAACATTATCTAATGAGAACACTATAACTATGTGTAATAATATCTAATAAACACACATCCATATGTATTAGTGTGCATAAAAACTAAATTATTTACAGCTCAGAATACGTCATACTCCTGCTCTGAGCAGTTTCTGGATACAGAGGCCACTCATTGGATTTCTGTAGCTAATAGTGACTGTCATATTCATCTGCTGATAGCTGCTTCCAATTATTTGTTATGAGAGCTCAACTTTCTCTTGCATGCCTGCCTGCAGAACATTTCCAGTCCGTGGAACACCCTTTTGTAAATAAAAAACACAAACAGCACATATAATACTACCACACGCAATTTGTTTTTCAGAATCAGCAGTCACTATGCCACATGACCCCCTGAATGAAGAACCACTGATTCCAGCACCATCAGAAAGGGCATAAATATGATACAGACTGTCTGCATTTAAACAGCATAAACTGTATTGGATTAAACAGTGATAGGGCTGGAGGGTCTAAGACCATCTGGGCACATTTGTTTTGCCGTCTTTCTGATGGTAGACCCATTATAGATGGGCATGGTTGTTGACTAATACAAATTCCCTACTCAGCAAATAATATTATGGGCTGATTATAGCCTACTTTATAGGAAGGCCTTATTTCACTATAGCAGAACCTCTCAGAATTCCTGAGTTTTTTGCTCATCCCCATCTATAGTCTGTGATAAGGCTTGCACCTAAGCCTAACTCAGAGGCATCTCTGTGCTTTGAGAATTGCTCTGAGAAGACTGGCTCTGTTATCATTGTTTCTCATTACAGAATATCTTTTAGACACCTAATGGAATGTTCTACTTCCACTGTCCACTTAACCTTCAAGGGAGCCTTACCCTTTGTCAGGCGAATCATGGGGCAAGCAATGGTAGTGAAAAAAGGAATAAAAATTACAATAATATCTAAGCAAGACTGAAAAAGCCTTAAGCTGTTTTATAGCATGTGGCATCATTCAGTTTTGTATTACTTCAATTTTCTTTGCCTGTGGTTTCACTATCACTTAGCACTTAGCTATTATAGCCATCAACCTATCTTGAAACAGAGAATCTGAAAATGGCTTGGACCTTAAAGAGATGACTTTCTCAGTCTTCAGAAAATGTTACTACATTATCCATGTAGGCCATTGCATATCTGGTGCAGACCCCAGGATTTAATAAAATCTGTGCAAGCACACTGCAGAGCCTACACAGAATGTACCCATGTACATGGCCATGGTTCCCCCTTGGCAGCACACCATGCATATTAATGATGGCATGCTGCCGAGGGAGAGCCAAGGAACACAGATATTGAATCAGTGTAGAGAGAGATTTAGCAGCTAACTGTCGATGCAGATGAGTCTGAGGCTCCCTGCAATGGTTCCTGCCACTGTAGTAATGTTGTGAAGTGTGTCAAATGTGCAATATGTCTGATGTGTTATGTTTTCCCTGTTTTTTTTTTAATGTTTTATTTTTTTAACTGCATGTCTGCGCAGTGTGGAGAGGAGTGCAACAATGCCAAGCTGTGCTCACATATAGACAGCTGACACCTGCCAGACATCAAAAAATAGTAACTGGATCTAATCAATAATCATAATTACAGGTATCTATATTTTTCAATTTTTATTTTTTTATTGCCGTTTGTGCAACTTAGCATAGGGTGCAGCAAAGCTAAGCAAAGCTTAGACATACACAGCTGACACCTGCCAGACATCTAAAAATAGAAACCAGATGTAATTAATTATTTATTTAAAGTTTTAAATGTGTGTTTACACATGTCTGCACAGTGCGGTGCTCAGCAATACTAACAGGGAGCTCATTATTATATGTGAAGGTATACCAATTTTCATAATGTCCAAATAGCTAAATGGGTAGAGTTACAGCTATATGTGTAGTAGGTCCTAGGTTTGAATCTATAGCAGGCAGAAGATGTATTTAATGTACTGTACTATTTTTCTATAATTTATTAATAAAACTGTAAAATATGGCATTGCTGTGGTCTGCTAAGCTCTGCTCAATCACACTAGGCACCGTATAAACTTGTTAATGCCTCCTAATGTTTGCTGGTACTAAGCTTTGCTAAAGCCATGGTTCTGTGAGTTTTCATGCTGCTCAGCTCTGTTTAGCTGGTTTGCATGCTGCTAAGAGATGTGGCACTTTTTTGAATCTTGCCCAATGACATGTAAGGGAAGAAAAGAAGCCTATATTAAGTGCAATATGTGGGAATTCTGCATAATCCATTGAAGTTCAATCAACTGAAAGTATGGCTGGTGGTGCTGGAGAAGGTGTACACTTTTAGGCACAACAGTGGGTCCTTCAAGAGTCCGGGGTCATGGTTGGGCTCCTTGTAAAAAAACATGATGATAGGCTGCTGCAGGGCAGTTTCCAGGGCTCAGAGTATAAGGCAAAGGCCTGAGACTGGTTGGCCAGAGAACCCACCACTGTTACTAGTATCCCCTGCACAGGAGACCAGTGTTGTCACCTCCATAATGACCTGAAATGATGAAAGAGGGGACTCTTGAACATCTAGGTCCAAGAAGTGAGGGCAGGGAATGCCCCACAAGTATGTAAGTATGTTTTCTGCTCTCTTAACAAAATGCAAGCTGAATGTCTGCAAAACTGGTATGCATAATGGTGTGCTTCTCTATCAACAGCTGCAGCTGAAAGGGCTCTCAATGTTGAGTCCCATGCTGGCGCCTGGCCAGGTTGCACCATGAGTGTGGTGAGTATGGATGTATTATGCTAACTGCAGTACAATAGGCATGAAAGAGTATAGCATTAACTGCAATAAAGTATATACAAGAAAGTCTGTAGTGCAATAAATATGGAATTAGAGCTGCAGTGCAATAAATTAATAATAACTGTAGTTCAATAAAAACAAGAAAGAATACCAATACCAGCAAGGAAAATGGTGTCCATCAGGACTGTCATGTCATAGCCATTACAGTAGAGCTACATGCATTGAGTCTGTAAGGTAAGGTGCTGCAGTCAGGTATAACACTGTAATAGCTGTAGAATGCAAATCTAATGGCCTGCAAACTGTATTGCTTAACTCATAGTACTATTCAAGGCTGCCTCTAGGCCAATATCAATCACATAATGCACTATCTTCCTCAGACATCAGGTAATAAAGGTATATGGGTGAGGTAGTCCACTCCATGGCCAGATATTGTATGTGGAGTTCACAGATATTGCAGACCAATAACAATAATATGTGTTCACCTGCACTGTTGAAAATTAAATAAAGTTGTAGTAATAGATACAGAATGGTTGTATTCCATGCATGTATGTTCTACTGTCACTGCAGTCTAGTATAACACTATAACAGTACTAGAATGCTAGAGAAAAGTCCTGTAACTTGTATTGCTCAATTCACAGTATGTTTCCAGGTCTTCCCCAAGTAAGTGTCAGTGTCAGTCACCCAGTAGTCAGCAGTAACTCAGTAGCTCAGTCTGTTAAATTCCTTGTACACAGTGCATTTTGCCACACACAGTCCTGGGTTCGAATCCAGTGGTATGTAACACTACATTTTCAGTATCAGTCATGTAATACTCACATTTTCTCTCTCCCCAGGAACACAAAAAAATTCTGTGTGAGTTATCCCATATTATGTGCAGATATTGTGTTTAGATCTCACAGAATGTTACAATCAGCACCAAAAATGTGTGCATCAGCATTGTTGGTTTAGAAACAAAACTGTGTGATCCCAGTATGGCTATATCTCTTGCATGTCTGTAATATGCTGTTGCAGTCAATTATTAAACTATTTGCAGATGTCTCCTGCAGTGACAGTTGGTGGGCTCTACTCCCAAGCTTCCAACTAAGGCATGACGGCTGTCTAGTTTACATACTGTACACAAACATGCTGCTTAAGTGTCACAATTTCTCATAATGTAATTAAAACTGACTGATCCATCTGTTGCATGTTTACCAGATAAATTATTACCTGGAATGCAGTGTATTGCCAGATCCATTTACAGAACACCCTGGTAGTTATATAAGTCCAGATTATGTGAAACCATTCTGTGTAGCTGTGTACCTGCATTTGTTAGCGCTTGGCCCTTATTGTCCCATGCCATCAGCCTGACAGGTATGTACATGCTACAACAGCTATAAGAGAATTGTAGTCACTGTAATCACAGCTGTCAGTACACACCTGTAGATGTATGTATTAATAGTGTTGTTAGGGATATCATCTGCAGTGTCACTAATGGAACGCTTTTCTCTCTCTCTCTCTCTATCTCTCTCTCTCCTCTCCTCACACCTTATCTGAATATATGGATTACTGTTATGTATTATTATGATTTAATATTAACATAATTTGTTAAACTATATTTTGGAAAATTGTGGTTGATTATTGTTATGTGTTATTATGATGCAATATTAATATAGGTTGTTAAATTAACTGTTTTGTTGGCCTTATGGTTTACTTCATACTGGCATGCTGTTACCATACTGACTGTTATGTTACATAATGTTGTGTTGCACATAATATACATTAATATGTATTTGGATTAATAAATACAATGTTCCATTCTGTTAATAGTAACAGTGGCTTGGTTATTACTAATAGTAATGTATTGCTATAATTCATATACCAACAGCATGTCAATGTAGGCCTGTTCCGGCTGATTCCCCCTACCTTGCCTCATCTGGCAGTGTTATTGGATCCCAGCACATCTGGGCACATCTGGGACCCAGACCGGTGGTGCCTAGATGTGCCCAGATGTGCCTGGCATGTCTGGGCACATCTGGGTACCACCGGTCTGGGTCCCAGATGTGCCGGGCACATCTGGAACTCAGACCAGTGGTGCTCCTTCTGCTGCCAATGCACTATCTGCTGTAACAGGTAGTACCGCCCCAGTGGATGGGGATGAGACCCCATCTTGGAGCGGTGGCAGAGGGAGAGTAGTCATCCAGGATAAGCTACCAATCTTGGTGCACAGGATAGTCCCCTGTGGCTATGACCATCTCCTGCACTGGATTGAAGGCATGCTGGCCAACCTGATGGGTCAGTCTTACCTTGGTGCCTAGCTTCCAGCACAACCACCCTTGGGTCAGTGAAGGATCAGTGCCAACAGTCCCACAGGTGTGGACGTGAGTCATGCTGCTTCCTTCTGGAGGCACATGGGCTTTGGATTCCACAATACCCTCCCTATCCCAGGTGTTCACCCCCTCATGTGTCACACACTGCCCCTGTCTGCTGTCTTGTCTGACTTGTCTATCTGCAAAGGCATCCTCACCTACCCAACTTACCAGCCCCACGTGTACCTATGTCCCTTCCCCAACATTCCACTCTCACGTCAAAAAAAAAAAAATGGGCACCTGTCCCAAAAAAAAAAAATATATTGTCCCATACACAGCTCTTCATTTTGCACACCTGTCCACAGGACACATGTAATTTGGTCCAATTGGCTTGACAGCACACTTATGTTGTCATCACCCCTCTCTCTAAGGGTGACAGTCAAAATTCAAATAGAAATCTTTTAACATGAACAGCTGTTGCTGTTGAAGAAATGGATAGCTATGGTTCTTTCCTACACCCTTCCCTGCACAGACCTACCTGCCTTTCACTATGCTTTTCTCCCTGCTTGCCACCATTTCTCCACTTTCCTAGCACCCCTTTTTTCTTTACTTTATATTTTATATCTCAGCTAAATAGAGCTATAATGACTGCATGTATTTATCACATTTTATGACAGCATTACAAAATAAATACCTCTGCCTCTTTTTGAACTTGAGTCCATCACACCTAGAATACACTGCATTAACCCGCCATGACATGCAACTCTTTATTAAAACAGGTGATTTAAACAAAACATAAGTAATTGCCAGTTACACTCATTAGGTGTGTTTCAGTGGAGCTGCATGCCAGACAGCACAAAATGGAATTAAAAGTAATGTAATAAATGGGAGTGTACCTTGGACTCTTGTGCAATAGTACACCACTAGACAGCCAACGACATGATTATGGATATAATTGAGACCTGCAATAGCAGGTAAATGCACCCTTTTATCAGCAACATGTAGAAAGACACCTGTTAAAACATCAGTGGCAAAGTATGTGTAGAACTGGGACCCTGGTGCAGAAATACAACCATATAAAGCCATGGACAGTTATGAAGAGGATGGAGAATGGAAAGGGTGTTGGTCCAGATGACATACCTGTGGAAGCATGGAGGTGTTTAGGAGAAATTGCAGGGGAGTTTTTAACCAGATTGTTTAATTAAATCTTGGAAGGTGAGAGGATGCCTGAGAAGTGGAGAAAAAGTGTTTTGGTACCGATTTCTAAGAATAAAGGTGATGTGCAGAGCTGTAGTAAATACAGAAGGATACCACTGATCACTTATGAAGTTATGGGAAAGAGTAGTGGAAGCTAGGTTAAGAAGGGACGTGATGATTAGTGATCAGCAGTATGGTTTCATGCTGGGAAAGAGCACTACAGTTGCGATGTTTGCTCTGAGACTGTTGATGGAGAAGTACAGAGAATGTCAGAAGGAGTTGCATTGTGTCTTTGTGGACTTAGAGAAAGCATATGACAGGGTGCCTAGAGAGGAGTTGTGGTATTGTATGAGGAAGTCAGGAGTAGCAGAGAATTATGTAAGAGTGGTAAAGGATATGTAAGAAGGTAGTGTGACAGTGGTGAGATCTGCGGTGGGAGTGATGGATGCACTTAAAGTGGAGGTGGGATTACTTGAGGGATCAGCTGTGAGGTGGAGATATACTCTTGAGAGGTGAGGAATGAAGGTCAGCAGGACTAAGATAGAATATATGTGTGTGAATGAGAGGGAGGACAGATGAATGGTGAGGATGCATGGAGTAGAGATGGCAAAGGTGGATGAGTTTAAATACTTGGGATCAACAGTTCAGAGTAATGGTAAGTGTAGAAAAGAGGTGAAGAAGAGAGCACAGGCAGGGTGGAGTGGGTGAAGAAGGGTATCAGGAGTGATTTGTGACAGACAGGTACCAGTAAGAGTGAAAGGGAAGGTCTACAAGAGGGTAGTGAGACCAGCTGTTATACAGGTTAGAGATGGTGGCATTGACAAAAAGGCAGGAGTCAGAGTTGGATGTGGCAGAGTTAAAGATGTTAACATTTGAACTGGGTGTAATGAGGATGGACAGGATTAGGAATCAGTATATTAGAGGGTCAGGTCAGGTTGGACAGTTTGGAGACAAAGCCAGAAAGGAGACATTGCATTGGTTTGGACATGTGCTGAGTAGGGATGCTGGATATACTGGGAAAAGGATTCTAAGGATGGAGCTGCCGGGTAAGAGGAAAAGACGAAGGCCTAAGATAAGGTTTATGGATGTGGTGAGAGAGGATATGCAGGTGGTTGCTCTGACAGAGCAAGATGGAGAAGACAGGAAGAAATGGAAACAGATGATCTGCTGTGGCGACCCCTAATGGGAACAGCCAAAAGAAGAAAAAGAAGAAAGCCATGCACATATTGATGGATGTGGAAAATGTTTGTCACAGCCTGTATGTGTGTACATATATCTTGCAAATACACCTGCTCTAGCAGTGACTCAGTAGCTCAGTCTGTTAAATGCCTTGCATACAGTACATTTTGCCACTCACAGTCTTGGGTTCAATGTCAGTGGTGTGTTGCATTTCAAGTACATTATTGTGAAGACAGCAATTAATGAATTACTTATGCACTCTTTATCCACACAAAACATTGCAAGTGTAATAATTGCTTTTCAGTGCTGGAAGTCACAGGGTTGCAGATAGAGACACACCTCATGTATCCGTATAGCACAAGTATATGTTGCCTAGTACTCTGTTACTGACACAGTTGCCTAACATACGTACTATAAACACATGCCATACTTGGAGTGTAAAGGTTACCCCCACCCTGGCTTTGCCTCTACAACACCTTGTTGTGCTGCAATATGCGGTGGTACTGAAATTACCTCACCCTCACCTTTTTACAGGTCTGTCAAGTGTTGTCCCAGGCCATGGTCCTGCTCCTAGTAAGCTTGATACTGTGTGTTGTCATGCAACATATTTATGCTATTAAAGTTAAGGGCCAGAATAATGGCCTATGCTCAATTCATGTTGAGTGTAGATGTACTGCGTGATAAGTGTTGTGTTATCAGGTACAGTGTCATATTGCATAACTAAAAGGTAAATAATACTGGCCAAGTGTCATGTGATTTACCTGACATACTTGTTATAAACTGCTTGAGTCGAATGTGCATTTTGTTGTGAGGAAGCCTATTGTGCATGTCAGCGGAGATGAGAAGATGTGACATTGGTAATGCAATTATGGATTCCAATTATTATGAGTCTATGTGGAGTTTCCATACATAATATTGCAGGTATTAATGTACTGCTTTTGTCTTGGTTCCCACAGGTGACTGAGTGGGTTGGGAACTCTCCCCCAAACATCCTGATGTCAGTGTCTCTTCAGACTCTAATGATGATGGTGGCCACAGTGAGGCACAGGTGGGGGTTGTCGGGGCTTAATCTGTCCCAGAAGTTGACATCCATCTTCTTTCCCCATTGTCACCACACACAGTCAGTATGCCCACATATACCCAGTCCAGAGATGCCACCGATGTTGGACAGTCAGAGGGTGGCGACATTCAAGAGGACAGTGTGGCAACTATGGCTTCAGTGAGTGTAGATATTGGCCTTAGCCAGAGAGCTGGCAAGGTCCCACACAGGCGGATTGACAGAGGTGCTTGTAGGAGGACTGCTGTCCATCCATCACCTGTTGTAGCCATGCACAGTTACGCTCATGTAGTGACAGTACATCCAGTGCTACAGAGGGGAGTGTGCTGTCCACACTGCAACATGGCAGGCCATAGGCTCATAATCCTGGACAGTCCCATGAGGGACACAGTCCCAGCAGACAGCAGTCACTGTCAGATACTAGCACTGTGTATGACCTTGGGCATGGTGGTGCCAGTGCAACTCCTGGCAGAGCCAGTACCCATGCTTGTGGCCGGAGACAGTGAACTGTCAACTCTACCATGTATGGTCCAAAGCTGTCCAACATACACATGTGTAGGGATAGTACTGAGCTTGACTGTGTACACGCACACATTCACAGACCACTGTCACATGCAGGTCGCCTACAGACACACATGCCACCTCTCCATGGTCCATCTAACCTGCTCCCCTTCTTGACTCACACACATGCTGTCAACCGTTTGGGCCAGCCTAGGCCTCCAGCAACTCCACATAACACCCTGTGCATGTGATGATACCAGTGCCACATCCCTGTCATCTTTTCCATTAATGCAAGGACAGGAAGCTATGTGTCTGATGCACATGGTGACTATATTACTTGACATTTACTTGTGTACTTCAGAATTGTGTTGCCATTCCCCTTGTAGTAGTCAACAACATATACTGTATGGCAAGTGTCATGAGTACTCAACTTACTTTTGTGTACCTTATATTGTATGATGTTGTACAGGTGGTATTGTTATAGAATGACAGGTATGTCACAGACCTGTGTATTTTTCTGTTCCAGGAATCTGAGTGGATAACCTATGGACACACGCTGGCAGTAAGATGGCACAGGATGGCATGGCAGCACAGTGGAAATATGACATAAGCAAGGTACAGCAGTATACATGCATGCCTCCATAGGTTCATATATGTATGACAGTCTAACAAGAACATTGCCAGCAGTCAGCATACCCATCCATTCATAATCTGTGATAAGGTCTGCTGCACTTGATATGTGTCACTTGTGTTTTTGGACCTTACATATCTCCAAGCTGTGGTGATGGAGTGTACCTATCTACAAATATCCTGTGTCTGGTTCAGACAGTTGGCCAACATCAGTTATAATTGTCATGTTCTGCATCCCATTGTGTAACCTGCACATGATGTGTGTCACAGCAGATGTGTGCTTCACATGCACTGGGGGGTTGTAGGTGTGTAGAACACATGAGACATCTGTTACTCCTGTCATGACAACATGGGAGTTACACTGTGGGATCTGATACCTCCCTATTGGTGTACCATGACACCTGTGTGACTGCTACAGTCATACGATATGCCTGTGTGGTGACATGGCAAGGGTGCCATTGCACACAATGATAGGTGTGATGACTGCCACAGGCAGTATAGCAGTGACTGGCTGACATTTACATGTAAAACCTGTCAGTATAGGTGGTACAACAGTAAAGGCATCCCCACATCCTAATGAACAGTGACCATCAAAGGGTACAATACAGTGTGTCCATACCTTCATGTGCTATGGCTCATGTGTTTGTGTGGTGTGTGGACACTACAATATTGTGCTGTGGTGAATGATATCCCACAGGGTAGTATCATGCAGTGGTTGCCATGTTGTCTGTGTCAATGGCTCAGACAAAAACTGATTGTGTCATAGGCCATCCTGGATAACTGTTGGGTCTGTGTGGGAGGTTGTGATGGCTTCCAATATGCAGACACCTGCTAATGTACCAGTCAGAGGTCACTGACAGTGGCTGTGACTGCAGAGAGGAAATACTTAGAAGGGGCATGCCATTAATGGTGGATGGTGAATCCCACTGGTGAGTGACGTCAGTGCAGCGTAGGTCTCCCAATGTTATGCTCCCAGGGTACGAGTATCAGATATATGTCTATACAGCACTGACATACCACTCTGAATATGATGCACACAATTTCCACCATGGCCTGCTGCCCTAATATATACATAGACCTTGTCAAGCCAAGGATGGTGGAGTGATACTGCTGTCTGACATCCATCATATAGTGTGACAGTCATAGGGCTCTGCCGGTGACAATCGGCAGGCATGATCTGGACTAGAGCAACATTAATAGTGTTTGGCTCAGTGTCAGTAGATGTATGGCAGTAGTAGTGCTGGTCTTTATACTAACCCCTACCATGGCATTTCAGGTGACATGGCTCATAGATCTGGGGACATCGCTTGGCACTACATGCTAGTTGTCCTCTGTGCATGTAAGTATTGCAGTTATATCCATCATGTTGCAAGGTGAGAGTCATGCAATATGACTGTACACACCACAGACAAACATATTATGGTTGTGTAATATGTACACACTGTGTTGCCTACAGGTGCTGTGGCTCCCTTGCTCACAGCATGTTCCAGGTCCATACCTATACTGCCCTGGAGTGGTGCCATGACATCCCCATATGGGGAGCCGACATATATTGTGTGTGTAGAAGTATGGATGACCACTACAGACCATCAATGTGTGATCCAACCTGGTGGGATCTGGCCACATAACAGTCTCCTTAGAACTACAAACATGTACCCCCCTTACAGACAATATACATATATGTCAAGAAATCCATTTATAACCACCTGTGGGATGCTTGACATAGCATGACTCCACCTCCCCCTTCAGATGGGACTAGCATGTCTGCAGAGCTCTACATCCATGCAGTATGTCATCAGCATTACAACTGCATGAACTAGGCTGTACAAAACAGGAGAGACACAGGCTCATCATGGGTCAACACACCTGACTGTTGGACAAGTGCCATTAGCAAGTTGTGCAATAACAGGTGGACATTGCTGTGTGACAGTCACGGTGGGGGTACCCCCCTAACATGGTGGCACAACCTCCTCAGGTAACAGCAGCACATAGTGTTGTTGTGATATTGTATAGACATGGTAAGTGACACCTGTCACCACTCACACAAAGCAGGATGGGTACACACAATGTAGTGATGTGTAACCCCAAAGGACAGGCCCAGATAGTCACTGTTACCACAGATGTCATGATGCCACATATGATGGGTCTGTACCCATAGCTAACCTGTACTCCCACACTGTCTGCATCGTGTACACTCTCTAGGCCCACCACATGTGACAAATGACAGTCCTACATCCTGTCCCATAACCAACATATTGACAGAGTAGTTCATACCAGGCCTCACAATGGAAGGCACAGAGCATCTATTGCACATGCTAACATTCCAGGCTGACACCCACCTGTGATCTGACATGGATTAGCAACACCATTGGGAATCCCTTGCTTTCATACAGACACCACTATCTGCACACCAGTTGAGTGGACTACACCACCTGTTCTACCCTGGTACAGAGGTGGTGCATCCACTGACCAACATAACTAACTCTTTGTGTAACTGTCCATAACTGTATGCCCATGGTGTGATCATCATAGAGCTGCGCAGCACACATACCTGTGGTATAAACATGGTTAAGTGTAAACATTTTGAATGTGTGACAGAGGATGCATAACTGTAAGATGTGGTGGACATTTCCGTGGCAGTCAGCACGGACATGGGTAAGTCTGACTGTACCACCCATTCAGGCAATATGTACAAGGCACCCATGTAGGCATCCATGATACTGTCATTGTAGGGGTCACTACATGGCCCATTGATGACAGACATGCGCAACATAGGGACACCCAACTCCGATAGCCGATCTGTAAGCAGCAGTGCTCAACAGGGTGCAGTCCTGGGTCCTCTACTGCTTGGACTGCATGTCACCACAGTACCTGTGAGTACTGAATGACTGTGGGTTAACACTGTTGGTTGCTGCCTGCTAAATGTGAGCACTCATGGAGTCTCTGTGTTATGTCAGTATCCTGCAGGAGGGTATTGCAAACACATGCCTGGTGACATAGTAATGACCATAATCACTGAGCAAATGTATATGTAATACCCTTATTATCAGTTATGTCCTCGGTTAATAGCACATCAGTGCAAACATGTGATGTACATAACCATGGTTGAAAAGTGGGCAGACAGATCTGGCCACACAGGTGTACACCTAATTTGCCTCAGATCACCATGTCTCTATAGTGGTATAGCAGGAGTCATATGGCATAGCTGAGGACACAGTCACCAGTAGGTGACATACTCATAGCCTCCACATAGTCTTCCCTCAGCATGCCAATATCTGACTCCAACATCCATTTGTTGATATACCCCACCGAGCTGTATTGGCACTTGCACACAACAGCATGGTCCCTCAGAAGGCCACTACACATCTTCAGTATATGCTCACTGCTGTTCAGCTGCAATGGGTGTCATTGCCACCTGTGGCATATAGTCTACTCAGAGGTGATCTGACCATCATCTCACACATGGCATCTGCCTGATTCCCTCTTGGACTGGGGCAGGACGTGTTGCTCCTACACCGAGGGGTATACAGATGTCTCTGATTGTGAAGGCTGAATGGCCATTATGCTAGTTAAGTTCATATGTCCTATGGCTTCACAATATGATGTATAATGCTGTAACAGCCTCACACACAAACATGGCCACATTCAGGCTAGCACCACTACCATTCAGTGCATACATGAAATGCCAAGGCACACACATAGTGCCAGTTGGCTGTATGTAGATTAGAACACTTACCTATGTAGTGGCACACACTACAGATCACAGTACCTAATGCATGCAACACACCTCATGTCTGTTAGTACAATCTGCTTGGAATATATAATACTTGTTGATATCAACAAGCCTTGTTATTGTCAGTCATTTGGGGGTCACATCACTCGCTACAAATAAAATAATGCTAAACCCTACCTATGTCTACATTACAAAGGTTATGGTATATATGACATATGGATATACACATGGACCTGATGGCCTGGAGTGAGACTAGTCTTATACACTGTAGATCACAGTACTTACCACATGTGCCACTTACATCTGCTACTACACTGTCAGTTGGTAATCTTTAGGTGGATGACATCATCAGCCTTGTAGAAGAGGGCAGTTTGGAGGCCAGCAGTAAGTTACAGGGCCAAAAAGTGCATAACCATTGTTGGTAGATAGCCCATCAAGGCACATCCAATATTTTGCAGGGGTGTATACACACACAGACATGAGCACACACCAAGTGGGTTGGAGTGAGATTAAAGCCCCTACCTATCTAAGCTTATACACTATATAATGCAGTACTTATCACATGCACCACAGGTTATGTCTGCTGTATATGTGATTTTTGGCACAATTCTTGGGCATTACACAAACTAGGCTTGTGTTGAACAGCATCTGTGGCCTGCAGAGTGATATTGCTTCATATTGTTATCTGCATCTAGTAGCATAGCAGTCAGATAACTTTTATTATCCTAGCTATGTGTGTACAGTTACCAGTATGGCTATATGTGGCTGATTGCAGTTAGGCAAACCTGTGAGCAGGGACACATATTCCTGTATATAACCTTGATGTATATATAAATATAGCTGTATGTATAATATGTATATGTGCTATATACATATATGAGGGGGAGTCTATGTATCATTTTAATATTTAAGAGAGTGAAATTGACAGACGGATATGTATATGTATATGTCTGCATGCATCGACAATTTATACATAACAGATCATTTCACTGATGGGGCAAAGAAAGTGCGCTCATTTTTCCTAAGTGTATTGGCATGCCCAGTTCGACTGTCATTACTTATAATATGACTCCAGGTCACATCTACCTGTATGCCAGTCCGAGATTTTGTGTGTTACAGACATTAACATCCGCCCCTGTTTCTGCAGTACTGCACTTTACTCAACATGTCCATGACATTCCTGTGCTGTAGTTAGTATGTGCCTGAGGTTGGTAATGTTACACCACCAACAGACTGATAGTCTGCATACTTCTCAACTGTCCTGATTTCCTCAGATTGCCCAGAGTTGTGCCTCATATGTTTAGTTTGTTCCTCATACATCTGTGGTCTTCCGTTGCTTTATTGAATGTTGACATCAGTACATTCTACTAACTACAGACAAAGACAAACATTTGAATTTCAGATTTTATATCCTTCAGAAAATACGTGATAATACAACAACTTGCATTCCATCAACTGTCTAGGTTTATGTGACCATTATTTCAATTCGGTCCCTATGTTTGGGCCTTTGTCCCCCAAATCCTTCTGGCTTTTTCCAAATTTCTTGCAGTAAGAGGTTCAGTGATATGACATTCTGTGAAAACACCAAACTTAGCGCCACCTCACATGCAAAAGATGTAAGTAATTCCAGATTAGAACCATCAACACCATCACCCATGCTAGCTTACCTAGTCCATTGAGCCACATGGGTCGCTAGACAGAGAGGATTCATTCATCACACAGTCAACAGCATACATATGTACAATGTTATCCTGTGTGAAGAGAGGCATAAAATGGATGAGCAATATCTATGTTACAGCCCTGAGATTGCCTGGTCCACTGAAATATCGTAGCTGACTTTCTGTTAATGTGGTTATAAGGGTACACTGCTGTGTTGCGGGTGGGGGGCAAACAGCACTTGATCAACTTGGGTAGACAGTAGTCCAAATATCATGTGTGCCCACTGTTTAACATCTGCCTTAACTGATGTCATGAATATTCCAACTATGAGGCCTAGGGAATACTGAGGAATGCATACTATTGGACTGGGTATCTGTAGTCCCATGTAGATGTCAAATCTGACCACATCCACCACTATATTTCCTTGCATAACAGCAGCAGATACATACATACTATATGTTATTATAGTAATCTTTACAATTAGTGTGTAGGTTAGAGACTTACCTTGCGAACACAGCAGTTGACAGAACTGTAGTTCAGGGCTGACTCTGTGTGGTGCATGCAGTACACAGCCAATACATGGATAGGTACAGGTTGTGTGGGTTGCCTGGCATCAGCTATTTTAATATCTGTACTTGAGTAGGAGTAAGATGTCAGCCTCCAGGGTCCTATGTTGTCAGCGAATGTGCTATGTGTTGTCTCTTAGCAAAAGCCAGGGCATACTGGGCATGCCTACGTCTGCCTACAGGGACATCATCAGGGGGTTCCTCCTCCAAGTCCTTCTGTGACTGTGGCTGTGGTGACCTAGGTACTGGTGGGAGGGCCATGTATCCCTTCCCGTTGCTGATCCTGCTGCAGCTGCTTCCATAGGATCATATTGTGTAGCATGGCACATACTGTGAACATATGTGCACATGTGGCTGGAGAGTACTGCAGGGCTCCATCAGATACATTGAGGCACTGGAACCGTGACTTCAGAAACCCAAATGCATGCCTTATGATGTTCCTAGTTTGTGTGTGCACGTCATTATGGCATTCCTCTGCGTGTGTGTGTGTGTGTGTGTGTGTGTGTGTGTGTGTGTGTGTGTGTGTGTGTGTGTGTGTGTGCATTTCTGATGGGTGTCATCATCCACAGTTCCATTGCTTAGCCAGCATCCCTCTGTAAATGGCCACGTGGGATGTCCCCCCTTCCAAATATCTGGTACAGCTGTGATGCATGCCAGATATGGGAGCCATGATAGCTGCCATGGCTGCCAGCACAGACATTCATGATAATGGCCTGGGCATTGCACACAACCTGGCAGTTGATGGAGTGGTACTCCTTTGCTGTTGACATAGATTCTACCCTCCTCACCAGTTGGTGCCTTGATGTGTACATGGGTGCAATCTATGGCACCCAGTACTTTAGGGTAGTGTGCTACATGGTAGCAGTGTTGCATATTGCAGGCCCTTGCCTCAAGGGTGAGGGGAAAATAAATGTGCTCATTGGCATGTGGTAGCATGGCATCCAGGAACTGGTGGAGTACCATGAATACAGATGCCTGTGAGACCCCCATCATGTCCCCAGCTGGTCTTTGGAAGGTACCTGTGGCTATTCTCCTAAGGGTTAGACATACCTTTGTTTCCACTGGGATGGTTCCCCTCTGTTGGCTCTGGGTCTGAGTTGAGGGTGGCAGAGCTCAGTGAGTTTTTGTAGTATGTGCCTATCCACCTTGTAGTGCTCTACAATTTCCATCTCATGTAGCTCCTGGAAGGTTACCCTGGGCCTGAACACTCCTCTCCTTCTCAGTCTAGGCCTATTGTCAGCAGCAGCAGCAGCAGTGACCTCAGGATCTAGCACATGCAGATGTAGCAGACCTGCAGCAGCCCCTAGCATTCTTTCAGTTAAAATTCTCAAGTCTGTACTCCAATGGTGCAGAGTATGGGGGTAGGTCATATAGTAGGGTGTATGCTTTATAGTGCTCTACTGTAGATGCTGCCTGCGTGATTGGGTACCTATGATGCACTGCACCTGCATAGTATAACATTAATTTCATTTAATGACACTAGTTTAAGTTAACAAGGATCAACAGTAATTAATACGTCATTGACCTTTTAGATACTCTCAGCACAGTGGCACACCACGCAAACACAGGGAAACACATGCCCCAAAGGTAAATAATGCTTAGCAGTCACTGGACACCGACCCAGACTTCTATGCTCAGCACAGCGGTGCACTGCGCAAACAAGCAGAAACATGCACCCTGAAGCTAAACCAAGCTTAGAAATCAATGAAAAGCCCCCCCCCCCAGACTTGCATGCTCAGCATGGCACTGTGCCACGCAAACAGGTGCAGCTGTGCTCCAATCAGCTCAGAAGTTAGTGGACACACCTTCTCCTAATGTCAGCTGCCTCCTCTGTGGACACTAACATGGTTGTCTGCCTACACGGAAGGGATCTGTGGACACGATTACCCCATTATGCTATTCAGTAACTCCACCTCATTTGCATAGTGTTCCGTGGTCACACCCTGGATACTACACTCTTCAAGCCCTGCCATATTAGCAACAGTACCAATGCACCACTGTAAATACTGCATGAAGGATCCTGTAATACATTTATGTCTCATTATATTAAGTTTGTTTTTCCACATTTTTAAAATTTTTTTATATATAAAATGCATGTTTGCGCACAGCAGCATGCCATGCAACCATGCCCAGATTATTAAAAAAATATTTATTTTAATGTATTTAATGTAATTTTTGAGACACACAGGGGATAGTTTCACTCATATCTGTGCACACTGCGCCATTTCTATCCATCTAGGTGCATTTTTACAGCCCCTTTTTTTCTTTTCATAATCCTATACACAGACTTTTTACATGTACACTATGGACACTGACACGGGGCCTGCAGGGCTGCCTATCTACTTTGTGGATCACTCTACCTGCCTCATTTGCATGAGCTTCACCTGCTTATGCAGTGATTTGTATGCCACGGAAGTTCCTGTGTTGGTGTATACATGCGTGCCACCCAGCAGTTCTTACTGGATCTCAAACCTGCTTACTTTCGTGTAAGCACCATGGCATGAAGCCTACATGATAAAAAAAGCCATGTAGGCTTGCTTTATTAAATTCACCCCAGAGTCTAAAATCTTTAACCATCAGCCTCTAGGTTGCTGGAGGACTCTTTGATAGAAGAGACCACCTAGTGTGGAAAAATGCTGTTTTTTTCCATAGTTTCTGGGGCTAATTGAATTTGCAAGTAACCTCTTATTAGGTCCAAAATGGACATGTGTGTCCTTGCCCACCCTTTCAGTCAGTGTTTCTATTCAGGGACTATGATACAAATCAAATTTAGATATGCTATTTAGTTTTTTGAAGTAATTTCAAAAATGTTTAGACCTATCAGGCATTGGGACTTGTACATTTCAGCTGTTGCACTCACTTTAGAATTCTTCTATGATCATGGGCTGAACATTTTCCAGAATTCTCTCCTAACTGCTTGATACTGGGATTCTGATGTTTAGTATGGTTTCAAATTTCTCGCTCATTTCTGGAATGAACTGTCAGCTCTGAAAACGTGTTTATGCCTGAGTTCATTTCAAATTCCTTTTCTTCCTGCTTCTGAGACATTGATAATGTTTCATCTGTTTTGATTTCAAGATATGCTGGGGGGCTACAATGTCTGCAAACATATGCACCACAGAATTTGCTTCTGTAGTTGGTTCCAGAAAGTTCATATCGTATAACTTTCCACGTTTCTTTTTCTCCAGTTGAAACACCTTTTAATTTACCTATCTTACTTTTTCTGCTGTTTCAAATGGTCCTTGTCACTTTGCAAGTAACTTTTCAACAGTGAGTACTAATGCAAGTATTTCAGCCACTAGTTTGAATTCTCTGAAATGAGTATTTTTTTTTGTTATATGATCTCTATTGTGTCACTTGTGCTGTCACCATATATTCTTTTATTATAGGTATGATAGTTCTTAACTTGTCTTGCTGGCTTATACTATCCATTAAAGCTACAATAAGAAGTGTGGCATCTTCTGTGAAATAAGACACACCAAGTAACGGGTTAATGCATTTCAAATTTGGGGAGGGATTCACATTGCTATGGACTTCATGGGATACTAGTAAAATCTACCAATGGCTATCAGTGCATAATTACAGTAATGGGCTATGCTGCAAAATTTCCAGAAGCAGTGCATTTACACAAGGCTAATGCCAAGGTTCTTCTCAAAGAACTGGTACTGCTTTGTCTTAAAAAGATAGTTATTGGTAAGACAGTCCCTTTATATTAAGGGCATTGCGCCAGTTATGTCAATACTTTAAAGTCAGTCAGTTGAAGACATTGATCTTCCATTTTGTAATTGATGGGTTTGTAGAAAGCGTCAATAAAACATTGAAATTAATAAAAAGAAAAGTTGTAAAGAAGACAAGATGCCACTTAAAAGTTTGTAGGATAGAGTACTGTATATGCCTAAAGTTAGGGAGCACATGCAGAAAGCTCAGGACATGCAATAATTAGTTTATAATAAAAATGCCCTATTTTCAGCATTTATCCCAAAAGTTCCGGTTCAGTGGCCTCCATGGAGAACACTTTTATTGGCTAAATAGGAAAGGTCTTTTAAAGTGATTTAAAGAATACATGCAGTTAAATATAAGAGTGGAGATCCAGAAAAGACAGATAATCTATCATATTAATGTGCTGACCCCATGGAAAGAAATGTTCTGTGGCTAGCCTGCAAGCTGAAATTCATAAAGAGGACACAAAGAATTTTTACTTGAAGCTCCATTAGAGGAATCCTTGTCAAAAGTACAAATGTAGGAAGTCCGAGACTTTCTAATGAGATGTAAAGGAGTGCTCTCAGAAATGCCTGAAAGGACTAAACTGTCTGAATATAATGGAAAAACAACACCTGAAGTAAAGGTTACTTTGAGACCTTACAGAGTACCAGAGTCACAGAAACAGTTACTAAGAGAAGACATTTAAAAGACGTCCAATTTAGAAGCGATGGAAGAGTGACAAAGTGGCCGGAGTAACCCAATAGTAATAGCTCCTAAATATTATGGAAGTATTACATTCTGTGATAACTTTAAGAAGATGAATGGCATTTCAAAGTTCAATAGCTATCCCATGCCTGGAACAGAAGAGCTGACAGAGAAACTAGGTAAGGTCAAATAGCTATCCCATGTCCAGAACTGAAAAGTTAATAAAAACATAGCAAAGGCCAGATACATGAGAGCACTAGACTTGATGAAGGGATATTGGCAGATACCACTTACCCATCTGCCAAAGAAAACAAAACAGCATATGTACCCCCTGATGGTCTATTTGAGTAGACAGTGTCACTGGTTGGCCAATATGGAGCTCTAGCTACCTTTAAAAATCCGAATGAAGCCACAATCATGATATGCTGTAAAATACCCGGATGGTGTTGTCATTCATTTGGACGGCGTGGGAGTGTGACATAACCACAGACAGGCTTTACTGTGAATGCTAAGAAAAGTAAGCTGGGTATGGTAGAAGGCAAGAGTTTAGGGTACCTGATGGGAAGTGGAGTGAGAAGAGCTCCGTAGAAAGAATTACTGACCAGAAAGAAATGACTGATATTCTACACTACAATGCAGGTGAATATCCTTGTCTATATGACAGGTGAAGACTTTCCTTGAACTAGCTGCTGGTATTATAGAAAATTTGTACCTAATTTTGCAACTATTCCAGTTATTTGACAGGTCTCAAAAATGAGAAAGCACCTGTCAGGATGTAATTCTTTCTTGAGGCAGATAAAAGATTTAATGTATTAAAAATAATTTTGTGTTCTGAACCAGCGTAAATAGGTTTTGATTTTGCTGATGAATTAATGTTTATATCAATATATCAACGGTAGGTTTGGGAGCAGTGCTATCCCAATACATTCAATGTGCTATACCGACAGAAAATTAGGCAATGCTGAAAGGTGATATTCAGCCATAGAAAGTGAAAATTTAACAAGAAAGTGTGCATTCAGCCCTTTAAGCATTGTTTATTAGGTAGGCATGTCAATTTATTGACCGATTCTGGCCTTATATAACAGCTGACAAACAATGAGATGGCAAGAACAGCTCATACTGATGGGCACTCTCCCTTCAATCCTTTCATTTCACAGTAACCCACAAGTCTGAATGTGTAAATCAAAAGGCCAGTAGGATGTTGACATCATAACACCCATCATAGCAACTACAGAATCGCTGGGATTCTGCTGGACAAGGCTAGTTGTAAGATTCTGAGTATTGAAAATGGGTAGTGTGCCTTTAAAAGTGACTCGTGTTTGGGAAATTCACACAGCGCTTATGGTAATGAATGTATCTGATAATGAGATATTAGTTGTCTAACACTGTTGTGTATAGGGATTTGCCCACAAACAACACACCAGGAGATTAGATCCTCATTTGTAGGTTCATGAAGACGTAAGCAGAAGCTGACCTGAAGTGGTGGAATTTATCAGCCCATCTTATCTGTGGAGTTTACTTAGAAAACTTACCTGCATTACAGAACTTATTCATGCCTGGGTGAATTCTACAGCTTGGGACTTTCTGTCATGCACGTATTTGTCAGAAAACGTGTACAGTAGTGTGTACATATATAAGGTGTAATGACCCACCACTGCCAACCAGAAATCAATGAGCCTCAACCTTCACCAATGGCACCTGTGGGAGGATGTTCACTGGGAGTATGACAAGTACACACAGTATTTCCAGATGCAGCTCTCTGAGTCAAGTGCAATTTCCCTTAAGAGCACACAGAGACCACAATCAGTCTCAGCTGTTTTTTCACTCTTCCTCCAGATCCCCAGTAAGACTCCCCACTGGCACAGCTATAGAGTTGAGATCTCAAGTGAGTTGAGTGACCAAGCCAAGACCTCTAGCACTCTCTCTGTCCAACCAGTGCTTCGTGTCCCTGCCCAAGTTGCTGACACACACACACCCACTCTTTCAGGTTTAATTTACATACACACACACACACACACACACACACACACACACACACACACCTGGGAAAGGCTGGCACAGAATTACTAGCTATGTCCCCTTCTGCCCAGACTATAAGGTAGTTTTTACTGCCACCAGTCATTCTTACCAGCTACCTTAAGACCCTTAACAAAGGGTGACTGATTTTACTGTGTAATGTTAATATTAATACAAATGGTAGTTGACCAAGAGCAAGGCTATTAGGAGTGGCCCACACAGTGTCACCAAAAAATATGCAAGTACTCTCAGAACTTAAATATCTCTAGAAAGATCAGCCAGAATGAAATGATTAAATATATTTAATAATAAATAATAAAAGAACAAGACAATACTAAATATATATTCACAGTGACATCAGAGTTCAAAACCAAAGAAAATATTTAAAACAACATTGCAGGACAGTCTCAAATAAATAAAGAAAAATATCTAAACTAAGCTTCACTATATTCCTGATTGTATCTGAGAATTACTATAACCTAATAACTTACTAATAGAGCAAGGCAGATGTGGTGAATGGATCTTCTAGCTGTTGTCAGGTCCAAGACAGAATGCAGAATGCCCTGTCTCACTAAGAAACTTCTCAGATTAATATCTCAAATATTACTGCTGGTATAGCTTGCATAATGATGTCACATCTTGTCATCTGACTCTTGTTCTCAGGCAACCCCCCCCCTCCAAACTGCTGGAAGCTGGCAGTATTTAGCATCTACCTGTGAAAATACATAGACCTCAGATCTTTGGCAGATGCTGAAAGTCATTCCTTCATGCTTTCAAGACTAGTAATTAGTTCACCCTAAAGACAATACAGAAAACTTCTCAGCACAGACTGCATCTCTAGCTGCCTTGAAAACTGAAATATACCATCTTTTATTGCATAGACTATAAAGTAATTTAATTTAATTTCAGCTGTTTTCCTAATGTTTGCTGGACTAACATTAATCTCCTGTATTCCACTTTCCACTGTTAAAATAGATGCATTTAAACAGTTCCAACAGTGCATGTACATTTCTGTTCTCTTCCAGTAGGGCACAATGTGGATACATTTTAATCAGAAGCACTTTACAAAATACCTTCTTAACACACATGTCTGTACTAACCAGTTTGATATACACATGGCATACAGTTCTAATACAGCTGTAACACAAGCATCTTATATAAATCATGTTGATATTCACAAGTGACGTATCATTATTTACAAAATTCCAGACAGCTGTGCTGGCAGTATCTCCCTTTGTCACATAAGGCACTGTTTATTTTCCTTTGAACTGAAAGCCAGATGGGCATTTATTTTAGCTTGCTTTAAGGAATACTGAATAAACTTGATTTTTTACCAAACTAGTGCTTCCACGGTTCCTTGGGCTTAAATAGAAACATGCATCGATTTTTTTTATTTACATTTAACAGCAGATAAATAGTTTGAGCCATTCTTTCCAACAGGCTATTTAAAGAACAGCTCAGACCTTCCACTTCACCACTTGCACCAACCCATAGAAGTAGCGTAAGGCCCAGTTCCATTATCTATACTCTTCTCAATATGTATAAACTTCCCACAGACATTTTATGTATGACACCTATACCAGCAGTACTCTGTGCAGATGATATGGTCATGTACAGCAATGTCTGTTACTCAGTGATAATAAATCAGCTGGAAACTGACCTGCAAAGGCTATCTTACTGGTTAGTTGCAGATAGACTAATTCTACATACAAAGAAAATAAAAGCCATGCTCTTAGTTATTACCCACTCCAATTGAAGGCAACAAAAACTGTTCAGCATTATAAATGCCTCAGTGTGTGAAACTGCCCACCCTTGTCTGGCAGTTGGCACAGAGGTTAAGGCTGTCACCTGAAGTTCCATTGATACAGAGTTTGATTCCCTCAGCCCTCATTTGCCTGCTGAGTAACCTTGAGCAAGTTACTTAACCAGTCATTGCTCCCAGGTCACCCTTGTAAAGGCACTGTTGGCCAACCTGGTTAACAAATAAGATTATTATGTACAAAATAGTAAGGCCAAAATAAACTTTGTTTTTCTTGTGCAATAATGTATCGTCCTTCCATTCCCTAAATGAAGAGATGCCATTTGGAGTGGGGTCCTTCACCCTGAAATCGTATACAGTCTCCCATCGTGGCCATTGTAGCAAAAATGAGTCTCAAAGTTCTACAAACAACCTGCAAAAACATCCACTAATTTATCACCTAGTCTCCAAAAGAGTCCACCACTGTTTCATCCTTGATAAAGCCAACATGAACAAGGTGATAAAAGGTATAGTGTGCAGAGGAACTATTATACATCCACAAATGCATATGTGTGAACATACACATAGCTGGCATATGTCTTTCTCTACTGTTTCACTGTCAGCAGACAGTATGAAACTTCTCTGATATATGTCTTTAAGAAACATCATGGTGCACAGAATGAATCTTGGTCAAAGCACTTATTACTGCAGCCATGGCCATGTTTACCTGGTCACTTGATCTTTCTCTTGGTTACAAAAGTATACAAGCTATAGTAAAACAGACATTATACTTGATAAAAGTAATGTCTGTTGCTGTAATAATGTCCATGTACTGATATGAAATATGATTGAATTAATACACAGTGTTCTATTTTCTGATGTTCTTATGAGCAAAAATTAATCTAAAGTGTAAAGTTTAACAGCGTAGTCCAAATGTTTGGATTAGTCTACACTGAATGAATTAGGTTCCTCACCAGACAGCATGATGTGCTATGCCTTTTGTATCAGTACCTTTACACATACTCTATCAATAAATAAATAAATAAATATACTGCAACTACTGATGCTAGTAATAATAAATAATAAATAATAATCATAATAATAATAATGATAAGAACAACATATCATGAGGAATGATGTTCTGTGTACCTATTTACTGCAGGTTTGCATACTGCAATGGTGAGGTCATTGGGGCAAATGTTTCTTCTCGCACATGCAAACATGCACCACATCATTATATGGAATGAAGCCCTCACAGTATATTCTGCATATATTAGAGTGGCAGGATCTTTGCTGCCCAGGCTGTAAGAATCTTAAGTTACTTTTAGTTGTAAGGATTGTCACTAACTTTTACTGCTTTGTACCTGCATAGGTATTTGATCATTTCTGAATGCTACATCTAAAGAAATCTCAATCCCTCCACACTACATGCTCCCGAGACCTCTACCTCATTACCACAATCAACAGAACATGCTGGAGGGACAGGTTCATAACCCAGAGACTGCCCATGCTATGGAATAGACTGCCCATACATGTCAAACAGAGCACCTTACTGGCCCTCTTCAAGAGAAATCTTGATGAGTCAATGGGAAATAGAAAATTCATCTTGGGAATCACTCCAGTGGCTCTACTCGACAGAGGCACTGGGGACTATGGTCAGGTGGCATGATGCCAAGGTAATCCTATGGGCTGGGCTTGTAAAGGCTCCAGGGCCATTAGCCTAGTACACACCTATGAATCTATGAACTGCAATTTATACATTAATGTTAGTTATCCATCCCAGTGAAATACTTGTATAACTGATATCAGCTTTTGATGTTAGCTTGGTGAATTTGCACCAATAATTCCTCAATGGGAGGATATAGGTATGTCTCCCAAATATGCAACAAAATCTAGAATATTTAGGATTTTTGGCTGGAAATGTTTACATAGATAGTTTTATACCCCAATTAGACTCCAGGGAATTTTTCTCATTGCAGACAGCAAATTTTGGAGGTGTGAAGGGAAAGGTAGAGGTAATTGGGAACATGTTTGCTGGGAGTGTGGTGAGTTGGGGGACTTTAAGGAATCCCTGTGGGATGTATTGTCTGAGATGCTGGGTAGGCAGATTGGTCTGAAGAGGGAGTTGATTTTTCTGAGCTATGATACAGAGTCGGAATTGCCTAGACATGGTGTGTCTGATAATGGTGGCTGCCAAAAAAGCAATTTCTAGAAAATGGAAATCAAACTCTAAACCAACTATACTGGAAGTAGTGAATATAGTAACAGAGATAAAACAACTGGAACTGTGATCTTTAGAAAAGGGGAGGAGCAAACTACATAGGAAAAATGGGAATTGTAGGAGCAATACATACAAGGGAGGAATGAGTTTTAAAAGGTGTCAGGACTTAAATAAGCTATGTAATGTTTGAGTGAGAAAGATTGGGTAGATTCCAAGTGATGTATAATGTTTGCATCTGGGTGTGTGACTATGGTTTGTGATGTAAAATGCTTGCAACCAGGATCGTGTTGGTGTGGTTTGTTTTCATTTATATAAATGTACGATTACCTATGTAGTAAGTGATGGTTTAATAAAGATGTGCCTTTTAAAAAAAAAAAAGGCAGGAATTGAATAATGTATGTAATATTGTTTAGGTTATATGATATATAGCAATATACGTGAAGTATAATGTTTGTTATATTAATATAGTTTGATTATTTTTATATGAATGTAAATTTGCCTATGTCACAAATGATAATTCAATAAATGTGTTTGAAAAAAACAAAATTCCTCACTAATGTTAACACCTTCCTCCCACTACACATGCTGTGCCAGTTCTGTCAGATGCCAGTTCCTTCCTGTAGGTCCTTTCTGTATGCATCTGATATACTGACCCTTTACAGCACTCAGTATATGACACTGCATTCATCGGTACCCTGCACAGCTTTCTATGAATCTGACAAAATTTATGGGCTCCACTTTGCTTGCTCTACATGAGTTTTATGAATCTGACCCGATCTTGCTAGAAGCATAAATATTAATGTCTGGGTCACTGGCCTCAAAGGACTTTATTTATAGGATGCATATGACAGAAGCAAATATTAGCATAAAAAGGTTTGGCAACATGAGAAATGGTTATAATTAACTTGTATTCATTATGGATTTTAGTTATGTTCATAGTGTAACCAGACATTTTATGCATTGAGCCATGTCTGCTCTTTTTATTATGTTTATTTTTTATTATTGTCTTTGTCTTTATCTTCTTGCTATTTAAACTATTTACCTAATCTGTTTTACAACAGAAGATAACTTTAAGTTGCAAATCTCTATAAGCCATGTTCATTTGCAGACAAATGACCTAAAGTTTATTTTTTGGCCTAGGACTTTATCATTGGTCATAATGAGCTATCCCTTCTTAAGCACTTAAAAGTGGTCATGGGAGCTTCTTGTTATCCAGAAAACAATTATACATTTGGCACTCATCAATTCCTTTGTGGTATTTTTATTTTTACTGGCAGACATCAACTGCTTTGTGGTATGTTATTGTAACTGGCAAACTCATATTGTATCTCTGATGAATTAGGAATTGTTTGGATAAATTTAGTTTTCCTTAATGCATCTTGGTCTCGGCTGTGCCATCTCAGCTGGGATTACTAAGAGAAACAACAGGCAAGCATGTTCTTTTAAGTAAATTACTTAACTAAAACAATACTGTAATGTACATTCAATTCTGCCTGGGAAAGAACTTGAATGCCTTTCATGTACATGGTGTGTACCTCAGTTTAGCCTCTAGAAAGGGATGTCTGATAATCCTATGTTTAGTGGAAGACACATTATATAATGGTGATGTAGAAAATCCCATAGAAATCAAACTCTAGTACATGAGACTAGACTTCACAACACACAAAGCAAAGAGTTAATGACTCGGGAAACAGATGCAAACAATCTTCTTATTCAGAACAGCATAGTAAGAGCTAAAGTATTTTACTGTAAAGAATTAAGACGTGTACATGCCTGATGATGCAAGATGATGAAATATTTGAAGATGGAAGTTTCTACCTTTCAGTGAAAATGACACTGCCTTTTTGTTGTATACATTGTAACAGTTTTAATTTATATGTAAAAAGTGTCGTGCGCGTATTTATGTTCTAACACTTAAAATATGGCGGCCTTCTGTGCATTTATTCTGCATGTAATCACTTAAAATAGACCCAGTATCAGCATCATGAGGTCCCCAGAGTTCTGTGCGAGTCTGAGGTTAGTCTTTTTTTGAAAAATGCTAGTGGCGGACAAATGTCATTCAAAATTAGCTGCAGCTAAATATCAAACCTGGTGTACAGATATACCCACTTGCATTTTTGCATGTGCCATGTCCATAAACTCTATTTCCATGCATCTATATCTGTATCTATAGCTAAACCACTCTTAGTACATGCATGTGCATATGTGTTTGTGTGTGTGGGTGTCTGTGAGTGTGTCTGTGTATTCAGTATGTTTTCTGTAATGCCATGAGTACCAAAATACTATTTTATTTTTATTTTTCATTTGTTAACCGGGAAAGTCCGACTTGGAACAAAGACAATTTTCAGCGGAGGCCCGGGGAGAAAGGCTCCAGATGCATGTCTTTGTAATGTGGGAGGAAACCGGAGCACCCGGAGGAAACCCACACGAATGCAGGGAGGACATGCAGACTCCACACAGAAGGCACCCCAGCTGAGAATTGAACCGGAGAACCTCTTGCTGTGAGGTGACAACGCTACCGCTGCACCACTGCGCCGTCCACAAATGGCATGGTAAAATGGCTTACCTCTTTGTCTAAGTTTTTCTCCAAAAACAGTTTAGATTGTATAGCCTTGGATGATGACAAATAAGGTTTGGCAACAAACCAAGTTGTCCTGGGACATCTTCAAGAGGGGTTAGGGTGATATATTAGTGAGTTAGTTGGGTTGGGGAAGGGAGGTGAAAGAGTTAAATGGAGGGAGGGATGTGTGGGAGGAAATGAGATAAAGATGGGGAGGGGCTTAAGGGGTTTAGACAAGTGTATCTAGGTTAGCATAAGGGGTTTAGACAAGTGTATCTAAGTTAGCAATCACATTTTGGCGTGAACTTGCTACCCACCCACTCTCCCTTTTTGTTGGTGGGTTGGTGGGGATTGGGGTTATTTTATCAGTGGGGGTAGGCAGAGAATAGGGGCAGGCTTGGCCTCTTCTGTTCCCCCTCTGGTGTCTGGGTTCATTTGAAGGATCTGGGGAAAGGAAAATGAGCAGTTGGAGGAAGTTATCTGAATAGATAAACAAGCTGAGGTAAGGATGCTGCTTATTTGGTGGAAGGTAATTCAATAAATAGTGTATGAAGTGGGATGGAACGCTGCTTCATAAGTAAAGTAAGTGAGCAGAGGCATGGACCCTGCTTGTTAGGCAGGGTGAGTAGGTACGCTGCCCTGATTAACATTACAAGGACGTTGCTTCATAAGTAAAGTAAGTGAGCAGAGGTATGGGCGCTGCTTATGGGACAGGGTGAGTAGGTACGCTGCCCTGATTAACATTACAAGGATGTTTATGCTGTGTTTAGAACCAACGTTATTGTGTCTAGTTGTAATGAATAATTTTGGTGATCAAAGTTATGTTATGGAAGTTTTAATAAAGGTCGACAAATATCATTCGGTGTAATGTGTTTATTGAAGGGGACCGGGACAAATGACCATTTTTAAAATGTAGGATGTCATTGCATATGCATACGGCATGTCTCATTTTAAAATGCAATCCAATTTCCACAAATATTGGGGACAGACAACTTCCCAAAATAACAATAGCAAAGATTCAGTAGATCCTGCTATTTTCAAATTAAATCTATTTAAGGTGATGTCATATTGTCTTAATGCACTACATACAAGTCTGCAATTCAATTGAAGTAAATTCCTAGAGATGTTTCACTTTTTGCGATTCAGTTCTCCAGCATTCTCTACAGACGTGTTGTCAGTTTCATTTAAATTTGACAGAAGCCATCATCTTCACAGCCTGGGCACTCACATCATGAATAAACTGTGATAGTGCTTGGGGTTTTCTTTGCTGAACTTTGATCTACTCTTGCTACCTTTGACTACAGGGAAGTTACTGGATACCTTCGCAGGAACTCATAAATAGAGACATAGGGGACCTACAGACACTTGACCCCACCCAGTTCGGCTTTGTATAGGGCAGATCCTGCCTTTTGAACCTGGTTGACTTTTTCGAAACAGTCACTAGAGCCATCGATGTGGTTATCCAAAGCCATTGACTACTTAGTTTCTAAGTTTGCAGTCCAGGGGAATCATTGAGGAGCCTAGCCCAAATTCACAGTTGCATCTGTGCACTGAGTAGATAAGTGACTTAGTGAAACTCACACCATAAGCAAATGTGGGGTGAGGGAATCAAACTCTATACCACAGGAATTAGAGCTCATAGCCTCTGCCCTCTATACCAACTGACAGACAACAATAAATTCAATCCTCTGGGAGAAAATAACTCTCAACCTTCGGATTGTTTAGCATATAAGGCAAATACTGGTACTTATTGAAATATTTATAACTTAGATGCTGTTGGAGAACACTTTATAGTTTCAATCCCAACGGTCTTTGCAACATCTGGTGCTTTTTAATCCTTTAACTGTAGCTAGGCAAGACAAACTCACTGAAATGAATACATCTGTACTACAAGATCCTATAGCTGTGAAGAAACTGGCTGAAACAAATACAGGCAGCGGGAATGGTAAAAGGGTTAAGATCTTTACCTCAAAGATATAAGGAATAAGATTTGACTCTGATCTCCGATTGTCAAATAAGCTTGTAATAATCTGTGGAGTGACAGTCTCATATTGTGGGTTGGCAATAATAGTTGTCTATCTCACAGAGACAAGGTACAGTGTTTGATTTTCACTTTTAAAGGAGAAATTAGCAAGGGCAGCTAGCATAGTACAAATCTATGAACCTATAAATTGTCACTTGTTAAGCATTTCTTAAGGCATCTACTGGTGTGCATTTTCTAGCTATCATACTTTTGATTTAGCCTTTGATGATCAGGTAAGTCCCACTAGGGTGGTAGCCGCTTTTCAGGGGGAGACCCAAGGTGATGTTTATATTACTAGTAAAAATTTAGCGAAGGTATCCAGTAACTTCCCCTACTCTTTTCAATAGGTGCCATGGAATCTTTTATATCCATCGGAGCTACCATCAACTCAATCAGACGAGGCTCTGGTTTAATACCTTACCCAAAGCAAGGTACACTTAGGACTACAGCACCCCTTATGTTATACATCAGTGTCACTACTCCATCCATTGGCTGTGGGATAAGAACCCACAACCTCTTGCACCAAAGGCAAGCATGCTACATGTCTTTCTTCAGTTCAAGGTAATCTGTTGTAATCTTGATATAATTGTTATTTCTTTACTTTCATTCACCCCTTCTGAGATTCTATAAATTCAGTAGAGTTGTAGTTTCAGAAGATTGTTATTGAATAGGTCCTGGTAGTTCCTCTGGGTTAATTTTTTCTCTGAGTATTTAGAGAGCTGTAGTTTAACAGTGTTCACAGAACGGCAGCCATCTTTGAATCCACCAATCAGTGTTTCTAACTTTTTAATTTTAATTAATGTAAGATTTCATCAGAAATACCAGTCAACCAACTCAGAGCTTGTTTATACATTAATAAATAGTCATGTGATGTACTCAAAATACTATTCAAAATTCCAAAAATGTAGCAAGGATACATACTGTACATACCCCAAACATAATAAATACTTGCAATTCATACACACATTATAAAATTTATAAATGTTTATACTTTGTTAAATAAACATTTAATATTCAGATGCTCATTCAATCCATAAAATTGCATAGCATTTAATCTAATCTGCTATGACAATTTCCTACATTCTAATTTGTTGGGTAATGTTACCACCCCTGAAATCCGTAAATCTGCCATGACAATTTCCTACATTCTAATTTGTTGGTAATGTTACCACCCCTGAAATCCATAAATCTGCCATGATAATTTCATACATTATAATTTGTTGGTAATGTTACAACCCCTGAAATCTCTAGTAACTTGCTCAATGACACAAAATTCAAACTTCTAGAATTATTACTTTTGCAGCGGTGCTTAAACAGACCTCTGTTACTATCATTATGTTTTATCACTGCCAAGTAATCGTAAATATAATCTGCTATACTTCTATCTGTTTTTTCTCCATAAAAACAAATACAAGAGCATTACTTAGATAAATAAACAACACACTCAGATTTACATGTAAACAGCTGGTAACTCTAGATATTACGTTAATGCCCACAACCTCAAAACTCGGTGAAGTAAAACCAGATCAACACTGCTTACAATCATGACATGGGAATGTCTCTTTATTATTGGAAAATGATGGTACCCCAGTTAATCTGTTTTCTGAAATAATTTTATGACTTGTTTTATTAACAAATTTGGGATTTTCACCCACAGTTCTAAGTTCCTCATTCTCCCATAAGATCTTCCAGTTGAAGGAAAATATCCTAATGATCTCAGGGGAATCAGCTGAATGATTTGAAATGAATCATTTTTATAACTGCATTTTGGTACCCTAAAATTAAAAAAAAATATTTTGTTTCAAAATTGCCATATAATTAATATACCTTTTGGCATTTCCTTCATCACTAGTTTGATCTACCAATGTTGAAGGGTAACCATTGTCTGAAAATAACTGTCTTAACTCTTCCTTTATAGTGTCAAACTGGTAAACTTTAGATGCCAGTCTATTAATCCTAACAAAACGGTGCTTTACAGCACTTTTTTTTAACATGAATTGGTGGCAACTCTGAAGTTGTAAATTTGAATTTACAAATGTATCTTTTCCGTAAATCCTACAAACAAACTTTGGTTCATCTATAGCTTTCTTATTTGTTTCTTCTACATAATTAATCCTATTACTATTAAAATTAGTACTAAATGTAAATTTGAGTAAAGAGGTACTGTCATTTAAGATAATAACAAATTAATGAAATTCATATTCAGAAACATGTAATAGAAAATCATGTCAGCAATAAATCTTGGATAAAAAGTTGTATCTTTTGGCTTTTCCTGGTTAGGGGTCGCCACAGCGGAACTCCGGTCCGCTAATGATTGGCAGTAAATTTTTACATACCGAGTTGCCAGCTCTGATGCACAACCTTCAATGAAGGTACACCCATTCACGCATGTCTCTACACAGAAGACGCTTTAGCTGAGTATCGAACGGGACAACGTCTTACTGTGAGGCGACAACGCTACCGCAGCACCACCACTGCAGTTGCAAATCTTGGATAAAAAGCATTTTGTTTAATTCAGCCATACTACATAAAAGCATTTCCTTCCATTTATGAGTGCGATGTTTGTAAACATGAGAGCTATTGCTGCCCCATGGTCACTCAAGAAGTCTAATGAAAACACATATTGTTGAACACAGAAAAATATTTTCTAAAACCAACTCTAGTAAAGAGCACACCAAGTTCAATTTTTTTGCAGATACTTCTTACTTTTTAATCATAATGGAAATGACCAGCTCAACACATATAGCTGTAGGAATAGAAGTGTCGAGTAGATTAGTACCAATGGTGTATGGCACTACATTATCAAAAATACCTTCAGAAAATCCACCATCCCTTATTTTAACAAAAAAAATGCCACAAATCATGTGTGAATGATGAAATGTCATTAAAAAATAAATCTTGTATATAAACTGTGTGGATGGTTCTCTTTTAAAATCTCAAGATCCAGGGTTCCATCTTGATCTCCAGCCACTGTCAGTGTGGAGCTTCCATGTTCTCCTCAACCCTGTATGGAGTTTCTGTCACTTCCATAAAACATGCTGGGTGTTTCCACCTCAATCATGAAAGACATTGTGTTTAACCTTGGCTCTCTTAATTGAACCTGAGACATGTGGTAATAGAGTGCACCCAAAAATGAACAGAGACATGAACAGCAGCAGAAAGGACTCTAAGAGAAGAGCCATGTGTACTATCTAATTTGGGCATTGACTGTGGTGTGCAGTATCCTCTAAACAGAATAACCAGACCACAGACTAAATGCCACATCAATTGTGACAGTGGGTCAGAGATGGTGCACACAGAGTTGTGGAAATGGGTCAGGGATGTAGCACACAGGGCTGTGGGAATGGTTGAGGGATGGAGCACACAGGGCTGTGGGAGTGAGTCAGTGCTGAAGCACACAAGGCTGTGGGAATGGATCATGGTTGGAGCACTCATGGCTCTTGGAAGGAATAAGGAATGGAGCACACAGGGTCTGGGAATGGATTATGGATGTAGTACACAGGGCTGAGGGAATGGAACATGGATATAACATACAGGGCTGTGGGAATGGATCATGGTTGGATCTCTGGGAAGGAATAAGGAATGGAGTACACAGGGTCTGGGAATGGATCATGGATGTAGCACACAGGGCTGTGGGAATGGATCATGGATGTAGCACACAGGGCTGTGAGAATGGATCATGGATGTAGCATATAGGACTGTGGGAATGGATCATGGATGTAGCACACATGGCTGTGGGAAGGGATCAGGAATGGTGCACACAGGGTCTGGGAATGGATCATGGATGTAGCACAAAGGGCTGTTGGAATGGGTCAGTGATAGAGCACAGAGGGCCATGAGAATGGATCAGGGATGGAGCAGACAGGGCCGTGGGAATGAGTTATAGATATAGCACACATGGTTCTGGGAATGGATCAGGGATGGAGCAGACAGGGCCGTGGGAATGGGTTGGGGATGTACCATACATGGCTGTGGGAATGGGTCATGGATGTAGCACACAGGGCTGTGGGAATGGGTCAGGGATGGAGCACACAGGGCTCTGGGAATGGGTCAGGGATGGAGCACACAGGGCTCTGGGAATGGGTCATGAATGGAGCACACAGGGCTGTGGGAATGGGTCATGGATGGAGCACACAGGACTGTGAGAATGGGTCAGGGATGGAGCACATAGGGCTGTGGGAATCTGTCATGGATGTAGCAGACAGAGCTGTGGGAATGAGTCATGCATGTAGCACACATGGCTGTTTGAATGGGTCACAGATGGAGCACACAGAGCTGTAGGAATGGGTCAAGGATGTAGCACAAATGGCTGTGGGAATGGGCCAGAGATAGTGCACACAAGACTATGGGAATGGGCCAGGGATGGAGTATACAGGGCTGTGGGAATGGGCTAGGGATGGAGCACACAGTGCTGTGGGAATGGGTCATGGATGGAGCACACAGGGCTGTGGGAATGTTTCAGGGATGAAGCACACAGAGCTGTGGGAATGAATTATGGATGTAGCACACAGGCCTGTGGGTGTGAGTCAGTGCTGGAGCACACACGTCTGTGGGAATCTATTATGGTTGGAGTACACATGGTTGTGGGAAGGGATCATGGATGTAGCACAGAGGCCTATGGGAATGGGTCAGGAAAGAATAACACAGAGCTGTGGGAATGGGTCAAAGATGGAGCACACAAGGCTGTGGGAATGGGTCAGGGATGGAGCACACTGGGCTGTGGGAATGTTTCAGGGATGAAGCACACAGAGCTGTGGGAATGAATTATGGATGTAGCACACAGGCCTGTGGGTGTGAGTCAGTGCTGGAGCACACACGTCTGTGGGAATCTATTATGGTTGGAGCACACATGGCTGTGGGAAGGGATCATGGATGTAGCACAGAGGGCTATGGGAATGGGTCAGGAATGAATAACACAGAGCTGTGGGAATGGGTCAAAGATGGAGCACACAAGGCTGTGAGAATGGGTCATGGATGGAGCACACAGGGCTATGGGAATGGGTCAGGGATGGAGCACACTGGGCTGTGGGAATGTTTCAGGGATGAAGCACACAGAGCTGTGGGAATGAATTATGGATGTAGCACACAGGCTTGTGGGTGTGAGTCAGTGCTGGAGCACACACGTCTGTGGGAATCTATTATGGTTGGAGCACACATGGTTGTGGGAAGGGATCATGGATGTAGCACAGAGGCCTATGGGAATGGGTCAGGAAAGAATAACACAGAGCTGTGGGAATGGGTCAAAGATGGAGCACACAAGGCTGTGGGAATGGGTCATGGATAGAGCACACAGGGCTATGGGAATGGGTCAGGGATGGAGCACACTGGGCTGTAGGAATGTTTCAGGGATGAAGCACACAGAGCTGTGGGAATGAATTATGGATGTAGCACACAGGCCTGTGGGTGTGAGTCAGTGCTGGAGCACACACGTCTGTGGGAATCTATTATGGTTGGAGCACACATGGCTGTGGGAAGTGATCATGGATGTAGCACAGAGGGCTATGGGAATGGGTCAGGAATGAATAACACAGAGCTGTGGGAATGGGTCAAAGATGGAGCACACAAGGCTGTGGGAATGGGTCATGGATGGAGCACACAGGGCTATGGGAATGGGTCAGGGATGGAGCACATAGGGCTGTGGGAATGAGTCAGGGATGGAGCACATGTGGCTGTGGGAATGAATTATTGATGTAGCAGACAAGGCTGTGGGAAGGGATTAGGAGTGGAGCACACAGGGTCTGCGAATGGATCAAGGATGCAGCACATAGGGCTGTTGGAATGGGTCAGTGATAGAGCACAGAGGGCCATGGGAATGGATCAGGGTTGGAGCACACAGGGCCATGGGAATGAGTCATGGATGCAGCACACAATGCTGTGGGAATGGATCAGGGATGGAGCACACAGAACTGTGAGAATGGGTCAGGAATGGAGCAGACGTGGCTCTGGGAATGAGTCAGGGATGAAGCATCCAGGGCTGTGGGAATGAGTCAGGGATGTAGCACACTGGGCTGTGGGAATGGATCATGGATGGAGCACACAGGGCTTTGAGAATAGGTCATGGATATAGCACACATGGCTGTGGGAATGGTTCAAGAATGGAGCACACAGGGCTATGGAATGGGTCCTGGATGGAGTACACATGGCTGTGAGAATGTTTCATGTATGTTCATAGGTTCATAGATAGGTTCATAGATTAATACTAAGCTAACTGCCCTTGCGAGCCATTTTAAGATTAGCCAATTATCCCTTGTGAGACTCAAACCCAGCACCTTGTGTTTGTAAGGCAAACACCTTAACCATTAGGCCACCCTCTCTGGCACACATGGTTGTGGGAATGGGTCAGAGATGGAGCACACAGAGCTGTGGGAATGCACCAGGGATGGTGCACACTGGGCTTTGGGGATGGGTCAGAGATGGTGCACACAAGACTGTATAAATGGGCCAGGGATGGATCACACAGGGCTGTGGGAATGGACCAGGGATGGAGAACACAGGGCTGTGGGCATGGGTCAGAAATGGAGCACACAGGGCTGTGGGAATGGACCAGGAATGGAGCATACAGGGCTGTGGGAATGGACCAGGAATGGAGCATACAGGGCTGTGGGAATGGTTCATGGGTGTAGCACACAGGGCTGTAGGAATGGTTCAAGGATGGAGCACACAGGGCTGTGGGAATGGATCATGGTTGGAGCACGCATGGCTGTCGGAAGGGATCAGGAATTGCTCACTTGGCTGTGGACAACATTGTGAGAAGGTGGCGAAAAGAGGAGTCTACTGTGGTTACTGAGGAAGGTAATGTTGGAAAATAGTAAAAAAAACACAGTATGTACAAGTGGCAGAAAGGAGTAGAAGTGGTGAAGGACATGGAGGAATGCAGAAGATCAAGAACTTAGGTGAGGACAGCAGCAATGCAAACTGAAAAGGAGTATGAAGGAGTGAAGAGGGGGAACCAAGTCATTTTCAGCTACACAGCAGAATGAAGAAAAAATGGGCAGACATAACTGGGCTGAGCAAGAAATTGTTTGGAAGTCTTGGATGACTGGGAAAAGCAAGGGTACTGAATGTATACATCAAGTAAACAAAGGCAGGATACCCTGTTGATAGGAGGAGAGAGCATTGGACAGACTAAAGACATGGAAAGAAGGGGGATGTTGAGAGGGATCCAGCTTTAATAAGGGAAGTCAAAGGGCTCCATGTTATTTATGTGGTACCTAAATGTTCAAAGCTTCGATGGTCGATCAGGGATAGATATGTGGTACCTAAGTGATCAATGCTTCGACGGTCAATCAGTGACATATATGTGGTACCTAAGTGATCAATGCTTGATGGTCGATCAATGACATATATGTGTACCTAAGTGATCAATGCTTTAATGGTCGATCGGTGACATATATGTGGTATCTAAGTGATCAATGGTTTGATGCTCAATGACATATATGTACCTAAGTGATCAATGCTTCGATGGTCGATCAGTGACATATATGTGGTACCTAAGTGATCAATGGTTTGATGGTCAATCAGTGACATATATGTGTACCTAAGTGATCAATGGTTTGATGGTCGATCAGTGACATATATGTGTACCTAAGTGATCAATGCTTCGATGGTCGATCAGTGTGGGGGGTTTCTCCCGGAGTCCTGTTATTTAGATATACTAACTCAAAGTCTTCTGTATTGCAATCATACCTGTCAACTGTCCAAATTTTAAAAGAATGTACTTATAAAATAATAGCAGGCATTTCATTTCAGACTTTCTATACTTTAGAAAATGCATTGTAAAGCAAGACCATTTGTTCTTGCAATTTTCTAAGTTTATTAGAGCAATAGTTAAAATTTGCCTCTTTTTGGAGAGTTATCTCCTTCCCATTATGTTTGGCTTTTTCTAGATTTCTTCTGCTTTAAGGTTCTGAAGTATGATCTCAGTGCAAATTAAATTTACAGCTGCTTAACACAAGAACACCAATAAAATAAAATAAATAGAATTAAAATAACTGGACAATAAATAAGAATGATAAAACCAATAAAGCACTGGGAGGTGTCATTCTTCACAAAACCAAATGTAAATAGATTGTCTTTTAAGGAAATATTTAAAATTGGTGAGTGCCTGGGACATCCTCAGCTAACCTTGCATGATGTTCTAAAGGTGCAGTCCATGAAAGTAAAAGAAGGATCAGCTTAAGAATCAACCTGCAGCCTTGGAACCTGCTATAGCCACAAGACAGATGAGTCCAGGGCATTACTGGATCAATACTGGCCAGTAACTCCTTAATGTAGCCAGACATTAGTCATTTAGGATTAAGTGACCCAGAGCAGTATATGAGGTGTGAGACCAAACTGGTAGGTATTGCAGACTACAGAGACTGGGGGTGAGATTGTGGTATTGGGATACCCCGATTAGTAGCAGATCTAGGAGACTCTCTCTCTGTCTCTGATACCCTCCCTGTGGGAGGAATAAAGACACCATGTTGACGTTTCCAGTAGTTTATTCGGTTAAGCAGGTAGATGGAAGAGTGTTCTTGTTCATTAGAGATTATCAGAGAGAGAGAGAGAGAGAGAGAAAGAGTCTCCTAGATCTGCTAGTTAAAGTTATTTTATCTGGACTAATCCTTTATACTCTGTATCATTTTAGTCCTGTCATCCTCTGGGCATAAGTGGGATACCAGACTTCACTCAAGCCCCCTGGATTACCTCTGTTTCCAGTTAGTAGCAGAGATATGGAGTTGTGCACCAGCAGAAGCCTTATGCAGAGACAGCTGCATTTGTCCAGACTGGATGAAACCAAGGGATGCAACACTGATGGAAGGCCTACTAATGGAAATAGGTGCTTAACAATGGTGATATTTCCCAAAGGGAAATAAGACGACTATAAAGCATTATGCACTTCTCAATTCATATAAGCACGTCTTCAGAAATCACCCCTAAATTCTGCACCTTTGACACAAACTCTGGATTATCACTATTATTGATAATGGATGGGGAGAACACTCACACAGATGAGTTCCAAACAGTGGCATGCACACCCATGCTGACTGTGAGTAGCACTGAGCTTTAGCTGTTTATTGACTATCCATCTGTGGTAGTATGGTTTGCAATCAAAATTCTGAAACTCACCTTACTGTCAGTCAGAAGGTCAAGGGCAAAGGTGCAAAAGGGGAAAACTGCAATTGAAAAAACAGTAAGCTGCCTGTCGGGCGCTAGAATCCGCCACATAACGCAAGCACTCAGGTCTCTCAACAGCAGGTACAAATACGACTCAGTCATTGTCCACGCTGGTGTAAACGACCTGAGACGTACCTCCTTGGACTACATGAAAAGAGACATTGAGGAGCTCTCTGATTATGTAGCCCAGGCAGGTATGACCCTGACCTTGAGCAGTATCCTACCTTCACCAAGAATGATGCCACAATACAGAGATAAGATGATCAGCTTTAACAATTGGCTTAAACTCTGGTGTCATTCAAAGGGGATCCAATGTCTGTCTGCCTGGGATGACATGCTGGACAAGCCACGCTGCTTCGCAAGGGATGGCTTGCACCTGTCACCCATGGGATTCCGGATATTGGCAAAGGCTCTTGCCACCCCATAGTGCCTTTTTAGGCAAGGCTCAAATTCTAAACCTACCACCCTAGAACACAAAAAAGGAAAAAAACTAAGGGTAATGCTGCTCAATGCCAGAAGTCTAAATCTCAAAATCCATGCACTCGAGGCCCTTCTCAGTATGGAGAACATCGATGTCTGTGCTGTGACAGAAACCTGGTTCAAGGCTCCTGAGAGCACCCCAGCACTAACAGGTTTTACCTCATACCATGCGTTCCGGCCCCAAAATCCGGACAATACCAAGAAAGGAGGGGGGGTATCCATATTCATCAAGGACACCCATACCTCAAGACTGGTGGCAACGCACGATGCATCGGAGACCATCCAGGTGCAATTAACCATAGGCAAGACTGCTCTGCAAATTGTAGCATGTTACAGGCCACCCTCACAAACTCAGGAACCTCACATGGCTTTCCTGAAAACACTTGAGGGGATAAATGTATCTCCAAACACCATCATACTAGGTGACTTCAATTACCCTAATATAGACTGGGAACACTACTCAAGCCCAAACACCCTAGCCCAAAAGTTCCTGGAATTCATAAACTCAAATGCCATGGAACAACTAGTCACCATCCCCACAAGAGGAGAAAACATACTTGATCTCATCATCACGAACATGGGAGCACAATGTTCAACACCGGAAGTATACCCCTCACTGGTGAGATCAGATCACAAACTAATCTTGCTGGAGGTCCTCATCCCACCCCCACCTGAAATAAAAAAGACCACAGTAAAAAACTTCTCGAAAGCCGACTTCACACTTCTAAAGACTAGTGTGGTCTCCTTTAAGGCCCACGAGCTGGCAGAAAACAGTACTCAAGCCGCTGAATCACTTACAAATGCCTTCTACCAGCACCTGCAGCACTGCATGGATAAGGCAATCCCAAGCAAAACAAAGACTCTTTGTACCAAGGGCAAGCGTCCAGTCTGGTGGACCCCAGCCATAAACAAACTCTACAACAAAAGGAGAAGCTACTACAAGATAGAGCAAAATCCTTAAAAGGTAAGACACCCTTGATCACTATAAGTAAAAAACTAAGAGCTCTCATAAAATCATCCAAAGCAAATTTTGAGAGAAAAATAGCTAAAGACTCAAAGGACAATCATAAGGCCTTCTTTAGCTATGTTAGAAACCTGGGAGGAAACTCCCAGATATGCTCAGAACTAGTTCAAAATGATGTGAAGATTACTGATCCTACAGACATTGCCAACATACTGGCTGACAGGTTCAGTGCAAACTTCTCTCCCCCCTCCCCCCCAAAAGGAGAGATAGCTATACCAAATGGTTGCAGCCCCCCAAACATCTCAAATGCCCAAGTGAGAACTGCTCTCTCCAAAGCAAAAACACAGCATCCATGGGACCTGATGGTGTCCCAGGCTGTGTGCTCCACGAACTCAACGAGGAATTAAACCCACAGCTAGGACAGCTGTTTAATCATAGTCTCACCTCTGGATACGTACCCAGGGAGTGGCGCACTGCGACTGTGGTCCAACTTCACAAAGGCGGTGCCTCCACAGACCCTGGAAATTACCGGCCCATTAGCTTGACAAGCCTTATCTGCAAAGCTATGGAGAGGATCATAATGCACCTCATAAATAAAGACATAGGGAATTTGCAGAGTTTGGAACCAACCCAGTTTGGCTTTGTCAAAGGCAGATCATGCCTTTTAAACTTGGTTGACTTTTTCGAAACAGTCACCAAAGCCATTGATGAGGGAAAGGCAGTCCATACAGCCTACCTCGATCTGGCAAAGGTCTTCGATACAATACCCCACTCGGGTATCATTGAAAAACTCATCAGCTTAAATGTTAACCCATACATCACAAGATGGGTTGCAAACTGGCTGAGTGACACAACCCACAGGGTCAGAGTTGCTGGCGCCATGTCAGACTCAAAGCCTGTCACAAGTGGTGTCCCACAGGGCTCAGTCCTGGGCCCACTCTTGTTTGGCATCTACTTTTCCGAAGTACAAGCAAACACAGGAGGGTTATGGCTGACAAAGTTTGCAGATGACTGCAAACTGGGCGCCGTAGTCGAAAACACATCTGACACAGATATCCTTCAGAAGGGTCTCACAGAAATGGATGGCTGGTGCCAGAGCCATGGCCTAAAGTTAAATGCCAAAAAATGCATAGTCATACCCTTCGGGAAAAACAAGGTTACCCCTAGCTACCATATAGGTGGTAATCCTCTGAGCACAGAAGAAGTTATCAGGGACCTGGGGACCCAGGTTGACAGTAGCCTGTCATTCGACACCCATGTAGCTAAAGTAGTTAGGAAGACCTTCTACATTGCCCACCTCATCATGAAGGGATTCACATCTAGATCAAGGGAGGTCATAGTCTCCCTATACTCATCACTCATCAGACCAATGATTGAGTACAATGCCCCATTCGGAATGTATCTGACCCGACACTTGCAGCAGCTAGAGAGGCCACAAAAGTTCCTCACCAAAAGGATAAAGGGTCTCAAAATCTGTCCTATGCTGCCCGACTGAAAGAACTCCAGCTCTATTCAGTCGCTTACCGCTTGCTCAGAGGTGACCTTTGCCTGACATACAAGGCCATGTCAAACCCAGAGTTGATGAATATGCTTCACCTCAAAAATCTAGATCCGTCAGAGCCACAAGGGCGGAGACTTAAACCTCAACACGGCTATTAATAGGACGTGCTGGAGGGATAGATTCATCACCCAAAGACTCCCTATGCTGTGGAACAAAATCCCGGTATATGTGAGGCAGAGCACCTCGCTGGCCTTGTTCAAGAGAAATCTTGACCAATGGATGGGAGATCGCAGATATACTCCAGGGATTACCTCAGTGTCACTGCTAGACAGAGGCACAGCAAAATAATGGGTATAGTTCCCCATACAAAAGGGGTGGCTTAAGCCACAAAACTATGGGCTAGGCTTATAAATGCCCTCGGGCAGATAGCCTAGTATGAACCTATGAACCTATGAACCTATGACTCTGAAGCATCTACATGTAGCTCATGTTCGCGGTTTGAGAATCGCTGTTTTCAATTGGATTGCACTACAGTGGGGATTGGGAAAAGTGCCCTTTTCCTCACTGTAATTTGATCTTGGAGTTAGAATATATAATTAGCAGGATATCTACAAAGTTAAGGGAAGTATTAGAGTGTATTTACCATGGGATGGACTGTTTTGAACATGTTGAATGTCAAATCTTTGTTATCGACCATTTGACAAGTTAAACAGTGAGTGCTATGGTTTCTGACATTATTTTTCGTTCAATACAGTGAACGAAAAAAAGCCATTCATAATTTTGATAATAAAGCATGGTTACATTGCATGTCTGCAGACAGCTTGTTTAAGAAGAACATTTATTCCTGATGGAAGGAGGAGATGTAGATGTGTATCAACAGAATAACACTGATATTGTAAACCTCTCCCTTCAATAACATCTCTGAAAGAAAACGTGCATAAAAAAAAAAAAAAAAAAAAAAACATTGGATCCAATAAGGAGCCTGGAGCTCCCCACACATTGCAGAGAATGGGGACAAGATGAATTAACCCCTGACACCACCCTCTGATGGAAACCAATATGTCACATACTAATACCAGGAATGATCCAGAATTATCAAAAGGTCAGACATGTCAAATGTTGATGGGAGATCTAAAAGGATCAAGATATTCTCTCAACAGAGGATTATCATTTAAAAACTCATAAGGGTCTTTTCCATATTATATCTAGAATGAAAGCCAGATGAGAATGGATCTTTAATGTTACTATCACTTGGATAAGAACACTTCCAATGTGGTGGACACTCTATAGTATGACACAATGTCCCTTACAGTGTATCTTGGCCAGCATTTTACCTGTCTGAGGCAAGAGCTACTTCACATTCTTCTTCTGATGAAGTATTCCAGTGGCCAGTATAGGCTGAGGGCCATTGGTCACTTTGCCACCACGAACATCTCCAGGAAAAGCACATAGCTTTTTCTGAGACATCACTGTCTGATAAATTGAAAAAATATTAATCTAAAATAAGAATGACCTTAAGCAGACCTTTACAGCACCACCAATGTTCTAACCTTCACCCCTTTCTTCTCAGTCTACATGACTGAAGACCATACCATGGTGCATGTAGCATGGAGTGGGCAAAGTGTACACAACTTAGCTTTATGAAGTCAAGACGTGGTCAAAACCTGTTATGTGCCTTAACAGCCTCAGCTAGTCTTAGGTTCATAGGTCCATAGGTGTATGCAAGGCTAATGACCACTACCATCCTTATAAGTCTAGTCATGCAATCCAAATGTAATTCACAAATTTGATTTCTATAGGGAGTGATTTACATAGCAACGAACTTCTTTAATTACTTATGTAAAACAGGGTGCAGGAAGTCCGGAGTATTGGCAAACCACCAGACCCTGATTAGGTGATGCCACCTGGGTTAAACCAAGCATAAAGTGAACCATCGTGGTCAGGTCATATGACTGGCTCCACCAGCACATCACTGGCTTTTAGTGTCTGGCTGGTGCACCCAATATAACGAATGTTTATATCCATGGGGAGTAGGGATATCCAGCCGAGCCAACCTAAATCTCCTTATAATGCAAAGGGACTCCTTTACATATGCCACATGCGCACACACACACACACACACACACACACACACACACACACACACACACACACACACACACACACACACACACACACACACGCACACACACACACTCACTGTGTCCACCATGATTTTAAAGTTACCCACAATTAACTAATTATATAGACAGATTAAAAAAATAATGGCATCTTTTGACTTGGAACTCAACATAAAAAACAAAATAACTGAGCATCAAAAACTACAACAATATTAACTAAATCTCCAGTGGAAAACAAAATACTTGCAAAAATAACTGAAGCAAACTAAGCTTTAAAACAAAACTCCAGCTATACACACAAACACACACACAATGTAAAGTTTAATATCTTAAAGTACAAGTCAAGCAAATAAAAAGAATAAGGGTCATAAAGCCACTTCCAGTAAGGCCCAATAATGTTAACAGAAAATGTGTGATGGAAGCTCTGTCACATCAGAAGGTCAAGTTGGTAACAATCCAAGTCTAAATATGACGTCCGGTAAATAATCCAAGTCTAAATATGACGTCCGGTAAATAATCCAAGTCTAAATATGACGTCCGGTAAATAATCCAAGTCTAAATATGACGTCCGGTAAATAATCCAAGTCTAAATATGACGTCCGGTATCCAAGATAAATATATAGCAAGTGAATCATAATGCAACAATAAAAAAATAAAAATCACTGAAACAGGACTGTAGCATATTGAAAAATATAGAACTGGAAAGTTAATATACAACCCCGAAAATAGATGGTCAGTCCAAATATTCTTTGTATATCAGTATTGGTAATCTCATCCAGGTCTGACTCTAACTCCACTCTCAAAGCAGGGCAGGAAACAAAATTTCAAAGCAACTTCCTGCAAGAACCCAGGAAAACAGAGCTTGGAGTAGAGCCAAATATATTCCAGTAAATCTGCAAAAAGTCTGTTGTAGGTAATGTTAAACAACATACCAACTCAATATGGAAAAGTAAAGCTGTAAGCCCAGGGGACCAGTCATAATGTACTCAGGAGGTCAGGTCAGCAGTAGAGGAACCAGTGTACATCCAGGGAATGTGCAACAAGTGCTCAAATGCCCACATGTAAAAAACACAGGAAATTCAGAACTCAATAGGCTGCACTGTACAGATTTCATATTCTTAGTCATAGGTTCCAAGTGTGTCGGAGTTTCCTACTGCCCAATCTAAAGGACAGTCATTACTTTCCCATCATCCAGTCACTGTTTAAAAAGACCACTTAAGAAATGCAGCCAAATGTAAATGGATCCTTACCACTGCACAACTTAAAATACAAGAATACTTTATCCAGCAAATTATCATTGAGAATGGGTACATTTAGTCAGATACATTGTGCCATAACAGAACTTCACTGTTTCCAAATCAAAGCAGAAGTAACTCATTGTGCAATGGAGTGCAGAGAAGACATGGTTGAAGCTTACTGCATGACAAAGTAAAAATGTTAGAGATATCACTGACCTGAGGCAGATTATGATGGACATACTGTTGCAGTGAATTAACTGATGTACTTGGTAAATGCATTATCTCTTATGTCTTCTAGTGTATGAACACTGTGGTGACTGCCCTGACTCACTTTATTTATTTATTGATTGAATTACAATTTGTTTGCAAGACAGTGAACTGGTCTACTAACCCTTTTTCAGTCTCCACCTAGATACAAAGAAGTAAAAGTGAGTTTAGAGAAGTACACATACATATGAAAGGTGTTATTTTCAAAAGAGTCCACAAGTTAGAGGGTTCAAACATTTTCTTTAGCCTCATCTCTCTCATAATACATCAGTCTAACTGCAAACTATGGATATCCTTTTATATCCACCGTGGAGTGTGCAGTCCATCTCCCTAAGAAAACCCAAAACCAAACCAAGGCTACTAATGGTAGTCTGCATTAACAATAGCAAAAAAGTAGGTCAAAATGCAATAAAATTAAAGTTGTGATGGTTACGAGCTGTTTTGTGGCTAGAGAAACTGAATGACTTCTCCCTTTTCCCTTATTTAATTTCATATCTTAATCTGTACATAGGGGGAAAAGTCACTCTGTTTTATCTTCTCTGACTAAAGTTAATTTATAACTTAGAAAAAAACAGACAGTAAACCAAATTTAACACAATTCCTTTTTCTTCACAGGGTGTGATAAGCTCAAACTTACCAAGTGTACTGCATCACGGTAGTTTGTTTTTTTCCACACATTTCCTGCAGGAGGTAAAGCCCCTCTCTGTTCGGCCTTGCTATGCCTGGAATATCTCCATTCCCCTATCCTACCACCAGTTCCCACCCACCCCACTGCCTCTACATATATACCATATATAGCCTCACTTTGCAAGTATCTACAACCAATAACACTTCAACTCTGTAACCAGCACCTCCCTTACTAACAACAAGCCATAATAATTCTCTTGACAAATGCTGACCAACAAGTTACATGTGCCTCCATCATGGGTATTCTTCAGTTTCAATTCATGTTATGCCTTACAATGCTAGACCATATCACAACCTATCATACTGCCTATACCACCAAATACCCTCCTCTACATAAGTTCATAGGTGTGTACTAGGCCAATGGCCCTGGACCCTTTACAGGCCTAGCCTATAGAAGTGCCTTGGCCTCATGCCACCATTAGTTACCGGTGCCTCTATCAAGTAGAGCCAGTGGAGTGATCTCTAGGATAAAGTTTCTATTTCCCATCCACTCAAGATTTCTCTTGAAAAGGCCCAGTGAGGTGCTCTGCTTGACATCTATGAGAAGTCTATTCCAGAGCATGGACAGTCTCTGGGTTATGAACCTGTCCCTTCAGCATGTTCTGTTCATTTTGGTAATGAGGTTGAGGTCTCTGGAGCATGAGATGCAGAGGGATTGGGATTTCTTTAGGTGTAACATTTCTAACAGGGCTGGGTTAGACATGGCTTTTTAAGTCAAACAGAGATTGACTCTTAATAGACAATATGAGACAGAGAAAAGCTGGAGTTTTTTGAGTCTGTCCATGTAAAGCATGGGTTTAAGGCCTAGGATCTTCTTCTTGAGGTACTTTTGTGGCCTTTCCAGCTGTTGCAGGTGTTTAGTGAGGTACATGCCAAATGGGGAATTATACTCGATCACTGGTCTAATGAGGGAAGAGTAGAGAGAGAGAGAGATGATGACCCCTTTCTTCCTGGATACAAAACCCTTGGTAATGAGATGTGCCACACAGAAGGACTTTCTGACCACAGTGGTAATGTGGTGGTTTAAGAAGAGGTTGCTGTCAAGCTGTGTCCCCAAATCTCTTATAACACCTTCAGTGTTCAGTGGGCTACCATCAATGCAGTAATTAGTGGGAACTGAGTTTTTCCCAAAGGGAATGACGACACATTTTTTGGCATTAAGCTTAAGGCCATGGTTTCAATACCAGTCGTTGTTCTCAGTGAGGCCTTTCTGTAGGATATCTACATCACCTGGGAGTTAATAATGGCTCCCAGCTTGCAATTGTCAGCAAACTTGGTCAACCAGAGTCCATCCCTTTTGGCCTTGTCTTCTGAGAAGTAGATGCTAAACATGAGAGGACCCAGGACTGATCCCTGTGGGACTACACTCTTGACTGGTTGGCAGTCTGACTTGGAGTCAGCTACTTTCACACTGTGGGTTCTATTCTGTGAGCAAGTTTGCAACCCACCTAGAAATAGAGGGGGTGATGCCTAGTTTGGTGAGTCTATCAATAATTCCTGAGTGGGGAATTGTATCAAAGGCCTTGGCCAGATTGAAGTAGACTGTATGAACTGCCTTGCCCTCATCAACAGCTCTGGTGACTGACTCAAAGAAGCAACCAGGTTGAGCAGGCATGATTTACCCTTCACAAAACCAAATTGCATGGGATCCAGTGTTTAGAGATTCCCTATATCCTTGTTAATTAGGTCCATGATGATGCACTCCATACCCTTACATATCAGACTCAGGCTTATGGGACAATAATTCCCAGGGTCTGTAGTCGCTCTCCTTTATGGAGAGGGATGACTGTAGCAGTCTGCCATTCTGCAGGGACAAAGCCTGAGGTGAGGCTGTGATTGAATAGGGTGCACAGGTGTTGTGCCAGTTCACTTTGCAGTTCAATTTCTACTTCTTTTTACTCTCATGTAATGTCTTGTAATGTGGAGCTTTTCTCCCCGGGCCTCCGCTGAAAATGGACCTGTGTCCAATCAGACTTTCCAGGTAAACAAATGTAAAAATAAATAAAATAAATAAAAAATGTAGATCACAGCCAGGGATATTGTCGGGTCCCATGGAAACAGTATTCTTGGCCTTGGACAATGCAGCTTTAACCTGTGCTGCAGTAATGCTGGGTGCCTGGCATTTTTCTGATATCATACTTGGTCCTTTAAGGGGGGGGTAAAGCTGACACTGAATCTGTCAACCAGTATGTTGGCAATATCTGTTGCCTCAGTATAGGAGGTAACATTGTGCAGTAACTCAGAGCAAATCTGGGTATTGCCGTGGAGATTCTTGATATAAATGTAGAAGGCTTTGTGGTTGTTTTTAGTGTCTGCTGCAATTCTGCCTTCATAGCTAGCTTTAGAGGTTTTGATGAGGGATCTCAACTTTTTGTTGAGGCTAATAAGGCAGTTTTTCCAGTATTGGGACTTCAACTTTTTCTGCAAATGTTTCTTCCTTCTATTTTAGAATTTGTTAATGGCAAAGGACCACCAGATTGAATTCCTTTTTTTGGAGGAAAGCATCTTGGTTCTGTTGGGTATGGATAGTTCCATGCATTTATGTAAGTGCTCTACAGTGCATTGGTGTATGATTCAGCAGTCATGCACCTATTTTTCATTTGCATGGGTGCTGTGAAGTTAGCCACCTCTGTTTTTAGGAACCCAAAGTCAGCTTTGGAAATGTTTTTCATGGTGGTTATCTTTGTGGGGGGTGTAGGTGAGATGTGGATTTCCATGGTAATTAGTTTGTGGTTGGATCTACTCAGGGATGAATTGGCTATTGGTGTTGAGCAATGGCTGCTCATGTTAGTAATAACCAGGTCAAGGATGTTGCTTCCTCTAGTGGTCGTAAGAATGAGCTGGTCCAGTGCATTGGAATGAATGAATTCCAGGAAGCGTTGGGCAAGTGTATTGGTGCATGAGTAGTTTTCCCAGTTGATGGAGGGGTAGTTGAAGTGACCCAGTATGAGAGTATTGGATTGGACCTTAGTAGTTTCCAGGGTGCTTAGGAACATGGAGTGAGAGACTTGGGACATGGTTGGGGACCTATAGCAAGCTATGACCTGAATCACTGTCTTACCCGCTGTTAGTTGTACCTGAAATATCTCCGATGCATTATGGTGGACTTCTAGTCTGGTGGTGTGCATATCCTTTATGAATATGGAGACTCCACCACCTTTGGAGCTTCAGTCCATGTTCTGGGGCCGAAAGGTGTGGAATGAGTTATAGCCTGGTAGTGCAGGGGTGCTCTCTGCTGCTTTAAACCAGGTCTCTGTTACAGCACAAATGTCAATGTTCTCTATTTTGAGGGGTGCTTTGAGTGAGTGCATCTTGAGATTTAGACTTCTAGCACTGAGCAGCATGATTCTCAGATTGCATTTATTTATAGCTGTTACAGTGGTAATTTGGTCTTTGGAACACCGCGAAAAAAAGGCACTATAGGGGTGGCAAGAGCCTTAGACAGTATCCAGAAACCTAGGGGTGATTAATGCAGGCCATTTTTGGCAAAGCATTGAGGTCTGTTAATCATGTCATCCCAAGCAGACAGATACTGGATCCCCTTAGAATGACACCAGAAACTTAGCCAATTGTTGAAGTCAATCATTTTCTGCTTGTACTGTGGTATCATTCGGGGTGATGGTAGGATGCTGCTCAGGCTAGGGTCATACCTGCCTGGGCCTCATAATCCGAGATCTCCTCCATGTCTCTTTTAAGGGTCTATACTGGTTCCATGAATGTTCACAATGTCGAATCTGACATTGTCGACATGTTAACAGCGAAACCGCAGAACATCAAAGAGGTAAACAGAAATCTCTGCAAGGGGAGATTTCCATTTACTTCAATGTAGTGCGGTTTCGGAGTTGGTATATTTAAGTAGCGGGGGGTGTGGGGGGGTGCATGGGGGCTTGCCCCACTGCTTGCAGCAAGTAGTTCTGTTTTTTGACGTGTTTTAATGTTTTTATTAGGTATTCAATGTTACTGGACTTCAACGATATGGTGTCGATCATATCGTATTCGAAGTTCAGTAACTTCAAATATCTAATATAGACCCCACTTTTCATGTAGTCCAGGGAGGGGAGTCTCAGGTCATTCACACCCACATGGACAATGACAGAGTCATGCTTGTACTTGTGGAGTGACCTGAGTGCGTGTCAGATCCTGGCACCCGACAGATGGCTGACTGTTACCTTCTCCTTATTCAACCTAGTGAGTGGGACATCAGTGTACCTCACTACTGAGTCATCTATGATTAGTGTATTGGGCAAGCTGTTTTGCCTTAGGGACTTAGGTTGAGGGGCACAGTGTGTAAGTGAGCTATGTGTCTTGTGATTTGTGCTGTGTTGTAGTGGTCGAGTGCGTTTCTGATTTAGAGGTCTCTGCTGTTTGGGTAGAGTTCTACTGAGAGGCTCCGCAAAGGTGGGTGTGTGGTTTGTGTTTTTATGTGAGAGTCGTAATGGTGGCTGTTCTGGAGGCCTATTTGTTCCATGTGGTGTTGTGCACGTGTTGACCGTCTTCTCCTGACCAGCTATTCCAGTCTTGGCTGGAGACTGCATGTCTTCCAGTTTGGATATATAAGTGTATCTCTCACAAGTCTGAGTGTTGGGAGGTAAGAGGAGAGGGTTGTCTGCATACATGAGGCAGTTGCTACACTGCCTCAGAATGCTCAAGTTCACCGGGTTAATAAGAACTGACCTTTAGACATGCCAGCAGGGATGGTCATTATTAATAAGTACTGGAGCTGTTTTCTTATAGGACGTTTAGTGCTGTTAGCACTTGTGTGCTACAATAATTCCTACAGGTAGCCAGATGAAGTGCTAGGCAAACAAGCTAGTTAAATGCAAGAGAGACGAGAACTAGCAAGATGTAAGGGAAAAACTGAAGAGCAGACTTTTGGCACTGGTAATAGTTTAGCATAGTGGCACTGCACAGTGTGCAAACCCATAAAAACACAGGCTTTTAAAGCAGAAAGTTAAAAGGGAGCTAGAAACCACTCCTCTTATGGTAGATAGGCTACCTAGTGCTTACCACTCCCACTGATAAGCTGAGAGGCTTCCCTCTAACACAGAAAGAGGGAAGCCTCTCAGCTTTACACAATAACCTTTAACTTGACTATTTCTCCAAGTCTGTTTAAAATAATCAAAATATACTTAGTAAAATATAGAACATGTATATAAGACCCTCACACCAAATATTTCCCAGCAAGTTACTAAATGCAGTAAGTGGAACTATGCTACTCACCATACAATGATGCATCTTAGTGCTAACTTATACCCAAATCCTGGAGCTAACCAATCTAATTCCACTCTGCCCATATTAACACACACACACACACACACACACACACACACACACACACACACATACACACACACACACACACACACACAAACTGGTCTAAAAATATTCCAAGCCAGTGTTAGAAGTATCTGTAATAAAATTGCTGATGTTCATGCCTGGGTGACTTACCATTCTCCTAATATCCTAATTGCAATCAGAACGTGGTTAAAAGCAAGATGTAAAGGACAAGGAAATCCTGCCATCAGGCTACACTATACACAGGTTAGATAGAAAACATAAACAAGTCGGTGGTGTAGCAATATTATACAAAATGTCAGTAGGCATCTCACCTTACATGGCCCCTATACCCTAATTTCATAACATTAAAATGCTAATCACAACCTGTAAATTCAACTACCATAAGAAAATAGCCATAACAGATACCATGTAATAATATATCAACCATGGAAGACATAATCCATTGGACCTCCTCCACTTTTCACCTGGAAACCTTAATTGTAGGAGATGGAAATATTTATTGATTTACCACAAATAGTGCTTTCTCAACTAACGCCATAGACCTATATGGCTTTTCCCAACTACAAGCTACAATAAACATAACAAAAAAAGAATCAATCATTGATTGGATCCACGCATCTCATCCATAGAAATATGCATTCTACGGTACATCTCCAAGTTCCTTTAGTGACTACCTTCCAACCTTCTTAATAAGACCGCAAACCCAATCAATCTATAATCATCACATTGATCGGATCCACGCATCTCATCCATAGAAATACGCAGTCTACAGTACATCTCCAAGTTCCTTTAGTGACTACCTTCCAACCTTCTTAATAAGACCGCAAACCCAATCAATCTATAATCATCACATTGATCGGATCCGCGCATCCCATCCATAGAAATACGCATTCTACGGTACATCTCCAAGTTCCTTTAGTGACTACCTTCCAACCTTCTTAATAAGACCACAAACCCAATCAATCTATAATCATCACATTGATTGGATCCATGCATCTCATCCATAGAAATATGCATTCTACGGTACATCTCCAAGTTCCTTTAGTGACTACCTTCCAACCTTCTTAATAAGACCCGCAAACCCAATCAATCTATAATCATCACATTGATTGGATCCACGCATCTCATCCATAGAAATATGCATTCTACGGTACATCTCCAAGTTCCTTTAGTGACTACCTTCCAACCTTCTTAATAAGACCGCAAACCCAATCAATCTATAATCATCACATTGATTGGCTCCACGCATCTCATCCATAGAAATATGCATTCTACGGTACATCTCCAAGTTCCTTTAGTGACTACCTTCCAACCTTCTTAATAAGACCGCAAACCCAATCAATCTATAATCATCGCATTGATTGGATCCACGCATCTCATCCATAGAAATATGCATTCTACGGTACATCTCCAAGTTCCTTTAGTGACTACCTTCCAACCTTCTTAATAAGACCGCAAACCCAATCAATCTATAATCATCACATTGATTGGATCCACGCATCTCATCCATAGAAATATGCATTCTATGGTACATCTCCAATTTCCTTTAGTGACTACCTTCCAACCTTCTTAATAAGACTGCAAACCCAATCAATCTATAATCATCACATTGATTGGATCCATGCATCTCATCCATAGAAATATGCATTCTACGGTACATCTCCAAGTTCCTTTAGTGACTACCTTCCAAACTTCTTAATAAGACCGCAAACCCAATCAATCTATAAACATCAGTACAAGGAGATATGTAACTTATCCAAATTTTGACCAGAAACATTTCTTAATACTCTATGACTGGTCTATACTGAGTCACCTTCCTCTAGATGATGCCGTACTCAAGTTCAGTAATACCTTTCGGAACATTCTGAACAAACTAGCATCAGTCAGAACAAATAGGATAAAAGCCAACTCAGCTCCATGGGTCTCTAGACATTCAAAAAAGGTAATGAAACCAGAGACATACTATGGAATATATACCTACTAAATAGAACAATAAATAACCATCAAGAACTCAGTCATCTACAAAAGCAAGTAAAAGATCATATATAAAAAGACAAAAAAAATCCTTCTACATCAGACTTCAAGATAGTTATATTATCATCCCAAATGTTTCTTGGCCTTAATCAATAACCTCATAAAACCACATAAAGTCACCCAACCTGCACCAAGCAAGACCAAAGTATATCTTCACAATTCATCTCCCACTTTATCCTGACTGTAGCATTCTTAATCAAAAACTCCCACAACCACACAATATCTCCAACACAAACTGAAGACATAGTTCACTCCTTCACACCTCAAACTGTTCCCACATCAAAAAATTTCTTCAAAAAGTAAGGCCCACCACCCTAGCCCCTGAAAAACTCTGCACTGAATATCTTAAGATAGCAGCCAGAGTAATAGCTAACCCAATGCCAATTCTATAAAACTTGTCAGTAAAGAAGTATATCCTCAATTGTGGAAAAAAAATATTTTACCCCTGCATAAAGGGAGACCTTCCACAGACCTCTCCAACTATAGACTCATTGCAATTCTACCTCCTTTATCAAAAAACACTGTAAAATGTACCCATGTTCAACTTCTTAAATTTATCGTAGAGCATAAACGCTTTTCTCCTACTCATGGTTTCAGATCATATCATAACACCACCACAGCCCAATTAAGCTTTAACAACCTAGTTAACCAACACCGTAATTCAGACAACCTAGTGTCCACCCTGTTCCTAGATCTATCAAAGGCTAAAACAATGAGTAAAAAGGTCACAGAAAAAAAAAACAATCAGTTAACAAACACAAAAAAGAAAAATCTAGCAAAGCTAGACTTTCCACTGTGTGATACCTTAAACCTCTTGAATTAGAGGTGATATGGGATAAATGTAAATGATCTGTTAAGGATATTAGGTGTTTCAGCTAAATGGCAATTCTGAATGTCCATGACATTTTTCTTTTAAGTCTATTTATGGACAATTTCAGGCCAATAAAGCAAAACCTCACTAGCTGTGGACATGCACTTTTCTGCCTTCTTATGGCATCATCAGGGCAGCATAAGTGGAATGTTTGGCTAACATTTGGAAACACAAGGTTGTCGTACCCACTGATATCCAGGAACATTAGGGTGTCTGCAAAATATCCCAACTAACAAACTAAAACAGAAGTGGATTAAGTAGAGACTTAGTGGGGAGTAGGGGGTCTATGGAGGTAATGGTAGAGATGAGATTTGCCCTGTGTTGATGACAGTCGCCCAGCCAATCATACAGATGACATGTGCTGAGGAACACTGAAGTGGTCTGTGTGCCATTAGGCAGGGTTCTGTTTCAAGGGTGTGTTTAAGTCTGCTAGATAAATCTCTCCCACAAGCATGTAGTACCAACATCACATACAAGGTCAATGTCCTTACAGTGAGTTATCTGTCTACTATGCCTCCTACAGATAGTCAGAATATGCAATAAAGCAGGGTCACACATTGCCCAGTATACAAGGTACAGATCACCTCTGAGTAGTCTATCTGCCACAGGTGACAATGGCACTTATTGTAGACAATCCCCATTGAACACATACTGAAGACGTGAAGTGTCCTTGTGAGGGATCATACTGTCATGTCCAACTGCCAATACTGCTTGGAAAAATGCATCAACAAATGGCCATTGCACTCAGATATTGACATGCTGAGGGAAGAGTACTTGGAGGTTATGAGTATGTCACCTACAGTTGACTGTGGTCTCAGGTATGCCATACGATTCCTGCCATACCACTGCAGAAACATGGTGATCTGAGGCACATTAAGTGTAAACCTATGTGGCCAGGTCTGTGTCTTCAGTTTGTTCACCTCTGACTATGTACATCTCATGTTGTGAGTGATGTACTACTTACCAGGTACGTAGGTCTAACTGATGGAAATGATACTACACATATATATTTGCATGGAGTTTATGGCCATTGGTATGTCAACAGGCATGTGTTTGTGATACTGTCATGCAGGATAGTGACATACCACAGAGACTCTATGAGTGCTTACAATTTTCAGGCATCAGCCAACATTGTTAGCCACACTCAGTAGTTGCATGTATTGTGGTTGAATGGATTCCAAGCAGTAGAGGACCCAGGACTGCACCTTGAGCATTTCTGTTTACAAAGCAGCTACTGCAGGTGGATGTCCCTATGTTGCCTATGTGTGCCATCAATGGACCACTTAGTGACCTTTACAATGACAGTACCATGGATGCCTAAATGGGTGCTTTGTAAATGTTGCCTGAGTGGGGGATATAGTCAGATGGCTTGGCTCATTCTAGGGTGTTGTACACCACGATGTATCCTCACCAAAGTCCTTGGTGACTGCTGTCACAGAATCCCAAACAGAACTAACCATTATCCAGGATGGCCTAAGACACAGTCAGTTGTTCTCTGAGCCATTGACAAAGACTAAATGCTAATGACTGCACAATACTATCCTGTAGGAAATCATCCACCCCTGCAAATTACTGTAATGTCCACACAATGCACACAGTTGAGCTATTACACATGGAGTTATGGACACAGAGAGTAACGTAGCTTTGATTTTCACTGGTCTGTAAGATGTGGGGATGAATTCACTGTTGTACAACCTATAGCAACAGGTTTGGGATGTTATTCCCAGAGACTGTCACTGCTATACTGACTGTGACAATCATCATACCTATCATTGTGTGCAATGGCACCCTTGCTATGTCACTACACAGGCATATCATATAACTGTAAAACAGACACAGGTTCCATGGTACAACAATACACAGTGTAGATAACATGTACTATGGAGCCCATGCCACGACCATACATGTGTAGTTTGTCTCCTACATGCTTTGGAGGGGATGTGCATAACTCCATACAGGGAGGTGTTGGATCCCACTGTGTACCTCCCATGTATCCATGACAGGACTAACATATGTCTCACCAGTTCTACATGCCTACAGCATCACTGTGATATACACAGTGCATGCTGGAGAGACAGGTATTTATACCCTGCCCCCTTGTCCCTACATTATGTACCCTATTCCAACTGTCCCTACATAATATACCCTGTCCCCACTGTACCTACATAATGTACCCTCTCCTCACTGTCTCTACATTATGTACCCTATCCTTATTGTCTATTCATTATGTACCTTGCCCCCATTGTATCTACATTATGTACCCTATCCTCATTGTCTGTACATTATGCACCCTATCTCCATTGTTCCTACATCATGTTGCCTGTCCCCATTGTCCCTACATCAAGTAGCCTGTCCCAATTGTCCCTACATTATGTACCCTATCCCCATTGCCCATGCATAATGTACCCTATCCCCATTGTCCCTACATTATGTACCCTGTCTCCATTGTCAGTACATAATGTTCCCGTGTCCCCACTGTCCCTACATATGTCCCCTTTCCCTTTTGTCCCTACATAATGTACCCTATCCCCATTGTTCCCTAAATAATGTAACCTGTCCCAATTGTCCCTACATTATGTACTCTTTTTAATTGTCCCTACATTATGCCCCTGTCCCCATTGTCCCTACATAATGTACCCTATCCCCATTGCCCATGCATAATGTACCCTAGCCCCGCTGTCCCTGATACCCTTCTTTCCTCAGCCATGTCTAATGCCTTCACAGACATTTTGCCTCCTTAATCTTTTTATTTAGAGTTGTTTTTGCCATTTTCTGATTAATATCTCAAATTTATGCCTATAGTACTTCATGTACTTTGTTCACCAAGCCTAATCCCATATATCTATTTTCACCTCCAGTTGATGCTCATTTGCAATATTGCTCAGCTCAAATCTCACTTGTAATTTTTCTTGTGTTCTGTCAGTCTAAACGTTACAGTAAGAACATGATGGTCTGCCCCACAGTTAGGTCTGATCTTGATTTTGCTGATTGTATAGAACTCTTTCTTCTCTGAATGACAATGATATTTGTCAGTCTCATTGTGGTTATGTCCATGTGATGATATGCGCGTGTAAAGCCATCCCTTAGGCTGTGTTTACTGTGACTTCTGAATTATCTTGGCAGAACATTAACAGTCTTATGTCTCTGCTTCATTTTATAATTCAATTCCAAACCTGCCTGATATTCCAATTGCATTTTTACAACAACTTTAGCATTTCAATCCCATACAATGAATAAAATATCTTCTGTTTTTTTCCAAAATGTGCTTGTATTCGTCCTTTCTTTGTTGGTGTTGAAACCAACACATAGTCTAAAGCATAGCCATCCTCTTGGACTGAATATTCCACAAAATTCAACTGGTCTAGCCATGACAGCTGACGTTGCTATAAGGAACTTGCAGATTTTATTTTATTTTCTGTGAATACTGACTGGAAAGTGGAAACTGTATGGATTGCAATGATGTATTATAAATTTCATACTTCTCTATAATTCTGGTAAATATGGTTTACCCACTAATATCCTTCATTAAAAAAAAAATCTCTGATGATGTTTCTCTGACCTTCTGTGATGCCTGTGGAGTGGATGACTTCTGTAAAGGTAGTGCTCTGACTGACTTCACTGATGGTACTTTTCAAACTCTCTGTGTTGCCTGGGTAGTTAGGTTGTGTTGAAAATACAGAGTAAAAATCTAACCAGTAAGACATGTGAAAATGAGTTTTATTTGTTCATCCAGGCACAAGACCAAAAGCATAGAACAGAAACTTTAAAATCAACCTCAGGTTACCTAGAGTAATATAATATGGCTTCTGAAGCCTAGTGGACCAGAGACCTCTGGCTTAATTCATTTTCTCCTTTCACAAGTATTACAGCGTGACCTTAACCAGTTAGAATGTGTTGAAATGATGGAGTAAAAAGTTGAACAGTAAGGCTGTCTGAAAAAAATTAAAAAAAAAAAAAACGTGTGAATGACCTGGTGCCCAAAAGGTTAAGGGATATTTAGAGAAAGAAAAATTTCTGAGCTCTCCACAAATGTCACAAATACAGGAAAGACACTGGTTTTGAGTGGAACCCCATGTTCTCAAAGAATGATGCCAATTGCAAGGAAAAAGGTGATTGATTTCAATAATTGGCTAACTAATGTCATTCAAGGAGTATCCAGTAAATGTCAGCATTGGTTGAACTAATGCAGAGCCCTACTTGCTTTGCCAAGGATGAAATGCACCTCTCATTCTACAGCTTCTGCATACTGGCTAAAGCCTCTGGTGTCCCCATGTTGCCTTTATTAGATACAGTCCAGCTAATGTATCTTGCAACCTAAAATCATATGTAAGACATCAGGCAATATCAATTTGGTACTGCACATTGTTAAGAGTACAAATAACAACTTGCCTGTCCTTGAACCCTCCTGCATTTGGAACACATCCATGACTATATTATTACTGAATCCTGAGTTAAAAGTGTAGAAAGTGTCACCTCCATACCATGGTCTGTGCTTACCACGCTTTTAAAACTAATGAGAATTATGGTGGTGTTTCAAAAATTTTTAAAGCCTGCATATAAAACTGCCTTTATGGTATAATTATTGCTGTATAAAACTGTTTTTATGTTATTCTCTATTAAATTGTATGTTTTTTCTTTGGAGCTTTTCTCCCCGGGCCTCTACTGAAAATGGACATATATCCAGTTAGACTAGCCCGGTCAACAAATGTAAAGTAAATAAATAAATACATAAATAATTATCTAAAAGCAGATTCACAGAAACCCACAAACTGAGTCTATTAAACCCACTCTAAATAAAAACAACTATCAGATCACAACATATTGAGGGTCTCCATTGATAACCACAAAAACAATTTCCATTTCTAAAATACATTGGATGGACTTCAAATACACAAAAAATTCTATCATCCTGGAAGACTTTCAATGCCCATCCATGAACTTAGAGACTAGTACCTCAAATGTAGGCTGTGCCAAACAAACAGCTTCATAAATAGGAATTCCCTGGATCAAATATTCAAAACCCCACAAGAGGAAAAATGTTCTTGACCTAGTTCTTATAAATATGCATGCACTCGAAACTCTCCTTAGCATGGAGAACATCGCTATCTGTGCAGTAACAGAAATCTGGTTCAAGACTCCCGAGAGCACCCCATCACTACCAGGTTATACCTCATACCATGGTTTGCGGCCCCAAAACTTGGACTGAACCACAAAAGGAGGGGGAGTATCAACATTCGTCAAAGATACCCACACCTCCAGGTTGGTGGCACAGCATGAAGCATCAGAGACTTTTCATGTGCAACTAACAGTGGGTAAAACTGCCTTCCAGTTTATAGCCTACTACAGACCACCCTCCCAAACCCAGGAACCCCACTCGGCCTTCCTGAGAACACTGGAAAATATGAAGGTCTCTCCAAACACCATTATATTGGGCAACTTCAACTACCCAAACATAGACTGGGAGCATTACAAGAGCTCCAACACCCTAGCCCAAAGGTTCCTAGAATTTATAAACTCAAATGCTATGGAACAACGTGTTACCACTCCCACAAGAGGGGAAAACATACTGGACCTAATCATCACCAACATGGGGACTCTGTGCTCCAGACCAGAAGTGTATCCCTCACTGGTAAGATCAGACCATAAACTAATCTCACTGGATATTCACATCCCGACCCCACCCCCTACCCAGAAAACCACAGTGAAAAACTTCTCTAAAGCAAATTTTACACTCCTCAAAACTGAGGTGGAATCCTTCAAAGCCCCCGAGCCTGTGGAAAATACGGCCCAGACCACAGAATCCTTTATAAACAAATTCTATGAACACCTTCAGGAATGCATAGATCATGCAATCCCAAATAAAACCAAGACCCAATCCTCCAAAGGCAGACGTCCTGTCTGGTGGACCCCAGCCATAAACAAACTATACAATTGAAGGAGGAAGCTACTACATGATAGAGCAAAATCCCAAAAAGGGAAGGCATCTCTGATCAGTATTAACAAAATCTACGGGCACTCATAAAATTGTCCAAGGCCAGCTTCGAGAGAAAAATTTCACAGGACACTAAGGATAATCACAAGGCTTTCTTTAGTTATGTTAGGAACCTGGGTGGGAATTCCCAGATATGCTCAGAATTAGTCCAAAATGACAAAAAATACATCAAACCCGCAGACATTGCCAACATCCTAGCTGACAGGTTCAGCGCAAACTTCTCCCCCCCTCCCCACCAAAAGGGCAAATATCTATCCCAGCAGACTGCTGCCTCCCTGACATCTCAGATGCTCAGGTAAGAGCTGCCCTCTCCAAAGCAAAAAACACAGCATCAATGGGACCAGACGGTGTCCAGGGCTGCGTCCTACATGAACTCCAAGAAGAGCTAAACCCAAACATAAAACTACTGTTCAATCTCAGCCTTACTGCAGGATATGTACACAAAGAGTGGCATACAGCAACAGTGGTCCCTCTCCACAAAGGTGGTGCCTCAACGGATCCTGGAAACTATCGCCCCATAAGCCTGACTAGCTTGGTCTGCAAAGCTATGGAAAGGATCATCATGGACCTCATAAATAAAGATATTGGGGACCTACAGACACTGGATCCTACCCAGTTCGGCTTTGTTAAGGGCGGATCCTGCCTCTTAAACCTGGTCAATTTCTTTGAAACAGTCACCAAGGCCATTGACGAGGGGAAGATGGTCCAAACAGCCTACCTGGACCTCGCAAAATCCTTCGATACAGTGCCCCACTCGGGCATTATAGATAAGCTCACCAGCTTAAATATAAACCCCTATGTCACTAGATGGGTTGCAAACTGGCTCAAGGACAGAACCCACATGGTTAGAATTGTGGAGCCATGTCAGACTCCAAACCAGTTACAAGTGGCGTCCCACAAGGCTCAGTCCTAGGACCTCTCTTGTTTGGTATATATTTCTCGGAGGTACAGGCCAACATGGACGGACTGTGGCTGACCAAGTTCGCAGATGACTGCAAACTGGGCACCATAATCAACTCTCCAGCCGACATAAGCATCCTCCAAAAGGGCCTCATAGAAACAGACAACTGGTGCCAGAGCCATGGCCTCAAGCTAAATGCCAAAAAGTGTATAGTCATCCCCTTTGGCAAAAATAAAGTGCCCACAAATTACCACATAGGTGGTAATCCATTAAGTACAGAAGAAATAATTACGGACCTGGGGACCCAAGTTGATAGCAATCTCTCATTTGACAACCACGTGGCCACAGTGGTTAGAAAAACATTTTATATAGCCCACCTAATCATGAAGGGATTCACATCTAGATCAGGGGAGGCCATCGTGCCTCTTTACTCATCCCTCATCAGGCCCATAATTGAGTACAATGCCCCTTTTGGGATGTACCTTACTAGACACCTACAGCAACTGGAAAGACCCCAAAAGTACCTCACCAAAAGGATCAAAGGGCTCAAACAGATGCCATATGCTGCCCGGTTAAAGAAACTCCAGCTCTTCTCAGTGGCATACCGCCTGCTCAGAGGTGATCTGTGCCTGACGTATAAAGCCATGTCCAACCCGGAGTTAATGGACATGCTGCACCTCAGAAAATCCAAATCCCATCAAACTACGCACTCGAGAGACTTGAACCTCAGCACTGAAATAAATAGGACATGCTGGAGGGACAGATTCATAACCCAGAGGCTCCCTTCACTCTGGAATAAAATCCCAGTCCAGGTTAGGCAGAGTCCCTCATTGACTCTCTTCAAGAGGAATCTTGATGAGTGGATTGGAGATCGTAGGTTTACCCCAGGTATCACTTCTGTGTCACTGTTAGATAGAGGCACAGTATACTAACCTCAAAAAAGGGCATAGCAAAATTAATTTAAAATGGGTGGCGAAAGCCAAACACACTCTGGCTAGGCTTATAAATGCCCTAGGGCAGATAGCCTGGTATGAACCTATGAACCTATGAACCTATATCTATATAAACTAAACTACTGGTATACCCCTACCCAGTCGAGTCTGACCACAAACTGATAACTTTCTCTTTCAGAATTCCTAAAGCAGCCCATGCAAATATCACAGTATTTAAAGAATTCAAATGTAGAAACTTCCTACAATTCTATGATGAAGCTTCAAAATTCCAGTGCAGCTGTTACCCTCCCAAACATACTGCCATGGATAATAGTTATGCAGACAAATTCCATGCTTACCTAGAAAGCTGTATAAATCAGCCAGTCCCTACCACAACTAAACAAAAATGGAAGGATAAGGGAAAGGTAGCTTGATGTTCCAGATGCATAAGCAAACAAGTCAAAAACGGAAAACGTTCATTATAATATGTATACCAAAACTAAAGAGCCACAAATCCAGACTTTCATTATAATATGTATACCAAAACTAAAGAGCCACAAATCCAGACGTTCATTATAATATGTATACCAAAACTAAAGAGCCACAAATCCAGATGTTCATTATAATATGTATACCAAAACTAAAGAGCCACAAATCCAGACATTCATTATAATATGTATACCAAAACTAAAGAGCCACAAATCCAGACGTTCATTATAATATGTATACCAAAACTAAAGAGCCACAAATCCAGACGTTCATTATAATATGTATACCAAAACTAAAGAGCCACAAATCCAGACGTTCATTATAATATGTATACCAAAACTAAAGAGCCACAAATCCAGACGTTCATTATAATATGTATACCAAAACTAAAGAGCCACAAATCCAGATGTTCATTATAATATGTATACCAAAACTAAAGAGCCACAAATCCAGACGTTCATTATAATATGTATACCAAAACTAAAGAGCCACAAATCCAGACGTTCATTATAATATGTATACCAAAACTAAAGAGCCACAAATCCAGACGTTCATTATAATATGTATACCAAAACTAAAGAGCCACAAATCCAGACGTTCATTATAATATGTATACCAAAACTAAAGAGCCACAAATCCAAACGTTCATTATAATATGTATACCAAAACTATAGAGTCACAAATCCAGACGTTCATTATAATATGTATACCAAAACTAAAGAGCCACAAATCCAGACGTTCATTATAATATATATACCAAAACTAAAGAGCCACAAATCCAGACGTTCATTATAATATGTATACCAAAACTAAAGAGCCACAAATCCAGATGTTCATTATAATATGTATACCAAAACTAAAGAGCCACAAATCCAGACGTTCATTATAATATGTATACCAAAACTAAAGAGCCACAAATCCAGACGTTCATTATAATATGTATACCAAAACTAAAGAGCCACAAATCCAGACGTTCATTATAATATGTATACCAAAACTAAAGAGCCACAAATCCAGACGTTCATTATAATATGTATACCAAAACTAAAGGGCCACAAATCCAGGTTGACATCAAAAGATTATTCAAGGTACTGAAAAATACCATCAGGTAATAAAAGTTTTTCCATGAATATAGCCTTGCATCTGAAATAAGGATAATTACAAATTCTCCTTTACTTAGGACATTTCAAAATGGCAGTCAACACTGCTCTAAACATATTCATAAAGGCACTACCTACTCTGATCCAGTGACTATCACAAATATATTAGCAAACAAATTCAGTAAAAATTTCAAACCATAGACATCTATGCAAAGTCAACATTTACCTAAGGATCTCACATCCCCTAACATCACACCCCCTAACATCACAGAAGAAGGTATTCCCCAAAATAAAAAAATGCATCCACTATGGGATTTAATAATATACAAGGCTTTCTGCTGAACAGTGTGGTGGACCTGCTCTTACAATTATTCAGCCCAAGCTTATCCACATGCTTTGTCCCTGATGTTTGGCACACAGCAGTTGTGATGCCACTTCACAAGGGCAACAACCACCATGAACCCTGAGAATGACAGCCCAATTGGCATGATGATTCTTATCTGCAAGGCTATGGAACAGGTAATAACTGGCATGATAAATTATGCTATAAAACAGTCATATAAGGCTTGACTCTCAGCAGTTTGTGTTAGATATTATAGCACAGAAATTATTTTTTAGAGATCATAAACTGTAATGGAGAAAAAACAGATGTGTGGGGTCAATGGGCAACTTTCCTCAGGCTTTAGGTGCTCTGTGATGCTAAACTAGTGTGGTTTTGTCGACACAATTCAGTTAAATCCTGAAACTCTTATTCTTCTACTCGGTCGTTAATGGTAAACACGTATAGCACTACTTGGTGAAGGTACTTATACAACAAAGGTGTATCTCATTTTCCTGGATAAGCATGCTGTAAGTAACCATTGCTAACTACTCTCCCATAGCTCCCAACCTTTCTCCAACAAAATGTGGAACATGTACAATACTTACAAACAGATTACTAACAGTTGGAGCTAAATGTGGAGCATGTACAATACTTACAAACAGATTACTAACAGTTGGAGCTAAATGTGGAACATGTACAATACTTACAAACAGATTACTAACAGTTGGAGCTAAATGTGGAACATGTACAATACTTACAAACAGATTACTAAAAGTTGGAGCTAAATGTGGAACATGTACAATACTTACAAAACGATTACTAACAGTTGCAGCTAAATGTGGAAAATGTACAATACTTACAAACAGATTACTAACAGTTGGAGCCAAATGTGGAACATGTACAATACTTACAAACAGATTACTAACAGTTGGAGCTAAATGTGGAACATGTACAATACTTACAAATAGATTACTAACAGTTGGAGCTAAATGTGGAACATGTACAATACTTACAGATTACTAACAGTTGGAGCTAAATGTGGAACATGTACAATACTTACAAACAGACTACTAACAGTTGGAGCTAAATGTGGAACATGTACAATACTTACAAAAAGATTACTAACAGTTGGAGCTAAATGTGGAGCATGTACAATACTTACAAACAGTTTACTAATAGTTGGAGCTAAATGTGGAGCATGTGCAATACGTACAAACAGATTACTAACAGTTGGAGCTAAATTTGGAACATGTACAATACTTACAAACAGATTACTAACAGTTGGAGCTAAATGTGGAACATGTACAATACTTACAAACAGATTACTAACAGTTGGAGCTAAATGTGGAACATGTACAATACTTACAAACAGATTACTAACAGTTGGAGCTAAATGTGGAACATGTACAATACTTACAAACAGATTACTAACAGTTGGAGCTAAATGAAGAACATGTACAATACTTACAAACAGATTACTAACAGTTGGAGCTAAATGTGGAACATGTACAATACTTACAAAACAGATTACTAACAGTTGGAGCTAAATGTGGAACATGTACAATACTTACAAATAGATTACTAACAGTTGGAGCTAAATGTGGAGCATGTACAATACTTACAAACAGATTACTAACAGTTGGAGCTAAATGTGGAGCATGTACAATACTTACAAACAGATTACTAACAGTTGGAGCTAAATGTGGAGCATGTACAATACTTACAAACAGATTACTAACAGTTGGAGCTAAATGTGGAGCATGTACAATACTTACAAACAGATTACTAACAGTTGGAGCTAAATGTGGAGCATGTACAATACTTACAAACAGATTACTAACAGTTGGAGCTAAATGTGGAGCATGTACAATACTTACAAACAGATTACTAACAGTTGGAGCTAAATGTGGAGCATGTACAATACTTACAAACAGATTACTAACAGTTGGAGCTAAATGTGGAACATGTACAATACTTACAAACAGATTACTAACGGTTGGAGGTAATGTGGAACATGTACAATAATGGTTGGAGCTAAATGTGGAACATGTACAATACTTACAAACAGATTACTAACAGTTGGAGCTAAATGTGGAACATGTACAATACTTACAAACAGATTACTAACAGTTGGAGCTAAATGTGGAACATGTACAATACTTACAAACAGATTACTAACAGTTGGAGCTAAATGTGAAACATGTACAATACTTACAAACAGATTACTAACAGCTGGAGCTAAATGTGGAACATGTACAATACTTACAAACAGATTACTAACAGCTGGAGCTAAATGTATAGCATGTACAATACTTACAAACAGATTACTAACAGCTGGAGCTAAATGTGGAGCATGTACAATACTTACAAACAGATTACTAACAGTTGGAGCTAAATGTGGAGCATGTACAATACTTACAAACAGATTACTAACAGTTGGAGCTAAATGTTGAGCATGTACAATACTTACAAACAGATTACTAACAGTTGGAGCTAAATGTGGAGCATGTACAATACTTACAAACAGATTACTAACATTTGGAGCTAAATGTGGAGCATGTACAGTACTTACAAACAGATTACTAACATTTGGAGCTAAATGTGGAACATGTACAATACTTACAAACAGATTACTAAAAGTTGGAGCTAAATGTGGAACATGTACAATACTTACAAACAGATTACTAACAGTTGCAGCTAAATGTGGAACATGTACAATACTTACAAACAGATTACTAACAGTTGGAGCCAAATGTGGAACATGTACAATACTTACAAACAGATTACTAACAGTTGGAGCTAAATGTGGAACATGTACAATACTTACAAATAGATTACTAACAGTTGGAGCTAAATGTGGAACATGTACAATACCTACAAACAGATTACTAACAGTTGGAGCTAAATGTGGAACATGTACAATACTTACAAACAGATTACTAACAGTTGGAGCTAAATGTGGAACATGTACAATACTTACAAACAGATTACTAACAGTTGGAGCTAAATGTGGAGCATGTACAATACTTACAAACAGTTTACTAACAGTTGGAGCTAAATGTGGAACATGTACAATACTTACAAACAGATTACTAACAGTTGGAGCTAAATGTGGAACATGTACAATACTTACAAACAGATTACTAACAGTTGGAGCTAAATGTGGAACATGTACAATACTTACAAACAGATTACTAACAGTTGGAGCTAAATGTGGAACATGTACAATACTTACAAACAGATTACTAACAGTTGGAGCTAAATGTGAACATGTACAATACTTACAAACAGATTACTAACAGTTGGAGCTAAATGTGGAACATGTACAATACTTACAAACAGATTACTAACAGTTGGAGCTAAATGTGGAACATGTACAATACTTACAAACAGATTACTAACAGTTGGAGCTAAATGTGAAACATGTACAATACTTACAAACAGATTACTAACAGCTGGAGCTAAATGTGGAACATGTACAATACTTACAAACAGATTACTAACAGCTGGAGCTAAATGTATAGCATGTACAATACTTACAAACAGATTACTAACAGTTGGAGCTAAATGTGAAACATGTACAATACTTACAAACAGATTACTAACAGCTGGAGCTAAATGTGGAACATGTACAATACTTACAAACAGATTACTAACAGCTGGAGCTAAATGTATAGCATGTACAATACTTACAAACAGATTACTAACAGCTGGAGCTAAATGTGGAGCATGTACAATACTTACAAACAGATTACTAACAGTTGGAGCTAAGTGTGGAGCATGTACAATACTTACAAACAGATTACTAACATTTGGAGCTAAATGTGGAGCATGTACAGTACTTACAAACAGATTACTAACATTTGGAGCTAAATGTGGAACATGTACAATACTTACAAACAGATTACTAAAAGTTGGAGCTAAATGTGGAACATGTACAATACTTACAAACAGATTACTAACAGTTGCAGCTAAATGTGGAACATGTACAATACTTACAAACAGATTACTAACAGTTGGAGCCAAATGTGGAACATGTACAATACTTACAAACAGATTACTAACAGTTGGAGCTAAATGTGGAACATGTACAATACTTACAAACAGATTACTAACAGTTGGAGCTAAATGTGGAACATGTACAATACTTACAAACAGATTACTAACAGTTGGAGCTAAATGTGGAACATGTACAATACTTACAAACAGATTACTAACAGTTGGAGCTAAATGAAGAACATGTACAATACTTACAAACAGATTACTAACAGTTGGAGCTAAATGTGGAACATGTACAATACTTACAAACAGATTACTAACAGTTGGAGCTAAATGTGGAACATGTACAATACTTACAAATAGATTACTAACAGTTGGAGCTAAATGTGGAGCATGTACAATACTTACAAACAGATTACTAACAGTTGGAGCTAAATGTGGAGCATGTACAATACTTACAAACAGATTACTAACAATTGGAGCTAAATGTGGAGCATGTACAATACTTACAAACAGATTACTAACAGTTGGAGCTAAATGTGGAGCATGTACAATACTTACAAACAGATTACTAACAGTTGGAGCTAAATGTGGAGCATGTACAATACTTACAAACAGATTACTAACAGTTGGAGCTAAATGTGGAGCATGTACAATACTTACAAACAGATTACTAACAGTTGGAGCTAAATGTGGAGCATGTACAATACTTACAAACAGATTACTAACAGTTGGAGCTAAATGTGGAGCATGTACAATACTTACAAACAGATTACTAACGGTTGGAGCTAAATGTGGAACATGTACAATACTTACAAACAGATTACTAACAGCTGGAGCTAAATGTGGAACATGTACAATACTTACAAACAGATTACTAATGGTTGGAGCTAAATGTGGAACATGTACAATACTTACAAACAGATTTCTAACAGTTGGAGCTAAATGTGGAACATGTACAATACTTACAAACAGATTACTAACAGTTGGAGCTAAATGTGGAACATGTACAATACTTACAAACAGATTACTAACAGTTGGAGCTAAATGTGGAGCATGTACAATACTTACAAACAGATTACTAACAGTTGGAGCTAAATGTGGAGCATGTACAATACTTACAAACAGATTACTAACAGTTGGAGCTAAATGTGGAACATGTACAATACTTACAAACAGATTACTAACGGTTGGAGCTAAATGTGGAACATGTACAATACTTACAAACAGATTACTAATGGTTGGAGCTAAATGTGGAACATGTACAATACTTACAAACAGATTACTAACAGTTGGAGCTAAATGTGGAACATGTGCAATACTTACAAACAGATTACTAACAGTTGGAGCTAAATGTGGAACATGTACAATACTTACAAACAGATTACTAACAGTTGGAGCTAAATGTGAAACATGTACAATACTTACAAACAGATTACTAACAGCTGGAGCTAAATGTGGAACATGTACAATACTTACAAACAGATTACTAACAGCTGGAGCTAAATGTATAGCATGTACAATACTTGCAAACAGATTACTAACAGCTGGAGCTAAATGTGGAGCATGTACAATACTTACAAACAGATTACTAACAGTTGGAGCTAAATGTGGAACGTGTACAATACTTACAAACAGATTACTAACAGTTGGAGCTAAATGTGGAACGTGTACAATACTTACAAACAGATTACTAACAGTTGGAGCTAAATGTGGAACATGTACAATACTTACAAACAGATTACTAACAGTTGGAGCTAAATGTGGATCATGTACAATACTTACAAACAGATTACTAACAGTTGGAGCTAAATGTGGAACATGTACAATACTTACAAACAGATTACTAACAGTTGGAGCTAAACTTGGAACATGTACAATACTTACAAACAGATTACTAACAGTTGGAGCTAAATGTGGAGCATGTACAATACTTACAAACAGATTACTAACAGTTGGAGCTAAATGTGGAGCATGTACAATACTTACAAACAGATTACTAACAGTTGGAGCTAAATGTGGAGCATGTACAATACTTACAAACAGATTACTAACAGTTGGAGCTAAATGTGGAGCATGTACAATACTTACAAACAGATTACTAACAGTTGGAGCTAAATGTGGAACATGTACAATACTTACAAACAGATTACTAACAGTTGGAGCTAAATGTGGAACATGTACAATACTTACAAACAGATTACTAACAGTTGGAGCTAAATGTGGAACATGTACAATACTTACAAACAGATTACTAACAGTTGGAGCTAAATGTGGAACATGTACAATACTTACAAACAGATTACTAACAGTTGGAGCTAAATGTGGAACATGTACAATACTTACAAACAGATTACTAACAGTTGGAGCTAAATGTGGAACATGTACAATACTTACAAACAGATTACTAACAGTTGGAGCTAAATGTGGAGCATGTACAATACTTACAAACAGATTACTAACAGTTGGAGCTAAATGTGGAGCATGTACAATACTTACAAACAGATTACTAACAGTTGGAGCTAAATGTGGAGCATGTACAATACTTACAAACAGATTACTAACAGTTGGAGCTAAATGTGAAACATGTACAATACTTACAAACAGATTACTAACAGTTGGAGCTAAATGTGGAACATGTACAATACTTACAAACAGATTACTAACAGTTGGAGCGAAGAAGCTCACTGCATGGTTAAAAGTGGTTTATTTATTTATTCTGAATTTGATAACCAGGGTAGACTTTATACCTATAAGAAATTATTTTGATAAATTAATATGATTTTGTATTATTTACCATGGATACCAGTTAAAAGTGCTTGAGAGTGAATATGTGACAGATCCTTTCAATGCAGATCTGGAAAGAGCATGGACTTTTTAAGACTCAAAGATGAATGTTCATGGTAATGAGGTACACTTGAGTGGGATTTCTGCATACAGCATCACATAGTGTTTGAATCATTACCTTCCATACTGGATAGTCATGCATGGTCATATGGTACTCACAGCCTAGTATTGTTACTCCAGCTGGCCCATTACTTTAAATATGTACTCATCTTTCTAAAAGAAATACAACAGTAGTAGTGTTGCTTCCTTTCTGTCCCCACTAGAAATGTACAAAATGTACACAGACCTCTAAATGTCCCATCCGACTGATGCATTTTTTCACCTGCAGCCTGCTCTGACATCCATGGAAAGGTATGAAAGTATAGCTTACAGGCATTGGCTTAAGAAGTTACAGATCTCTTTTTAATATTGTCAAGATTTACTGGAGGATACGGTACATTGTGCTCTTTGTGGGCGAAGGGGTGCTTGAGTGCTCCGATTGTACACTTGAAGATGCTAAGTGTGCCCCTCATAATAGCAAACAATTTAAGTGCCATTATGGGAAAATAGTAAATTCCAGATTGCTATATATTGGAATATGTCCCAGTCTCTGGAAGTTCTTGAAATTAATATGTAAAATTAGCAGGGTGCTGTGTGCAGGTCCTATATGACTGTTGCAGGGGGTATCACCCTCAATGGATACTGTGTGTGTGCGTGTGTGTGTGTGTGTGTGTGTGTGTGTGTGTGTGTGTGTGTGTGTGTGAGAAAAAGAACTCACGTGTGATGTGTGTGCAGTTTTGAAGAAGGAATATAAAGACATCGCACTCACGTTAGCACGTAGTTGAACAGTTAACCTTCCAACTACAGAAAGGAGAACATATCATATATAATATATATATATATCTATACATATATATATATATATATATATATATATATATATATATATATATATATATGTGTGTGTGTGTGTGTGTGTGTGTGTGTGTGTGAGTGTGTGTAAGAAAAAGAACTCACGTGTGATGTGTGTGCAGTTTTGAAGAAAGAATATAAAGACATCACACTCACATTACTATGTAGTTGAACAGTTAACCATCCAACTACAGAAAGTAGAACATGTCATATATAATGTATGTCAGCATCATCATCTTTCAGCTTTTCCCATTAGGTGTCTCCACAGCGGATCATCTCTTCCCATTTCTTCCTACCCTCTGCATCTTGCTTTGTCATACCAACCGCCTGCATATCCCCTCTCACCACGTCCACAAACCTTATCTTAGGCCTTCCTCTTTTCCTCTTACCTGGCAGCTCCATCCTTAGCATCTTTTTCCCAATATACCCATCATCCCTCCTCAGCACATGTCCAAACGAACACAATCTCGTCTCTCTTGCTTTGTCTCCAAACTGTCCAACATGAGCTGACCCTCTAATATACTGATTCCTAATCCTATCCATCCTAGTCACATCGAGTGCAAATCTTAACATCTTTAACTCTGCCACAGCCAGCTCTGACTCCTGCCTTTTTGTCAATGCCACTGTCTCCAACCCATATAACATAGCTGGTCTCATTACTGTCTTGTAGACCTTCCCTTTCACTCTTACTGGTACCTGTCTGTCACAAATCACTCCTGACACTCTTCTCCACCCATTCCACCCTGCCTGTACTCTCTTCTTCACCTCTCTTCCACATTCATCATTACTCTGAACTGTTGATCCCAAGTACTTAAACTCGTCCACCTTTACCAACTCTACTCCCTGCATACTCACCATTCCTCTACCCTCCCTCTCATTTACACACATATATTCTGTCTTAGACCTGTTGACCTTCATTCCTCTACTCTCTAGAGAATATCTCCACCTCTCCAGAGTCTCCTCAACCTGATTCCTACTCTCACTACAGATCAAAATGTCATCTGCAAACATCATAGTCCATGGGGCCTCCTGTCTGATCTCATCTGTCAACCTGTCCATCACCACTGCAAATAAGAAAGGACTCAGAGCTGATCCTTGATGTAGTCCCACCTCCACCTTAAATGGATCTGTCACTCCCACTGCAGTCTTCACCACTGTCACACTACCCTCGTACCTATCATGTACCACTCTTACATACTTCTCTGCCACTCCCGACTTCCTCATACAATACCACAACTCTTCTCTAGGCACCCTGTCATATGCTTTCTCCAAGTCTACAAAGACACAATGCAACTCCTTCTGACCTTCTCTGTATTTCTCCAATAACACTCTCAGAGCAAACATCGCATCTGTAGTGC